>NW_026262701.1:20199219-20679469 GCF_021869535.1 Mytilus californianus
TTCTCCTTTTGGGACCCTTTATAGCTTGCTGTTCGGTGTGAGCCAAGGCTCCGTGTTGAAGGCCGTACTTTGACCTATAATTGTTAACTTTTTAAACATTGTGCACGTGACTTAGATGGATAGTTGTCTCATTGGCACTCATACCACATTTTATTATTTATATTATATGTAACACAGACTTCATCTCTAAAACATTTTTTATTAATAAATTCTATTCTATATCATACATGTTTTTTTCATTCCCTCCAACATATTTATACTAATCATGGATCGTAGATTTATTTTACATAAATTTACATAATTTTATATGTTGGTGTTATTATTCAATTACATCGATTTCATTGTTTAAGGCGACTTTTGTTGTTCACTCATCAATTCATATGCATACATGTATGTATTCTTAACCTCTAAAGGAAATGAACATATGAAGATATAAAGGCATTCAAAGTTTTTTTCTTTTTCATTAGGATTATTGAAACCACTTAATTCTACTGAATGTGTTCAATGTTGATTCATATTCAGGAAAAAATGTTCAGCAAATATTGTTGATTTTTTAACTTTTTAGAGAATTGTATATCTTGTATACAGCTCGCTGTTTAGGTTTTCTTTTAGAAAACTGTACCATGCATTGATAATAGGTTGGATAGGTTAAAAGGCAGATAATATCTTGTACTTAGACACAAACAGAACACATAATGAAAAAGGAAAAATAACAATATGGCATCGACATAGATACTGTAATAAATAACTTCCGAATGAAAAGTTAAGAGGTAAAATAATGTAATGCAATCATTCGATCTTGAAAAGAAGTGAGAAATAATGCAAAAATTTAACAATTTGCAACAAAAAAGAGATTTTAGTTGTCGATATTCATAGTACCATATTTGTCTGGCATGCACACATTTCGCTTAATCAAAAAAGCATCATTTAGATTTTAATGAATGAAAACAGTGCATGAAAGTGTTCTTTTTAATCTTATTTTTTTTCATCAATGTTTTATTTACGTAAGAAGAAATTGTTAATTGTGACGATGACATCGACAACATCGTATAACATTTTCTAACATATAAATCCTTTCACATGACCTTGTTAACCTCCACACTTGCACGGTGGCATCATCATATCGACATTCCTCACTTCCACGGTGACATGACCATGTCGCTTTTCCTCAATTACTTGATAACATGACCATCTCGACCTTCCTCATTTCCGGAGTGGAATAAGTCAGACCATGTCGACATTTCTCTCTTCAACATTGGCATGATCAGGTTGACCTTTCTCTCTGTTACGGTTGCATGACTATGTCGACCTTCCTCACTTCCACGGTGACATATCCATGTCAACCTGCCATGTATTGTTAATTGTATCTTTGGAACTTTTTTTGCCATTGGGATATACATTTTAGAATGTTTTATATCAAATATGCGATTTTGAGTAAAATCGGTGAATATACACCTCACAAACTGACACACCTTTAATGATTCCTAATAACTTTGAATAGCACATGCCAAATTGTGAAATAAAGAATATGCATTTATACCTGAAAAGTGATATAATTTTATTGTAATTTTTAAATCATTTATCATGTTTATGGTAGTGATTTTCAATAATTAAAAAGTGCTTCAGCGCACTAATATTGTAAAGTGCTATTTTGATTATAATATTCAGCCTTTGAATGTCACCTTTGTAGCTTCAGCCTCTTTTACATATAAACGACTTGTTTGATTGTCTAGAAAGTATCCAGTATGCGCATTGTCTTGAAGGCATCCTTTTTTAATCAGTGCATCCCATTTTTTAATTTCATTTGCACAATACATTCAGAAATTATCTATATTAAAGGATTATATACTATATGTAATTGTATTGCATATTGTTTCATGTTTCCCCTGTCCCATACTGTTTTAAAACATACAATCAATAAAGAAAGAAAATCCTCAGTCTTTTCCTATTGAATCATTAAAAACATGGACAACCACATTAATTTAATACAATGATGATAACGTGATCTTTAAGTCCCAAAAGTAATCTTTTCAGGAAATGAACATATTAAAATATATTAGCATTCAGAGTTATTCCATCTTTTCCATTAGGCTTATTGACACAACCTATTTCTACTGAATATGTTCAATGTTGATTCATACTTAGAAACAATTCGTCAGAAAATATGTGTTGATAACTAGAATTCATATTCCAAAATGAACATTGAAAACAATGTTTAGCGACTTATTCTTGTAGACAGCTTGGTGTTCTTCTAGAAAACGGTACCATATATGGATATGATTAAAAGGTAGATTAAGTTCTATTACTTTGTTAGAAATAGAACACATAATGAAAATAAGTAAATATAATATGACATCGACGAAGAAACTGTAATAAAAAAAACAAATTAATTTTGAGATTAATAAATGTATTGCAATTTTTAGGTCTAGAAAACATATACGTGGAAGTTAATTAACATTGTGCGACAAAAAAGGAGATATCATTCGTAGAAATGAATAGTAACATAAACTATCGAGCATAAACACATTTCCGTAAATCAATTAGAATTTTTTAAATTTTGATGAATGAAAACAGTAGATAAAAATGTTCCATGGATTGTTATTTTTTCATATTTTTTTCGTGTTAGGGGGACGAAATTGTTAATTCTGAAAATGACATCGTATATCATTTTCCAATTTTCAAACATTATCCCTCGACTTGACCATGTCGACCTTTCTCACTTCCATGGTGGTTTGATCATATTGACTTTCCGCACTGCCACGGTGGCATGATCATGTCGACATTCCTTACTTTCACGGTGGCATGACCATATCAACCTTCCTCACTTTCACAGTGATATATTTTCAAATGAGCATGAGTGTATGCAAAACAAACTTAGAAAAAAAGAAGGACTTTTTATGAAAAACGCCTTGTAGAATTTTTTAAAACTATAATCATAAAGAATAAATAAGATAATGGTTCTACATCTGACAGCCATAAATAAAAATGAGCATGAAACCCCTAAAAGTCAGACATACAAAAAACTTATTTGTACTAATAATACTAATAATCTTAAACTCATTTATCATTCACGGATTAAAAATCATTCTTCTTAAATAAAAAATTAATATTGGCCAAACAGTGACGTGTAATTGCTTTATAAAAGCATATTCATAAACGACACCATATAATTGAAACACAACAAAGAAAGAGAGGATAACAATTTAACGTTTATTTTTACAGTTCCTTTGTTAAAGATCTAGACTTGTTCCACTGTGTTGACCTTCTAAAATTATATTGAGTTTCCGAGGTTGAATTATCATTATATACCTAACTAATGATATTATATCGAGTTTCTGAAGTTGAATTATCATTACATATCTAACTAATGAACGAACGGATGTTCACGCAAACAAGTAGTGACACTCTTTTATTAAAATCGACCTGTTCATTCTTGACATCGTGCACAGCAAAATTCATTATTTTTACTTTTAAAATTAAATTTTTCTCGTCCACGTTGGCATTTCTATGATCCATGTCGACCTTTCTCGCTTTTACTCTTTCACAGTGGCATTTCCTAGATTTATGTCAATTTTCTTCACTTACATAGTGGCAATTTTAAGATACATGTCTACTTTCCTAACTTCCATGGCGGCAATTTTAAAATCCATGTCTACCATCCTCACTTCCACAGTAAATTCATTCCGACCTTTCCCACTTCCATGATGGCATTTCTCAGATTCATATCGACCCTGATCACTTCCACAATGGCATTTCACAGATTTATGTCGACCTTTCTCACTTCCAAGGTTGAATTTCTAAGATCCATGTTGACCTTTCTCACTTCATCGGTGGCATTTCTTAGTTTTTTGTTAACCTTTTTCACTTCCACGTAAGCATTTTCCAGATCCATGTCAACCTTTCTTTCTTCTACGGTGGCATGTCGTAGATCCTTGTCGACCTCTCTCAATTGCACGGTGGCATTTCTCAAGATTCATTTCGACCTATTTAACTTCCACTGTGACATTTTTCAGATTCATGTTGACCTTTAATTTCTCACTTCAAAAGTACATTTTTCATGTTCACCTAGTTATTTCTCCGATCCATGTTGATCTTTCTCATTTCCATGGTAGTATTTCAAAGATCCAGTTTCTCATTTGTAGTTAGACAACTCACTTCCAAGTTGACTTTTTTACTTCAATGTTAACATTTGTCATGAAGTTCGAACCTGACATTTGCAACACCAAAGAAGACAATTGTTTTGTACATTTTTTTCAGTTTTTATTTTACTTTTTTACCTCTTTACTTCCTGCTTGATAGTTTTTAGTTCCAAAATACCATTTCAACTTTCAACCTGACACTCCTCAATTCTAAATTGAAAGTGGAATATGTTTAATAGAAAAACAAAGGATATGGGGTATCAATCTATGACACAAAATCAGTACATGTACAGCAAAAAACACACAAAAAGTAAAGGATGAGCGTGTTTATTGCTTTTCCTTATCTCCAAGTCACAGTGAAACTTCAACACGGAGCAAAAAACTCTCATCTGACTGCAAGTTTAAGACGTCCCCTAGCACCCGCTTGAGCGGAGTTCTTTGCAAAAAATTTGAATAGACTTTGTAAGATGAAATATCACCAAATTGGGCCTGGTCAAAAAAGAACATACTGGAAAGTAGTACAGATTTTAAACAAAATGGTTCCTACGCATAGGGGGGCCTCGGTGGCCGAGTGGTCTAAGTAGTTACTACTGTAATCACTAGCCAGTCAACACTGAGGTTGTGAGTTCGAACCCCGCTCGTGCGGGTGCACTCGACTCCAATCTTAGGACTAGGATTGTCAGTTTTCCTATCGAAGGTCGGTGGTTTTCTCCGGGCTTCCTCCACCAATAAAAACTGGCCGCCACGAAATAGCCCAAAAGCGGTGCTTAAAAGTGGCGTTAAAACACCAAAAATCAAATCAAATCCTACGCATAGGTGTGAATATAAAACTATGTAGAATATATTTTAGTAATTAAGGTATCAGATGAAAGGTGAATGAGTGGTGATCCTTGTAGAACACATATTGACTGAAGATTTTGAATAATACAAACATATATGATTGAATTCTACAATTTGTTGAACTAGCTTTGAACTACCTTTTAACATAAAGTATCTCAATACCGGGTTTCTGTGGTGTTTTTGTATGAAACTATATCAACTATGTCATGTTATAAAATGTTAATAGGGATAGGTTGCTATTAGAATGACATATGTCATGTACGTCCTTATTAACAGTGTAAGTAAGTAAGTTATCACAGCATTATGTATTACATCTGGTATTTAATTTCATACTTAGAAAGTTCAACAGGTCTTTTTACTAAAGCGACAAACTCATGCTGACTGTGTCTTCCTACTGATAGACTTCTTATGTCAGTTTAATACCAATTTTAATATTGCTACCGAGATCTGCAAAACTTATTTTCTTTTATGAAATATTGCCGTTGTTTTCGTGCCGTTCATCTTCATGTTTTACATCTATCATTTAAATGTAAATGTTATTTATTTGTTACTCCAGCTATATCAAACCAAATATGTTTTCAATTTTTAAAGGTTACAATAATTTATCAGCGTTGTTTGGGAAAAAAAATTTGGATTTAAGAACATGCAATAAAAGTCTTTATTTTCCGGATTAATCATAATTGTAAAACTATTTGCAATATTTTAATAGATATTCCATCGTGTAACCGGAATTTATAAAACACCTTTTTTTTGTATAATACAAGGTTTGTTTCATATTTTACAAATAACTTCGTAGTTGTTATGTCAACAGTTTTGTGTACACTTAATACTTATTTTACATTGGATGGAGCGCTTCAAAACTTGAAAACAACATACATGGATATACACTGTACTATGTGGAAATTAGACAGCAACCTAACAATACAAATAACCTAAGACAACTAGAGAAGAACAGATAAACGTCAGCAATGGACGGTGTGTTTACACAATACAAATAACCAAAAGACATGTACATTTTAGAAATAAGGAGATGCTGTTAATTGTCAAGGAAACAATTATCCACCAAAGATTAAAATACAAAGATGTAAACAACTAAAGTGCACCATACATCCTTCAATAATCAGCAAAATCAATACTACGTAGCAAGTTGCAAAAGGCCAATGGAAACACAATGTGAAACAAATAATAAAAAGGGTCTGAGGTTAGCTAAACACATTTAATGAAAAACAGTAATGGCATACACCATACCAGAACAATAACTAGACTATATGCCCATGGCTTTTGGTAGCCACATACAAAAAAGTTGCGGGGAACAAATTTGTTTGTGAGAGTTCAGCCCTCTTCGTACATGGGACAAAGGTGTAATAATACATTAACAAATAAATGTATAGATGTATCATAGTGAAATCAATTTTAATCGTAAAAATCATTGGAAATTCATACGCAGCTTATCAAAACAATATGAAAGAAAAAAGTCAATACGTAAGTAGTTGCTGAAATAGTTTGCATAATTTACCCTGTGAGGCAAACCAATTGCTTCATTTGTCGTTAAAAAGAGCAAACCTATATTGTGACGTTGACTTTTTTACATTTTGCAAGCATTACATTTTGAAAATGACGCATGGGCTCTTTTCAATCTTATTTTTCATTTTTTTTTTATATGGCATGCTTGGATCATATCTTATGGTTACATGCACACTGCAATTAGAATTAAACTAGTTAGTTATACATTCCATGTGCAAAATCATGGGATACCGAATCAAACTTGTTCCAGCGTTTCAAAAATGTATTTGTTGTCATTATTATCATCAAAAAATAGAGTGTTTTCCGCATGATTATAATTGATAGAACAAAGGCGTTAGAAAGTGACATTCTTATTCCTTTTACAATATATGATTGGCCCTATTATGTTTGTATATTAGAACAAGACAAACTTGTAATAAGAATGATTTCAAAAATTTCAGGACATGCTCAAAGAAAATTGTATTATTATGCAAATACAGTTATTTGTAGTTAATTTAGATTCAATTCAATCTTTAAAATGTACTCGACAACAGGGGTTGCTCTGATTATATTTTATGATATCACCTTTTTTTTATTTTCGCTTGAAGAGTTTGTAGTACCTGTTAAGTTGAGAACGAACAAAAAAGGTATTTTCTTTGATAAATACGTCGTTTAGACAATTATTTCCTTATGTTGTCTTACATCATTTCTCTAAATTTAGATCTTAACAAATATTTTTGATTGCAACTTCAATATTTAGATATTGCTTGTATGATGAACTCTTATAACACTTATTTAAAGAAACGAGTACTTATCAATTGACCGCAGAACATAATATGTAAATACTCAATACTCACCTTGTATGTACAATACCAACACAACTCTTTATATGGGTTTAATGTACTTTCGATCCCAATAGATGACTTTAAGGCTTTAAGTTTATATTTATTTATTCAGCCAACATTTCTTGTAAGTGCATGACTTGCCTGTAGACATGCATTTGCAAACCTTAATAATCAAATCAATATTTTACTATATTGTCTTTTCCTTCGGAATAATATTGGTACTTGAAACCAAAAGAGGATCCGGAAGACTTTATTACATATATAGTTAATTTTACAAATTTTACAATGACGAATACAATGATGATATTTGGTGAACCTTGAAATTAAGTTCAGTTATCGAAGTTGTACTAAAGATGGGAAGACTATATGCTATTTAATTAAACGTTACAAAGCTACAAAGCATATCAAGAAATTTTATTCATAGAGAATAATAATTATTGTTATTTGTCAGTCATACTGACGGTCGGTACAAGCATGAGCAGACTATTAAAATTGTTTGTTATTAACGAAAATAAAACACTAATGGATAGTATTTGTTCAATCAATTTCATGGGACCCTCTGAGTCCGTTGATTTATCTCATTATCCCATAATAAGTGCACATTTATTGATTTTGTTAATTTTTTTATAATTTTATATCAAAGACAATAAATGATTAAGCTATTTAGAAAATAAATGAACTTTGCATCGTGTACCAATGTCTATTCCTACCTTTGAACCCCGAGCAACGAAGTATAATCATAAAAATGATATAAGCAAACGGTGGTTACTACCGTGTTCACAGAATTTTTATTATGTTTTTCATTTTTTTTTTTTTATCATCGTTCAACTTATCTATTTGTTCATTTCAATGTATTAGGTTACATGGTGTATTTTCCCTTCCCATTGTGAGAAATTGCTTCTATATACGTACACCTTAAGGTAAGTCTACTAAACTGTGCATGATCTAATAGTATATAATTATTGTGATGCGTATATTATATAAAGGAGAAGACTGCATGAGTTGGTTAAACTAATGTCCGATCCTATTTGAGTCTTCGGGCAAATAAAAATAATTGTTTACTACATAAATAGATTGTTTGTGTATATTGATAATTTATCTACAAATTAACAAGCAAGTGCAGACAGTAAGGTTATAAAAATATAGAAAATGAATGATATACTATGAACTTGTTCTGGAATAACATTTAACAGAGTATGCTCCTGACAAAATGTTGTGGAAAGCAAAATCGTTTACGATCCACATGCGTTTTTGCACAGAGCAAAATCAGTGTTTGTCTGCGATATTAAAATTAGGAATGATTTATGGATGTCATTTTATTGATTGTGTCATTAAGTTACTGTCACATTGAATAATACCCCGCTTTTGTTTTCATTCATCAAAAGTTTACCTGACCTACAATGCAGATCTACCTAAACAGGTGCTTTCTTAAAGAACATTTTTATTTAGGTTAAAAGGATATACTTTTCACTTCATTTATCTATGAGGAGATCGCTAGAAAAACAATGTATTTGAGAATGAGTTATTTGATTGGGAATTAAAATCATAAGATAAAAATAGCCATGAAACACCAACCTCGAATAACGTAGCCGGATCATGTCAAATTTTCCACATCATTATAAAATTTCCCAAAAAAATTAAATTAGTGTCGACTATTAAGAGAATTAATACAATAATCAAAGGGAAGATAATTTTTTTGTCATAATATTTTAGTCAGGTTGACTACCATATATTGAAATAAAACAAACATAACATAATTTTATTTAGTCCTTGCTATAATAACTTGAATAAGCAGACTAATTTTACTCGTTTAGTACTAGACATGATCCGCATCGCAAGACGGGAATGATTAGTTTGCGTATAGTGAAATGTGGAAAATACAACAGAAACATCCAAATATATGACACAAGAAAAACGTTTTCAATAGAAAAAAAAAACATACGAAGATCAATCCTGAGTATACTTAATCAATAAAAATAATTGGTTATGCTTTGGTCTACTTTTTTAAAAGTTTGTCAAGTGCATTTTTATTGACGACTAAAATGTTTCACATTACATCTTAATAAAACGTTTAAGTTTAAGAGCTGAAAATTAGACCTGTTTAAGTGTGAATTGGATGTTGTCGGTAAAAGCAATGAACTGAAATAAATTGTATAGATCACCGCTACATATTGGAATATATTTCAAGTAAAAGCCATCAAGTAAAGCTATTCTTAGTTTTGATATCCTCCAATGTAAAACCAGTTGCACTTACAACAATGTAAAATAGACGTACAACGTTTCAGCTATTAGATTAAAATTTTGATTTCAAATAATAAGTATCAATTACTATTCTTGCCTATACTTTGGACGCTTTGAATTTTGTGTAATGAAAGAGATTGCTTCAGACGAAGTTTGATTATGTAACGATTTTTAAATAAGAAAATGCAAAAGTGATAATAATCTTGTATTTTTCTGCATATTTTTTGATATTTCGTACACAATGCCGTTATGATTACACAGAAATGGATTAATTAAATCCTGATAGGAAACACAAAAATTATGCTAAGCAATTCCAGCTGTAAGAGTTGAATTCAAAGGAAACGTAATACAAGTCACTAAGTTGTTCACTCGTAGACACTTTTAAATGTTATAACCTCAAGTAACAGTGATAGAATGTTATTTTTGAATGTATATATTGAAAATATTACATCAAGGACGTCTATGCATTAAAATATATACTTTGTAAGATGATATACAGACCTAGCAGATATATATAATTAGGACACAATTAGATACTTAACCTTAAGGTATTAGCATGTAACTATCAGACAAAGTGTAGCATGGTTGAACTGTTGAATATAACTTCACATAAGAGAGTGCAACATACAGATACATCTAATAACCCAATAAAATATAATAGAACTTCAGAACTTTCACTAATTTGACATTTTGATATCTTAGATTGTGTGATATTTCGACACTGTATTTTTTTACAACATAATACATGTATATTGATAATTAAATCAATTTATATTTTTATCAGATTTCAGATTTCAGATTCACATATTCTAGCTATTTTCTTTCTTTTTATATATATATATTTCACACATTTTCCATTCAGGAATGATAGTTTAGCTTTTTTCTTTTACATATAGGTATTTCTAATATATTAGATTTCAGATTCATATATTTTAGCTATTTTCTATACATGTATTTCCTTTCTTCCTGAATTTACACTGATTGAATTGCAACATAATCATTATACTTGACCGGCACTTTAACGGTTCCTCCTAATCTTGTGCTGCACGTAGTTTCAACGGATTTTGGTTCCATTTGTGATTCCTGACTTTGAACGGGTTTATTTACTTCAGTTGGTTTATTGTAGTTTTCAGTGTTCATTGTAATGTTGGAAGGATCATTCCTGAGGTCCTGTTCAGAGTCATCCACAAATTCTGTTCAATTTCACTGTCTGGTTGAAATGGTACTTTTGTTATTTTTGATATTTACGCGATATTGATATTTAGAGGCAGTTACCTCCAAGTATTTCAACAATCTATGATCTAGGCGTTTCATGTTTTTGGACAACCTTCCTGGTGTTAATTGGTTGTTGTGTTGAATCATTTCTGTTTCGTTGTGTTTGAGTTCTCGCAACGGTTTTCCACTGTGTTTGTTGAAATAGTATTCCTGATTTTGTTGTCTTTTGTTATATAGTTGGGTTTTTTTTCACTTTCTGTTCATTTCCAAAAGTTGGTTTCAACAGTGGTAATGATTTTTGTAGAAGACTCGATTTAAAACGTCTTCCAATGTGCAGTTGTGCTGGTGATAGTTTGATTCCAACTAACGGTGTATTCCTGTAATCCAGCAAGGCATTGTATGGATCTTTGTTCTTCTTGATAAGATTTTTGACTATTTGTACAAATCTTTGTTTGTTCATTTACTTTTGGACAATGTGGACTAGTTGTGCGGACAAATCCATATTATTTTAGCAAACTGTGCAAATTCCATGCTAGCGAATTGTGGACTATTATATGTGATCAACTGATCAATGTATACATATCTAGACATTTGCTTTTTGAAGTAGCAAATTGTCTTTGATGAACTTAATTCATCCAGTTAATCGATTTCTGGCCATTTTGAGTAATAATTAAATAAACTCATCATAGATATCAGGATTGAAATTTTGTATTTGCGCCAGACGCGCGTTTCGTCTACAAACATCTCATCAGTGACGCTCGAATAAAAAAAAGTTAAAAAGGCCAAATAAAGTACGAAGTTGGAAGAGCATTGAGGACCAAAAATTCATAAAGTTTTGCCAAATACAGCTACGGTTATCTATTCCTGAGGTAGAAAAGCCTTAGTATTTCAAAAATGTAAAGTTTTGTAAACAGTCAATTTATTATTATGACCATATCCACTGTTAGCAAATACGGTTCTCCTGAAACAAGTCAGCTGCTAGCTTAGATGAAGGTCTATCTGGAAGTTTACTTGTAATTATAGGTTCCTTGTTGTTAATTTTCTTGCTGTTTACTGTGCATATTTCACATTTTTCAACAATATCTCTATATAAGACCAATACATGACAGGTATCGCCAGTCATTTAACTGTGATGCTACAACTTCACCTCAAAATCCGATAAGGCGCTTTAATAATGAGGTTGGTGGGAATGTTAGAATGACCAAGTACTTTTTAAGTTTTTAATAACTGGTTCACGGTACATGTATTTCAGATGGTATAACTTTATCAAATAGTATAAGTCTTTATAAAGGCAGCATTCAACTAATTTAGGTAGTTGTAACACTGCTGGTGTTATGGTAGTTATGACAATTGTATCTAGCTCCTTGTGTCTGAACCATATCTATTTTTGTGCAGCGTCATGCATGTAAGGGTCCCATACACTACAGCTATATTACAGTTTTGGTGATGATATTGCTTGATATGCTCTGGATTTGAAGTCTGTGTTTGATATTTTTAGGGTTCTTTTCATTAAAACTAAGGATTATTTGTGTCCGTTTAATAAAATGTTATCAAAATGAAGGTTCCATTTAAGTTTGATTGTAAAATAACGACTGTACGGTGATCTATATATCTGATGGATAGTTGCCTCAATGGCAATCATTTCACATCTTCTTATTTTTAAATTCATACATTTAGCAGCTGTAACTGATTCAGGAATGTGATTATATAGGATGTATTCGTGCATATATGCTTCTTTTTATGAGATATCGTAAGTTTGGTGCACTTGTCTGGGCGGAGAGTCACAAGCAAATCTTCTACATAGATCTTGTAATTTATTGCAGCCTTCTTTGAGATTTTATATAATTTTTTCATTATCAAACATGTACATGTTTATTTTTCTGTTTAATTCAGTATTTTAAATGAAACTCTCCGTAAGTTTTACTTTTATGTTTCATGTAGCGATTAAGCACTCCTTCCCTTGACTTTTTTTTATATAAACGGTTATATAATTGATCCAGTCAAGTCAATTAATCCCCAATAGCGGAAGTAGAAAACGTCTCTCCCGCATTCGAATTACGTTTGAAACAAATTACATTGCAGTGTTCACTGACCTAATCTGTTAACGTCTGAATACTTTCCAAAGCATAAATGAAATTTGAAAAATAGGATTTATATACGTCTTCTTCCAATGAAGATAATATTTATACAGTTTTGTCGTCAGCAACGAAAATAGAATTACACCTAAAGATTCCTATAGGTGAAAACACTGCAAAATACTGATATGAACATGCAATGACGATGAAACTAATGTTTTGGCCGAACAAAATATGGAAATAATGTATGTATTAGGAACAGTTCCTGTTTAGAAAGATGTTTTGGGGGGTAAGAGGGAGGCTCAATTGTAATAATTGATTTATTATTTAATTAAATAATAAAATATATCTATCTTTGATGTATTCATAAAGTGAAGAGATACTAGTTTAACTTAAAGCAATGATACTGAAATATCGTATAGTCTATTTAAGTAAGTAAGTAAGTAAATTTTATTAGAGTCTGTTCATATGTATGAGCAACAATAAACATCACCTCAAGAAAGGTCTTATAACCGATTACAAGATACCCTATCAACAGATCTAATTTGTCACTACGCATGAAACAAATTTTAAGACTACGTGTATTTCTTTCTTTTTTTGTGTGTATTTTTTATAAAAATAGTAACCACTAACATGTGCTTATAGCAACAGAAAACATTTTTGTCTGTTGAAAAAATCTTGTGGTTGATATCAATAAAATAATTAATATTTTAATATTATTAATATATATAATTAACATGACGAAATAATTAGTTCAACTTAATCAACATGACAAAAACATTTTCCCTAGACGAACAATAGTTTGACACAGAGAAAGAGTCTTTTCACTGCTTTGAGCTTGAGGGTATAACAAATGTAGACCGAGCATATTTATTGGCAAGTAGATTCGAACTTCTATAAACGAATTAATTAAACAGAGTTTGATATCTTATGAAAGTAAGGAGTTGTAGTATGGTTGTCAATGGGACAAATATCCACTATAGACCAAATGACGCAGCAGGTTAACAACTACATGTCACCATACGGCCTTCAACAATGCGAAAAACCCATAACGTACAGTCAACTATAAAAGGCCCGGCATGAACAATGTGAAACAGTTCAAACTTTTCAAATGAGAAAACTAAAGGCATTTTTCATAACAATACAAAATAAGAATAACAAATATGACAGCAACAAACCAATGGCAACCACTGAATTATAGAATTCTGACTTGGAAAAAAGTAAAATAACAAAAATACCGAACTTCAAGCGAAATTCAAAACGAAAAGTCCTGTATAAAATGGCAAAATCAAAAGATCTAGCACATCAACCGAATGGAAAACAACTGTCATATTCCTGACTTGGTACAAGCATTTCCTCATGAAGAAAATGGTGGATTAAACCTGGTTGTATAGCTAGCTAAACCTCTCACCATTATATTGACAACAATGTGTTAACCATAGCAAAACAGGCACATATAGAATGTTGCGTTGTTAAATATTTGTGAACACTCAACCCTCCTTCTGACCTTGGACAGTTGTTTAACAGCGCAATAAAAGAACAAACTGTAAACAATCAGTTGCAAATTGCGTAACTCAGTATATCAGTACGAAGCACAAAGAAACAACTAAGATAAGAGCAATAGAAACAAATCACCGATATAAGAGTACTGGCAAGTTACTGAAAGCTGCTTCAAAGAAAATTACAACTACAGAATGTTATAAATAAATCATGTTTTCCCAGACTAAAGTATCAACAAAACGTATTCAACGGATTTAGTATAAAGACGTCAGAAACGCACGACCTTATGCAATGCCAAAATATAAGTTAGTAGTATTCTCATGAGAACCCATAACTGCAAATATATAGAAATAGATATTTAGTTATGTTTTAATTTTTCAAAACACAAAATCAATAATAGTAGCGATAAAACAATATTTAAAAATTGTCTACGTGATTAATTGATTACCTTTAAGAATTCGTTTATTCAAAGGATCAATGAGTTAAACATTGATGGTATCTAAATTTACGGGCTCTATAAATAACATAACCGTAGTTTATTACAATTAAGAACAAAAATGGGACCGAGTTGCTGAAATATTTGAATGGGTTTATGGTAAAGAAACACTTACTAGTATTCGGGCCCAGTTAGAAAGAACATACAAGAAAATAGTACATGTGTTAAACAAAATAGTTCTTATCCATACCTGTAACTTTGTCAATAAGTTAGATAGTTGGGTAATTTCAGTTTCAAATAAAAGATTAAGAACTTGGGATCACTGTAGAATCCTTGTTGAAAGTTTATTTTGAATAATAAATAAATATATGAAATAACAACAGGAGGGCACATTTGCCCTGTTGTTCCAATTAGAAGTGCCTCTTTTTGTACTACCAAACTTACGGGAACCACTGCGCTCTAATATGCAATCAAAGGTATATTGAATTTTCAGCACAAGCAAGGATAAAGGTATAATTTTGACATGAAATGACTGCCACTTTTTTTTTAACTTAAGACAATGTACATGTAGCCATTAATGCTTGAAATTGCAGGATTAAACGTAGAAAGCAATGGGCTACTAATAATGGTTTTATTCCTTATGGGTTACAACATATACTAAAGTAATCACGAATATTAAACCCCACTACACTCTACGGTTATTTTTTTTTTATTTCATTACCACATTGATAGTCTGTTTTGTATATCACACGTTCAGTTTTACGTTTTAAACTCTTGATATTTTGCTTGCAGGAAATTTGTAAACCAGAAATGTAATTTTATCTTGGAATTTGGTAAAGGCAAAAACCAATATTGAAGTATTAAAAATATTCTGTAACATATTATATACTATGTCATTGGTACGCTTTCAAAACGTTCCAAATGAATCAACCTCATGTTAGCTATGACCCTAGGTGGCGTTTTGAGGTAATTTTGTAACCATGGATTTACTGTTGTTAAAATTCATGTTCTGCACGAGCTAATTATTTCTGAAATCCGAAACAATTAAACAGAGAATCCATTGATAAATCAGATGGAATATGATTTGTATGAATCGAAAATAGAATACCAAATAATAAGTGACAGCACAATGTTTTGCCTTTTTGGCTATCTATGTTTCAACAACTATTCAAGCAATTATATGTTCAAACTGTTTTTGTAACTTTCACGGAGACATTAAATAGATCGATTTAGACGTAATAACATAAGAGTGCAATGCAAATGAATACAAAGCACTTCCTCATTTAAATCATATATACATAAACACCGTAAGTTGTCTAACGAACAACTATATTTTACGTAATCTGACGATTGTTCAATGATGCCTCTTTCCTAATTATTGTTCACTATAAACCACAGGTATTATTGTTACTCTCAACTAGTCTTTGACCAGAGTTTATACTTGGTTAAATTAATAGTTCAATAGAAAGGCTGACGACTTAATTTCCTGCATAAATGTAATAAATATGATTAGCAGAAATGTAGAAATTTAAATTTCAGAAATAAATGACTCATGTCCGTCAAAAGACAGAATTTCCAAGATATAAAACATCATAATTAGTAACATATACATGAAATATGAACTAAAGTAAATCTTTACATTAAAGTAAATATAATCTGCAATTAAAACCAGCAATATCTTCTTTACATACTCATGATAATTGTATTCTGTGTATTTCAAATCGTTTTTTACAGCAAATTTGAATGATTTGGTACCTTGTGTTAAAATTTCAAGCATGAATGACATACAGAAAATTGAACAAACGGTGACGTTAAACTCAATATCTATTGTGATTACCATATGCGACAAACACTGTTCTGCATCCCTTGGTTTTCATCGAACTGATTTTTGTATTCGGACCTTTAATATCATTTGAAATTCATGGTGCAAAGCTTGACTTTGTTAGTCCAACAATTGAGGAGGAGGCTAGCGTTGGCGGACGCGTCCATTAAGTTCGTCCAAACGATAGGATTTGGTTGAAAGTTTTAATCTTTGAAGCCCCTGTCAATACACTGATGTTCTTTTGGGTTAAGAAATTGCTATATGGGGTCGAGCATTGTATTGCGGAAAGGCTATATGGCTGAATAATATCGTCTCTATAACGTTGAGTCGTTTATTTTTACTGAGGACATTGACGCAGTATGTTCTGCAGGTGTAGGATATTGCCAGTATGATTTATTTGATAAAATATTGAAGCCTATTTTACTTTATGGGTAAGCAATTTTGGGATTTAGTAATACAGATAATATCAAGAGAGTATACTTCTAAATTTGCAAGCTACTACTAAAGTTATAAAAGTCGACTCCATAATTCATGATATACGGCAAACGTGGTGTATATTATCCTATGTCAGTCTACATTAAATTGCGTAAGGTAATAATTGGTCAACACCTTGTTTAACTTTATGCTTTTAAAATTTTCACAAAGTTATTATATATTTGAATTACAAATTTTCCTTTATACTTGCTGTGAGTAATATCTCTTCATACAAACGGACTTGAGTACATAATTATGGGTTAATGTTAGTTTGAAACAAAAGATATTTGACCAATTTAAGTTTAAAACTAGCTCTCAGATTCTAAAAGACTTATCATACACATTATATAAGGATAAATATGAGTTCGAAAACTATTTAGTTATATTACCAGATAGGGATAGCATTATATTATGTGTCACAGACTATCAATTGACAATTTTAGATTGATTGGTTTAGATAGCAAAGAAAACATTGTAATCTATGTCACTGTCAAGTATTAGATGACGAATTTAATATTTTCAGTTGTAAATATCTAAAAGACCCACGAAAATTGTTTTTAGATATTGTTACTGGAACAGAGTAAAATGTAGTGAAATTTTGTTAATTATTACAAACAACACATAGAAATAAGTAAAACAATATCTGTGAACCTACAAGGGTAATCAAATAAAAAAG
Source organism: Mytilus californianus (assembly GCF_021869535.1). NCBI lineage: Eukaryota > Metazoa > Mollusca > Bivalvia > Mytilida > Mytilidae > Mytilus > Mytilus californianus. The sequence goes on from NW_026262701.1 coordinate 20,216,986, forward strand.
ACTCTGATTAACAATTATTTCCTCAGGTTGGATTCATCATATGGAGTTTTTATTGGGTCGCAGTAATATAGATTCGATTGTAATTCCAATTTTCTAAATTCGCATTGCCAGACGTTCAATATAATAATTTAGTGGTCATCGGATAAAGAACAAGTAGCAATTACTTATGTGGAAAGAAGTTCGAATGTTTTATTCCGTTTGTCATGGGCTCGATTTAATTAATCAAAGAACATCGTGGTTCATTGTTATCTGAAACATTTGAAACATTTTGTCTGTCCAATGGTTTATATATGGTGAATTATGGTAAATTGTTGTTTGCGTTGATATATATTGTTCGTTTTAAACATACGATTTTGTTAAAATGTGCTTACAATGGAAACGGACATTATCAAATCATTGATTCGAAAAACGATTCTCCACATAATCAAAACTACTTATCCCAGATGCTTGTAAAAACCCAACAACAAATTGGCAGTATTTGGCCACAGCCTTTAATATTATTTAAATTTATACATACTGTATATAAGCGATCTCAATATAAATGTATGTATGTGCCGCAGATCGCTGGCAATTTAACTGTCACTTGTATATCTGAAAATATGAGGTTACCGGCATATCGCTGATTACGGCAACCGTACTATCAAATATATATATAAATGACTACCACAGATTGTGGATACTGAATATAAGATTAGAACAATTTGGATCACCGTGTGAACACAGGTGAGGGATCAAAACCCTTACATTGTTCATCTGTAGTGAATGATACTATTTATAAAACGAAATGTTTTTTGATGCAGCGAATTATGCAATCCGAGTACATTTGTAAGTCATTCTTTGACAACAGTTTTTTTTTTACATCAAGCGGAATTCTTCATCTGTCCATTTGCAAAATACACGTAGGCTTCCAGAAATGTAATGCATCACCTGAAAAAATAACATAAACCAAAGCAGTTTCTAATTCTTAATATATTTACAAGAATTGCATGTGCAATATCAGTAACAAATATGTTTACTGAAATTCTCAAATGTTTCTTCTGAGAGATGTCCTTCATTGTTAATGTATTTTAACTTCTCCAAGTATCTGTTTCTATTTCGATGTAAAACAGTGTCCACATTTGCAAACCAAACACAACAAAACGTATAATTTAAATGTCATGTGCACATACGGACATTCTTCATAATTAACCCCTGCACAAGTCATTACAAAAATTTGCCGATCAAATAACACAAATCTGTGTCCACACTATATTTACAAAATAATCAATTTACTGGGACGGATGGTGGGTTTTTGGTTTTATATTGGAGTTCAATTGTCTCCTGCCTTCCTCCTTGGATCCAAATTGAAAAAGGCTCGTTACGTCAGATTTAAAGGTTCAGTAACCACCAATGAGATTATGGTATAAATATATACGTAAACTCACTAATAACCAAACAAAACATATAGGGTACAGCGCACCGTGATAACTGAATTTAAGTACAAGACTTAAATTCTATTAAAAGAAATTAGAATATGAAATAGACTGTTATGCTAACTTCAGAATACAAAGTCAAATTGATTTATTTAGTAGTTAGAAAAGCTTTACGTAAAACAGGTCAAATGAAATGTCATCATAGATATAAATATTCAGACAGCAACCGACCAATAAAAAAATCAAACAAAAGTCCTCACGGTATATATGTCACATACGGTATGTCTTCAACAAAAGACAAGTATCTATAAAATATATCAAGCTTTGAATTGCATCAAGTCTAAAAACAAATGAAAACCAAAAGACTATCAAAGATGTTTCATCAATATCAAATTCATAAATTACAAGAATATTAAGATATAACAAAAATAACCACATTCGATGCTCCTATAAACGCACAAGTCATCACTGTGGAAGTTTTACTTAAGTTTTTATGGCTTGATTGACCGTTGCATAATGTCTTCATCTGAATTTGATATGTTTCTTTTGACAATTTGACAATTCTTATGAGGTCTGTTCCATGAAATAAACTTTGTCTGACATGTCATGGTCACAACGAGTGTTACAATTTGAGAAAGAACTGTTTGACCTATCGGCGCTTCTGATTTATACCCTTGGCTCAAGAGGGTGTTTTGTTGTTTCTGTTCCTTTTGTTTGCATTTTGTATTTTCCACAGAAATACTTCTGTTAACGGGTAATGCGAAAACCAAGTATTCTAAGTAGGTCATCTACAGTATTATTTGCCTGTAAACTATGAGATTGTGAGTTCGCACCTCGCACGTGGCAGGTGCGTTCGACTACGATCTTTATTGACTAAGACTGATAATTTCTTACCGAAATTCGGTGCATATCTCTGGGCACTGCATTTTCCTACACCAATAAAAATAGGTCGCCACGATATAGTATAGAGTGCTGACAGTCGAATTAAAACACCAACAATCAATCAATCTACACAGGGTACTATAGAATTGAGTCATTTTTGCATTGTTGAAGACTGCAAGTTAACCTCTGGATGTTTTCGGTGTTATTTCTGTGTTGTCGGGGTTTACGTTTCATTTGTGTTTCTTTACATTCGCCCAAAATATGGAATCAATTGTCGTTCGCCTTAAAATTGATGTGTGTGCACTTTAAGTCAAATATCATTACTTCTAATTATTATTGATTTTCCACACCAATCATCCCTCGTGTCTTATCTTTTAAAGGAAGCGTAATTCATAGTCCGTTCATTTTCCAGATGATTTCATTTCTTTTCTAGTAATTTCAATAAGATGAGGAAATATTTGATTCTAAGAGGGTTTTAAGGTCTTACAAAAACTCAATTATATTCCGACCTTTGTTCTGTTGCAGACAGTGTCATTTGTCATTCATTCTAATTATCTTGACTTGTCAACGTATTGTCATAAGAAGATAAATGATCTTCGTAAAAGTATACTTTTAACTTGGAAATCTACATCAAAGCTAAGCATTCAAAGCGACAAGACCTGGTTTATATCCTATGATCTAAATAATCGTGTTCAAAATAAGAATGTATAAAAAAAATTTAAAAATTGTTGTCTATTTCAAGCTATTAATAAATCAAATTATGTTAATCCTAGATAACCTAGCTAAAGATGGTTAGAAACTTCACTTTAACTTCATTGTGTTACCTGTATAAACTACCTTTGGACGCAAGACTTTATAATGTGTTGTTTTCATTTCTTCGAATTAAATAGACAACTTATGAATGTTGTGCCTCTGAAACATGGTTGCATACCTTGTGCAGTAACGTTGAAACTTAGATATTTGAACGGCAGGGATGCGTAAATACGCTACAACGTTATGAGCTTTTCTTACGTTCTTAATCATTTCTTCATTTATGAATAGGGAATTTTGAATAATTATAATTCGTATTATATTCAGCCTTTTAATTTTTTGCAGACAAAACGCGAATCTTGCGAAAACAAGTTAAATCCTGGTATCTATGATGAGTTTATTGTAAATCATGTGAGTATCAAAGCATTAACTACTGAGCTAATGATACGCTCGGGGACTAACAGTCCACTAGCAGCGGTATCGATCCAGTTTAAATAAATCAAACAAACTCTTCATAAATAAATTTCTTGAGTCCGAAGTTCAACACTTCAAACACATATATTCCAAACAACATAGAAATACTGCTTCTTAAATACAAGTAGATTATTAAATTTGTTATCTACAAGATGTCTTTTTATTTTACTAATTTACGTTTGAAAATATCTTGGTTTTATGTTTAAACAAGTGGCCTGCTTTACTATGAATGTAGATACCGATAATCTGGCGAACGAAAAGTACAAATGAATGTATTTCGGATTGAAAAGGCTATAATGATCTTACTATCATATAAACTTCTTAACATACAAAATGATGTTAAGTCGTATTGAGAATTTGGGTTATTTTTTCAGACTATTACTGTTAGGTGAATCCAATATGGCTTGATCATTTTGTTAACAGTCATCTCAAGTTCACAGTGTAGAAAACTAGTAACTGCTTAGTAACTTTTCTGTACCAAGTCAACAGTTGTTATCCATTCGTTTGATGTGTTTGAGTTTTTGATTTTGCCATTTGATTACGGACTTTCCGTTTTGGATTTTCCTAGGAGTTCGGTAGTTTTGTTATTTTACTTTTTTTCAAGTAATTCAATATCTTTTATCCTACACAGGTAAATAGTTATAGGTACTTACATTCTAGGAATAGACAGAATAGATGTTAATTGATTTCAAGTGACTGAACACTTCTGAATTTACCTCATTTGATTTGTCTAAAAATTAACTAAAAACTAATCATAAAACCAGTAATTCATTGTAAAGTCTTTTAGATGAAATTGACCGATGTAGCGTTGGTGCACAAGCATTTTGTTTTATCACAACATTATTTTGAATGTTATTGGCAAACTAATAAGTGATACTGTCTCGGATGTACACTGAAAATTTGGAAATTATGTCATTACATTTTAAGTAAGTCTATTTGAAAGTTGAAGTGCTATATGACCAAAAAGAACATAAAAATAATAGTCAAATCCATATAATGTCAACTTTCCCGGAGGGAGTTGTAAGATTAGTTTCTTGGCAATTTGTAAATTTGTGTACGGACATCTCAGAACATCCGATGTTAGTTTTTACATGTCAAACAAAACTAAACTATAAACAAAATCACTAATGATATCTTGCCTTTGAGCATCTGAAGAGAGTTAAATGATTCCACCGGGTAATTGAATAAAAATATAAGTTTAATAACCGAAAATTCAAAAAATGCACAATTTATTACATTAGGTGCGCAAAAACTAACCAGATAGAAAAAACTGATTAACACAAAATAAGTATTAACTTTCTTGGCAAAATTTGAATTAAACTGTTTTGAAGTTCGTAAACTTTTTGTTGTAGTTCTCAGTTCCTTCCGTAGTACGAAATTTAAGACTTATATAGTACATAACTGTATCGTTCACAATGTTTATGGTCAGCTGCTTCCTGTGTCAAGCGCTAAACTGTGAACATATCCGATTTTAAACACAAGCTCAAATTGATCTTGTTTATATTGTGATGATCTATCATGCCGCGACTGGTGTAACTGTTTTTAAACTCAAAATGTGGTTTATTTTTATATATTCAAATTGATACGTTACGCTCGTGAATGTTTCAGCTATACGGAACTCATTAGCAGGGATGAAATAAAATTGAACTTCATCTGCCAAACTGTCTATGGAATGGGAAATACTTGTGTTAAGAGCGAAAAGTCAATGTTTTGTTACTAATGCATGAGATAATAAGAGACTTTAATTGATCGTACAGATATTATGATTTCATTCATATCCACATCTGATTCACACAACTCAGGCTATGATCGCTAATTAAATTAATGATGATAGTTTGGAAAAGATTTCGTGCAGCACTTTGCAGACCCAGTATATAACGTTATTTGTAAGGACACTCATATAATCTAATTTTCCAATACAGTGAAGGAAGAGAAAAGTTCTTCCTCTTTTGCAATCAATTATGTTTCAGATCTGATTAAAAAAACCAAGTTTTTTCTTGCCGTATAATTACAAAACCCGATTTCGTTTTTTGAATTTCTTAATTGTCGAAATGATCATCTGATGTAGAAAAATAAATATCGTGATTAAAGCTGGTTATATATCACAAAGATTTACATAACTCAGTAAAGAAATGTAATATTTCTCGTTAATTGATCTCATTCCACTCATGTGTGTCTTAATGTGTTAATCATTTGTAGGAAGTAGAGTTTTTAAATGTACACGAATGTCTGTGTTCGCCGATTTAACAATACCTTTCTTTTCTTTCTTTTTTATAAAGTTGATGATCATGCAATGCAAAATGAAACGCTTCTCTCTAGGATGAAAAAGTAGATTAGGTGGGATCGCCTATGCGACAACTATTCATTAAGATCACAAGACAAAGTTCAAACAATGTCAGGATACTATAAGAGATAATTCCCAGTAAAACCTATGTGAAACAATTCAAAAGAGAAAACTAACAACCCGAATTTTATAACAACAGTTAACTAAGAAAAATTGTGACAAAGAATGTTAATTGGTAAACCATATGTGTGAGCGCTCAATCACTCTTAAGCTGAAATAGTGGAGTAAAATCACAACATAAGAACAAACTGTAACATTCAGTTTGAAAGGGAGAGACTCTTCCGACGAGAACGAGCACAAAACATATAGCAGCATAACAAAAGATCCAATGTGCTGACCTACGAATGTTGCTCAGTATTTAGTTTTCTATGTTGTGTGTTTTGTATACTGTTGTTTAGTCTTTCGGTATTTTCTTTTTTTGTTTGCCCTGGTGTTGTCAGTTCATGTTCGACTTATGAGTTTGAATGTCTCTTTGGTATCTTTCGCTACTCTTTTACTGAAAGCTAGTTCAAATCCGATTTCAACTAATAAATAAACATTGCTTTTTCAGACTCAAAGGTCAAACTGGACACCTCCAGCTGATTTAGTGTAAAACCGTCATAAGCATTCTTGCGGTATTTACAAATCACTTCTACAGGACATGTCTTGTGACTTTTATTTCCACCATCTCTGAGTTGGATTAGTCAGATAATTTTGTCAGACAGTTTTGCCATCATTGAGATGAACTATTTGCATTGATGTACTATACTGCTTGTTTTCATACGAGCTTAGAACTTATCTTATCTGAAATGATTCTGTCTATAATAACTTCAATAATTTAAATTGAAGAACGACAAATTGCTCAACATTGCATCATAAGCTTATTTTCTTTCATTGTATTTGTTTCTTCTGAACGATTTCTATCTATGTCAAGTGATAAAAATAGAATAGCAAAAGTACATTTTCTCGAGCCATTCCCTATTATTAACTGACACAAATTAGCTTTTAAGCTGACCATATCACTCAGTGTCTGATCGAATGATGCTAGGGTTATCAAATATATTATATCATTAAAAGTTAACACTGATTGACAAATTAACTCACTAATAACACTCCTTTGACCCTTAAAAGCACTTACTACTATTTGGCTCCTCACCATAATTTCATTATTCAAAAAGGTATACAAATTAGTAGTTTAATGATATAGTGAGTATATTAGTAATTTTTGTATCAATTGTAAAGAGTTGTTAAAAAGAATACTCAGTAAAACTAATGTTTAGCAAAGACTGACTATAATATATCAGAATCAAATTTGATTCAATTCATTCCAAAGAGCAAATAGGTGTCCAATGAGAACTGTAACATCAGCTGTAAAAAATGTTAAGCTTTTCAAGTTTCCCATTCTTTCCTGTGCAGACATGGGTTAATTTGAAAAAGTAATTAAAATTGGCCTTTTGTATTTGCAATTTTGCATGATATTTGTAATACAGTAAATTTTTGTTTGTTATAATTTATTTTCAGAAATTGAAAAAAATCATTACTTTGACAAAATAGTCTATTAGGCAACCTGTTTTTTCAAGAACATTTAAATTACTGTAAATTTAGAAATTATTGCGAGATTGTTATTAATGCGAATACTGCAACTAGGTGAGTATCGCAATAATAAGAAATCGGATTTTGATACCTAATACGTATATATGTATGCAGATTTCCCTAAAATTGCAATAATTAATCTCGAATTTATGTCCATTTTTCAAAAAAAACAATAATAAATGCACACAATATTTTCTGAATTAACAGTACATATCCGTTGTTGCTTGAATATACCAAATATAAATATATTAAATATACTGTGGTGCCATTTGTGTATATAGGAAGAACCAGTCAACATTCTACAGCATGCTATTTTATTCCCTGGATTGAGTGACGTCACAGGGAGACTCTCTCAACTTCCGCCTACGTTGATAACCACATGTGTTTTTGCTGTCTGTCTGTCTGTCTACAGTGACAACTTATTATAATTAACCTGAAATTATCCGGTTGCTACAGATTATCACAGGTGAGTTTCACACTACACCTTCCATACTTACTTTCGTACCATATCGGCACGACAGTGGCGTCGTCAACTTAGAACCAAATCAGAAAAAAAGAACTACATGGCGGACATTGAAGTCCGCCATTCTACATTTAAAAACTTTTCAAACTTTTAGAAGTGTGAAATTCATTTGTGCACATTGTAAAATTGATATCGCCAATAGAAATTGCGATACATTGCAATAATTTGTACAAGTAAAGAGCTACAAATTCTTCATATTTGATTTTTTTCATATTTGGTATATTTTGCACTTCCGGTGAATCGCCATTACGTCCTTCTTCACGGAAGTGAAACGTCTGCATTATTCAACTGCGCAGACTCCAACCGGATATAAATTTACGGTCATATCAAACTGTATTTAAGCATATTTTCTTAAAATATGGTGTTTATATGCTTAAATGTTTAATATTAACAATAATTTTAAACATTTTATTAGAGTATAGTGTCATTTTGGTTTCTGTTTACAGTTCAGTCCTTTGTTTTTGCCTGCCTATTCATTTCATATAGAAAGTAGTAGCTTTCATAAAAAGCTGCAATATTTTTTGTCTTGGGTCACACATAAAAGCTGTGATTTGAGATTTATCTGCCCTAAGATATTATTCAGTGCCTATCTTATTTTCTTGGGTTGCAATATATTGCAACTTGAGATATTATATTGTGATTTGAGAATTATATAAACACATATCAATGAAATGGCAGGAATTGAGGATAACAAGTACAAGAACATTGAAATGGCATTGAAACTGACTCACTTGGGGATATGGAAAAACCCACAGCTGAAGGCACTTTAACAGAGGACAAATCAGAAATGACTATTCAGCAATTGTACCAAGAATTTTTTTACAGATAGGGAAGCTAATGCTCAAAGAACAGCTGAGATTGACCGCAATATAAAACAGAGCGAAGAACGGATTGATCAAATATTTGGTGGTCTTCTTAAGATGCAAGCTAAACAGAAAGAGTCAGTGAAAATTAACAATGATCAGATAGGAGCAATATCTCAGCAACTTCATCAGTCTGAAGACAGGATATACCACAAGATAGAAGCTAGTGGTAAGCGCTTGGCGGAATTGACCAATTAGAAATTCAATGTTGTGGTAAGACGCCTGGACAAGCTGACAACAACTGAGGATGGAGAGACAGTTCAATTTTAAAGTGCATTTGAACAGCAGGCTACTTTCCAACAAATGGCATATGTTGTAAATAAATTAGTGGACAAGAGAAATAAAGAAGTTAAAATTTCTGCAATGGACACACCATCTAAGCCAAAATTTGACCTAAGCCAGTACAATGCAAGTACACCAATAGTACATAACAAACTCCCTGCCTTGGGTCTTTCCCCAATTAGTTCGCATAAACCATCAACCGTACCAACTCTGTCGAAGTCAAATTTGGTGTCTTTACCCGTAGTCGAAAGTCCTATGCCAGGGCCCTTGGCCCTGCATGAGACAGTTCCAAGTATTCACCCACAACCTCCATTAAAGAACATAAAAGAAACGTCTGGTACTGATGATAAAGGATACCAGCAAATGGCTTATGTTTCTTCTTACGCACACTTACCACATATTATGAGTCAACCATATTTGGTTCAGAGCATCACACCATTACAGAAACAATTGGCTGCAAGTGGATCCTATCAAATTTCTCCAATGCTGACTGCAGTGCCTACTAACAGTATCATACCTGTCGAGTCAATGGCGAATCATTCTCCTCCAATATGTATGACTCCAATTATGACAACCTCGTCAGCTCCGGGTGCTCTAACAGGCTTGCCATAAAAGCAAGCTGACTCCACTGACCGATCCAGGAAAAGTCAGCGGAAGCCAAAGGAGCGTAGCAACAGTCCCTCATCAGACTCCTCTCTTGATAGAGAGTATACCAGATGGCAAGAAAATTCTGGTGCCAGGAACCGGAGTCAAAGCCCACAGCTCCCAAAAATGCAAATCTTCAACGGAAGAGGATCCATGTCATGGGAGGCGTTTATTTACCAATTTGAACGGACTGCTGGTAGACGGCAATGGAAAAATAGGAAAAGGTGTGTAGGCTCCTAGATTGCCTGGCCGATGTTGCCTTGGAGTACGCTCGCAAGGTTAACACAGATGATGATTATAAGGCCTTACAAAAAGCATTGAAGCAGTTCTTCACCAAGAAAGACGAGCCCGCTTCCGCCAGACGTCAACTCCAATACGTTATGCAATAAGACGTAGAAAGCTTGGAAGAGTTTGCGGAGCGCGTCCACTTTATCGTGATGGATGGCTACGGCAGGTGTGACAGCTCTGTTATTGACCAGATTGGAACCGAAGCATTCCTTCGAGGGTGTAGAGATGTAAAGATTCTGCAAGGCATTTAATAGAGGAATCCAGAAACTATCAACAAGGCTTTAAAACAACTGAAGACCTCAATCGCTAACCAGAAGGCAATATGTGGATCTAAAAGTGCAAATTTTGCCATTCGGCAAGTCTCCTTTGCTGATGGCGCAGTATCACCGACCGATAAAGGAAATGTTTTGAACAGTCCATTGGAAAATGAGGTACGTAACCTGACTCAAATTGTCACAAAATTAGCTGATGTTATGATTTCAATCGATCAACGTAACCGTGGAGTGTCCAATCAATATAACTGTGGGCCTTCTGAACCATGTAATCGTTGACGATCACCAGATCAATATACCCGTGGACGATCACCTGATCAATATACACGTGGAAGATTACCTGAGCAATATAACCGCGGTAGATCACCAGATAGTAATACACCATCCAAGTTCAATTCCTATCAACCAGCCACACCCCACCAAGTCAAAAATCATATAGTCCTCAAGGACAACAGTCAGCATCAATGTTTGCAAAACACGATCTTGACCTTGGCTGTCTTATAGCTGCGAGGCATAAAGTTGATACAAAGGACAATGCACCAGTAAAGCATAGAATGCGAAGGACACCTCTTGGATTCCAAGACCTGAAACAGCAACATATATAAATTGTTGAATGCCGGCGTGAAAAAACCATCGTCATCTGAATGGGCCACAGCTCCAGTGCTTGTTCGGAAAAAAGATGGAACAGTTAGATGGTGTATTGACTATAGGGCTTTAAATGATCGCACTGTCAAGGATTGTGTCCCTATTCCAATAACCGAGGACTGCCTGGACTCACTCCAGGGTACAACTATCTTCTGTACTTTGGACCTTGCCAGTGATTATTATCAAATCGAACTGGAGCCAGAAAACCGCATTCATAACAAGATATGCTTGTTTGAACATACAAGAATGGGCATGGGGCTCTGCAACGCCCCGGCAACATTTCAGCGGGCCATGCAATTTGTTTTACGTTGACTTACATGGACACAAGTTCTAGTTTATCTAGATGATGTTGTGATACTAGGTCGTAATTTCAAAGATGGCCTCCAAAGTTTAAGGGCAGCACTAGAACGATTTAAACTGTACACCCTGAAGCTTAAACCTAAGAAGTGTCAACTGTTCCAACCTGAAGTTCAATTTTTAGGAAAATTGGTCAGCGCTAATGGTATCTCAGTTGCTCCATACAAGATAGAAGCAGTGAAATAGTGGCCAACTCCTTAGTCTAAAAAGGAGCTCATGTCCTTCTTAGGTGTTGTCAATTACCAGCGTGATCATTTGCGCAATTATGCAGAATTGACTGCTTGTCTTTACGATCTTGCCCACCAAACTGGTGAAGTAGAGTAGCAACCGTGTCATGAAGAAGCTTTTAAGAAGGCTGAGACTGCATTAGTTAGTGCACCCTGTTTGATGTATCCTAAGCCTAATGACCAATTCATTCTAGAAACTGATGCATCATATACAACTATAGGTGCGGTGTTATCGCAAATACAAAATGGAAAAGAAAGGGTGATATGTTATGCCAGCCATGTTCTGATGAAACCTCAACGACATTATTGCACAACCAAGAAAGAGTTGCTAGCTGTTGTAAAGTTTTGTTGGCATTTCCGACACTATTTGCTTGGCCGGCGTTTCATTCTACGTACCGATAACAACAGTTTGGCAATGACAATGCCCTAAAATTCTATGGTGTTCCAAAGCCGAAACCAGAGTCAGCTATCTGGGGCCCTAGGCCCTGTTAGTTGGTTGCGCTGGACATAATTTCAATTTTGTACATATTTCATTGCTACCAAGAAGGTGTTGACATTCATACGTACTTATATATATATATATTGCTTTATTTTATGACTTGCACAGGGATCGTTCAAGTTGCTCAGCTAATTGAAACCAAGTGTTTACAACATTTATTTTTATCTTGTATTTGAGTTTCTTTTATAGTTTGAGAATGTGTCTGGTTTCACAAGAATGGGGCGGATGTGGTGCCGTTAGTGTATATAGGAAGAACCAGTCCACATTCTACAGCATGCTATTCTATTCCCTGACTCTCTTAACTTCCGCCTACCTTGATAACCACATGTGTATTTGCTGTCTGCTATCATACAGTGACAACTTATTATAATTAACCTGATATTATCCGGTTGCTACAAATTATTACAGGTGAGTTTCACACTACACCTTCCATACTTACTTTCGTACCATATCGGCACGACAATACAAAATATAAAAAATTGAATATACAAATTATAAATATATTGAATGTAAAACATATAAATATATTGAATGTACAAAATATAAATATATTGAATGTACACACAAAATATAAATATAATGAATGTACAAAATGTAAATTTATTAAATGTTCAAAATATAGATATATTGAATGTACAAAATACAAATATACTGAATGTACAAAATGTAAATATATTTAACGTACAATATATATATAAATATATTGCTGACAATAGTATGGCCACGTGAATGTATACATATACATGTATAGATATGAAACTTAGATATGTTTAATCAGGAGGTCGCTTCTATTTGAAATTGGTAGGATTTGCATCACGTGTTTAATGTTAAAAATTATAGAATAAGTTTTAATTAATGTTGATCTTTCTAAAAAGGAATTATTTCAGAATTAACTACTTCATGATTTTGAAATATTGCCTTTATTTGTTTCTTATTCCCGATTGAGTGATTTTGACTGAGTGTGAATTTGCAAGGTGGGTGATACATACATAGCTGGAGACGCTTACCCCGTCCATTCACCAGGTCTAGCTTGTTTTGGAGTTCATACGATTCCCTCTGATTTTGTTTGTTTTCTTGATTTTTCTCTTCTTAATCGATATACGAGATTTGAACATCGGCAAACTTCTGTCGCCTTAATTAACGTTGTAATATAATTAGGAAATAAATAATATATGTAAAAGGTAAGTTCAAACATTAGCGTTATCATATTTGAATCATATGACAACAAATTCAAAATAAAAAATATTTTTTTATGATATATTCCAAAAAAAACGTTTTGACCCTGATTTCACGGTTTATTGAACTAAGAAATAGAACGTGCTGTTTTGTCTAATTTAGCAGAAAATATAGATATGAGTCACAACTAAACATGAACATTGTAAAGGATGTTAATCATGACACTAACTGTGAAGTGTGAAGATGTGACTTTTTCGCCATTAATTGGAAACTGTTTCCTATGCCCCTAACATACTTTGCAACAGAGATACAAACTGTTTATAACAACGTTTATTTCAAAGTTGGAAAATCTATTAACACCACTAGAAATAGACAAACAATGCCTTTTTGAACTTATTCGGTCTTGTAAGGTCATTTTTGAAGAATTTTCTGACAGCATCTGCCAATATCAACAGTTTGAACAATTGCTTTTAAGTACATAACTGTCAGTCTTAAAAAATAGATAAAAATAGAGTATGCTATCTGTACTTTTGTTTCAGATAAATATATTTTGCTGAGAGAAGTAATAGTTTATATCCTGGGGCACCTGTGGTCGTAATTAACTATTCTGTTTTGCCTGAAAACCATTCTATTTATTGTCATTTCGTCATATTGGTTCTTCAAAATTAATTTGTCAGCTTGTGTATCAGGGTATTTTTCTGACAAGTAATTTATAAATATTTACACTAAAATAGTTTGATGACAAATAAACAGCTTCATACATAGTTTCTAAAATAGTTTTACATTTTACATAAACTTGTGTGAATATTTATATCTTACTGGATTGTCTACTATTGTATTCACTTTATTTGTATTTCTTTATGTTCACTGGGGTAAAGCTGATGACCGTAATTCGATTCACGGTCATCCCAAGATGGCGGACGCTGTATTAGGTCAGAATCCGTATTGTCTGTTAAAGTGTTTCTATGATATATTCTATATAAAGCATACATTGGTATGATATAAATTTATTAAAGATTCACACGGAAATCACAAATTATTACCAAGAAATGTAGATGAAACAGGATATTCGATTTGAAAAAATCGCTAAGATGACCGTAATTCACAATCGAGATGACCGTAACAGTACCAGCGATTCAAAACAGGGATGACCGTAATTGGAAAAAAGATGACCGTAATTTATAAAGAAAAAAAAAGAAAACTACTAATTTGATTTGAAATTTTCCTAAATGAATGTTATAAATAATCAATTATATTATTTAGTTTCATCAGAAATATCAATAATGGACTTTTTTTTTCTAAACAAACGAAACAAATGAAAACTCATGAAAAACGAACCAAAAAAAAACATTTTAAGGTATTCAGAAGGTTTATCACTGAGCATGTTGCAAACGTTATACCCTTGGACTACTTAAAGTTCATTTCTATATAAAATCCAGATGATTTTAAATTATAGTCTGGCTAAATAACAAAGATGTGTTCTGTTCAGGGTTGATGCATGAATTTCCCGAACAATTAAATATTGAAATTTTGCAAACTTTTTCAGGTAAGGGAACGATCATTTGATTCTGAAGTGAGGGCCGGGTAGATTTGATCGGGTCAGAATATTTATTTAAAAAAATTTGCGGGTCAGAAAATTTATTTCAACCACTTTAGAGCAAGATTCTTTATTTTATTTTTTTATTTTTTTACTAAAAATTATACATGGCGGTAAGAATAAATTTTCTAAGAAGTTAAGCCAGAATATTTATTTTCAACTTTATCGAGGTCAAAAAATTTTATGAAAAATCTGCCAACCCCCCACTGGAGTTTTGCCGAGAAATGTACTTTGCAAAAACAATGTAAATTGCCGAGGATGAAAATATCAATAGAACATAACTCCTAAATGAATCTGTCTCAATCACTTTCACTATGACATGTAAGAAAAAAGGTTCATGATAGAAAACCAACAGAGTGAGTCAAAATTTTGCAATGACTCAAATCTTTAAGTTTACATCCTCAGAGTGATACTGAACAATTGATATCAAAAATAAAATTGCTAAAATTATGAATGGTTCATGTCTTCATATGTGTAAGTGCCCAGACACAAAATGTTTAAACAAATTCAAGTAACTTGGGTTTATTAAACTATATATACCATCAATACTGTTCAAAGATATATCCTTAAAAGGTAATAATATCTCAATTAAATAGAACATTTTTTTTTAAACAAATAATCGTTTTCTTTATGAAAAGGAATACTTATTGATTACTGTTCAGTTGTCGCTGGGAACAATATATATGTTCCTGGTTGTCGTGATCCAGCGCATGGTATTCGCAACTTAATTTTTAGAGAATTAAATAATTTGAAAAATACTTCAAACATGTAAGAATTATTTCAAGAAAATATTAAAGGGGCATTAGCTACGAGATATAGAAAAAAATAAAATATGATTGTTTTTTGTTCAATCATTAATGAAAGTGAAATAATAATTTGCTTTTCGCAGCCAGTTTGGTTCAGTTTTGTCAAAATAAGCAAAGTGACATCGTTAATGAATTATTCACTTGCAAGTGAATAATTCGACTTCATTAAATCCGTGTTCATGTGAACTTCAAATGAATCCCTTAGCTAGAGATAGGTTACGCATGAACTATAGGCGTGTTCAGTTATTGAAATGAAAAGAATGTCAACATTGGATGTGAAACAAGGGTAAACCGTTTGGTTGACTGATTAGATCTACTAAAACTCATTCTTATTCAGGTAAAAACGATTATTAACATATTGTTTTAACCTATAATATGAACTCAAACACACCTAGAAAAATCCAATTGAACGAGTTTGCTATCTATTTATATCTATGTTTATGTTAATATATTAACAGAAAATGTTTTTAAAAAAACTACGATCAAACTAATGAAGGTGAGCTCCGGCAAAATATTAACAAATTTATAATTTAGTCTACCAATCAGACCCTAGAAATAGTCTTGTACGGATAGCGTATTAGAAGTAGGAAACTTGTCAAATTGTATAAAAAATGTTATTCATACATCAAGACAAAGTTAGCTTTTAATCTGCTTCCCGTGGAAACATACACATGGGCTCGGTTAGCGGATATAAAAATGTTTAATCTAACTTTTTTTAAACTTTTTATCGTATCTCTGTCAATTTGTATTAAAATTTTAATGGTGTTATCAATATTTCATTGTTTACTAGCAATATGCAATTAACTATCTATGTTCTGTACAGAAAATACGGCAAAAATATACATTGATTAAACATATGTGTATCCGCTTACCGAGCCCCTATTGAGACAAACTCAACATTATTTGTTGCTCGGATCATGGAATCACGGTCATCCTTGTTATATGTTACGATCATCTTGAAAAAATAATGATGATGAACTACGGTCATCTTAGCGATTTTTTCAAATCGAATTTCCTGTTTCATATACATTTCTCGGTAGTAATTTGAGATTTCCGTGTGAATCTTTTATAAATTTATATCATACCAATGTATGCTTTATATAGAATATATCATAGAAATACTTTAACAGACAATACCGATTCTGACCTAATTCAGCGTCCGCCATCTTGGGATGACCGTGAGTGGCATTACAGTCATCAGCTTTACCCCAGTGATGTTTATTGAGGTAAACACCTAATTTCATTCTTTTCTGTATTTCAATGCCTATGTTTAGAAGTAAACCATTGGATATTTATGTTTGTTATGGTCGTTTTTTTTATAGCTTGTTTTTTTCAAAACATGAGGTATGCAATTGAAGCATTATAAGTTCAATGGTTTTTTTTTAGGATATATTAACAGTAGAAAATATTGTATTCATATCATGGAATATGGAGAAGTTAGTAAGCAATAAATGAATTGAATATATAAAGGAAAATTGGTAAACCGAGGTAAATGTTCCTTGCAAATGGACCAAACAGACCCTCTAAAGAGTTACTTTAAAGTGTTTTTTATTAAGATAATGTTGCACTCAGTTAACACTGTTCATCGGATTTATCAACCCGCATGGTCAAACGACTTCAGCTTGGGCTTGATTGAGCAAGGAATAAGTTTATGACGACCATACTGCTATGTATACCATGGCAACCCTTTTGATGTAGATAAATTCACGAACGCTTCTAAAATATAATATGTATGTTTATTTCATATGATGTTGTATTGACATTTTATGTTACTCATATTATCAGCATGCAAAATAACTTCCAATACAATCAAGTCAATGTAAGGGAATGAATAAGGTAAAATCAGAATTGCCATGTGGTCAATAAAAAAACTAATATTTCAAAGAAAGACGGAAAACAACACGGACAAAAGTAAAAACGACAAAACAATACATTAAAGCCAACCTGCAGGTGCGGGATTTTCTCGGTGCGTTGAAGTCCCATAGGTTTTTTCTGCTCTTTGGTCGGGTTGTTATCTCTTTGACAAATTATCAATGCCATTCTCTATTCTATATTACACATACAACTAAGAATTAACATCACATTCGTTAATACCATTAATTAGGAAAGCAGGAAAAGATTGTAGCAGACTCGACTATGGTATTTTAGTTCAATAAAATATTTGCTGCAACACATTCCTTAATTTTTGAATAATTCAACGAGAGTACATTGTTCATGTTGCGGAATGTTTATTTCTGCTAGCCTCTTTTCATGTTTTCTTAAATGGTTACCACATGAAGTCTTACTAATACGAATATAGGAACAAGTCTTTGAGAAGATTGCAAGCTGTTTGTTGAAAATAAAATCCATCAAATAGCAATGATCTTAATGAGGACCTTCCCAAAACAAGACATTTGCGCCTGTCCCAAGTCAGGAGCCTCTGGCCTTTGTTAGTCTTGTATGTTTTTTAATTTAAGTTCATTTACATGTTTTGGAGTTTAGTGTGACGTCCATTTTCATTGAACTAGTACACATTTTTGTTTAGGGGCCAGCTGAAGCCCGCCTCCAGGTGCGGGATTTTCTCGCTATTTTGAAGACCCATTGGTGGCCTTCGGCTGTTTTCTACTCTTTGGTCGGGTTGTTGTCTCTTTGGCACATTTCCCATTTCCATTCTCAATTTTATTCGTTCATACATCCTGTAGGCATTACAATCGAGTAGTTTCGTGAAAAGCGGTGATTTAAAGTAAACATTTCTGAAAATATCTCATACGCTATTTTCACAAGCTTTCACAATGTCTCCTCACACTTTAATATTCTTTCGATGGTGTCTCATTATCCGTCCGATCTACTCATTTAAAACGAAATTGAAAATAATACAAGTCTAGCAATGCATATCCTATATTATTTTATCTGACAACTTTGGTAATTGTTTGAACATGTAGATAATTTCCTCATGAGACAAAATTCTATTACACTTTTATCCTTTTTGAACAAGTACCTATTTCTGTCATTTTTATTTCGAGAAGAATTATTTGAAAAAATGATGGATGTAATGTCAAATTTGTCAGCTATTATGGTAATGCAATCACTTAAAGCTTTTGTCGGCTGAAAGACTTTGATTATGCAAGTTGATTCGCAGACGGTCATCACATCTCTCTGTAAAATAAACAGTACAGTGCCCACTTGTTATTGTATTATGTCGTTAAGTTCATAGATCAGGCATGTTAATAGAATGGTTTACAAAGATAACAATCGTGAGTTCCTAAGGGTTTTAGCAAGCTTTTATAACAATTTTATCATAAAAGATACCATTTAGCAAGACAACGTACAAATCAAGTGACATGATTTATAATATATATAAAAAAATATATTTCTGAATATCTTCATTGATAAATTTAGAAATTATTAAGATACTAATGTTTCAACTACCATGGGCACTGTTTACTTTATATGTTTTTGGCTATTCTTTTCAGGTCCCGTTGTGTACGTCATATCGCTATTTATACTCTTTCTTGATTTAAAGCGTTCTTGATGAAATAACAAACGCTTCGGACGCAACAAAGTTAATAAACATTTATGTTCATTTCATAGTTAATTATATATCAAAGATGATAACATCCCCGTAGTCGCCAATTCCAAGCAACTCACGGAATTTGAGAAAGTTTCATAGTAATGTCTAGATGATAAAGAAAATATTTCCCCAATTGTTACCTGAATAACTATGATAAACATCAGCGCAGAAATACAAATTACTTTGAATATAGAGAATAGAGAAAAATGACTTAAAAAATCAAAGAATACAGAGTTAAAGGACCCCCATCCAGACCCTCATAAAACTGACACAAATTTCTTACATCTATTTTATTTTCACGCCTAACAATTTCTCGGTATATACACATGGTTGTAAACGTACACCTGTGACGCTTTATAATTCAAAACGTATATGACACTAATCATCATCATAAAATTTCAAATAATTTTCCAAGGACTTTTTCCCTACATGTACAATTGGATAATATTTCCTAACAGATTTGTGACTTTTATCCTACTTGTATCTAATATATGAAACCCCCCTCCCCCTCCCCCTCCCCATCCGATACATGTATATCATATATGGACGAAGTTTTGTTTCGTTAATTCTCTGAATCAGGAACATATATATTAGATATACTGTTCCCAGTCTGAATATACTGAATATTTAGTGACAAATTTTCAGTGGAAATTTAAAAAAAAAAATTCTACTCTAATGCACGTTTTTGCATTTAAAACTCGCTTATATATCGAAGTCAAAATACAGTTGTTATAATTCACAAAAGCTCAACCATGACACAGAGTTTATTATTTTTTTAGATTTGTAAAGATTTAAAAAAAAAATAGAAGATGAACTTAAAATACTGTATTTTGACTTCGATAAATAAGCAAGCATGAAAAATGGAGATAAATTATGTGGATTGGGATATTATCCGCTAATGATATTATTTAAAACATTTTTATATATGTCTCTGACCATGGAAGTATTATATTGGCTTTCATTTACATGCCTTGACGAAATCGAAATATTTAAGACGATAAGAAATCTCCGTTCAAGATACCTGACGACATGACTAACGAATAGATTCTGATTCTTATTTTGTTTGTCTGTGGGTTTTCAATTGAATGTTCATTTAATCCCTTTTCAAACTAGATATCATATTTTGTATTTAATATTATAGCTATTTTGATGGAGTCATATGACAAAACTATACTTCTACTAGGGGGGGGGGGGGGGGGGGGTAACCGTTTTTAACGATCTTGACTACATAAGGATCTGGAACGGTCGGCCCTGGCTTGCGCCTTTTTCGTACGTATAATTAATTATTATTATAATATTAAGTATTTTTACCTTACGATATTTCAGAGACATTTATATGTATATATGTCTTTGGGTATTTTAATGTAATTTGAGAGAAAAAAATACAAAAAATGTGTACAACAAGGAATAAGAATGAAAAATAATTTTAAATGACAAGTTTACAAACCTTTTCGTGCCGTTTTCACTGTTATTCATTTCTTACAGGATATCTTTTGTTTACTTATTTTATACTGAAACTAGATGGTTAATTTCCTTAATTACACCTTATATAAGAATGCCGGATTTTGATTGGTTGTTAGCCAGTGTATTTTTCAAATATTCTAACATTTTTTCCTCATTTCTAACGAATTTGCCTGTTTTTTTCATCACTGCCGGTGAATTTGCCTAAAATTCCCCTCTCTGCCGTGGTATTTGCCATTTTGGATATTCCTTTTTTACCCTCGCGAGCATGTTCCCGCCAAAATTATTCGGAACCTTTCTCAATTTATCCCGAAAACATGGTTAAGCACTATTGATTGAGTTAAGGATGTTCGCTACTCTGTTTCAAAATAAAAAGCTTTTTGAAATACTGTTATAAATTGATAGTATATAAATAAAAGAACTAAAAAAGCAGAAAAAATGAAGGGTCCGTGTGCTTGTTTTTGAGATATGAGCCCTTGAAAGTTTGGCGGAAATGATTCTCTCTTGATTTTTCATACATTTAACATTGGCACCTTTTTTCTTTCAATAACGATAAAAAGATAACAAGGATTTTATAAGATTTTCAAAGATGGCATTTAAAACTATATGTAATCAAATTATGGAAAGAAAAGTGGGGGTAAGCGGGCAAAATTTTTAATGGCATTACATGGATAAAGCCAGAGGATTCCGAATATCTGTCAAAAAATCAAAAACAAGGGGAGCGAACATCCTTAAACCGAAAACTGTCAGAAATATACATATGAAGAGGGGAAAAAATGTCTATACAAATGAACGATTTAATGATGGAATAACGATGACGTTTACACATACATGTGATATATCTGTTCAAAATATAGTAGCAAAGCTATATTTTGTACAATGTCAATTTCATCATGGATCACTTTTTCCACAATCAGGGGTTCATTTAGGGATGAAAATAAGTTTGAAATTTGTGTTACAATTAAAAAAAAAATAGTTATCAATGTATTAATTTAAGTTGCAGTATAAAAACAATATTAGGTCAATGTC
Organism: Mytilus californianus; assembly: GCF_021869535.1. NCBI lineage: Eukaryota > Metazoa > Mollusca > Bivalvia > Mytilida > Mytilidae > Mytilus > Mytilus californianus. The sequence goes on from NW_026262701.1 coordinate 20,238,640, forward strand.
AGAAAAATATAAACTTTTTTGTATTCGGCACAAAACACAGGAACTTCCACAGTTTCTCAGCCTCATACAAAAAAGTTATATATTTCTGACATTTACCCAATATTGTATATGTACATCGAACTTATTAATCCAGCGTAGACAACTTACTTAGTAAAAGTTAATTGTACACGACTAATTAGAGACGCCCCTTAGAAGCAGGCAGTCCAAAATGGGAATTCAAACCTTGCTTACATCCATTTCATGGGGGGGGGGGGGGGGTAACCGTTTTTAACGATCTTGACTACATAAGGATCTGGAACGGTCGGCCCTGGCTTGCGCCTTTTTCGTACGTATAATTAATTATTATTATAATATTAAGTATTTTTACCTTACGATATTTCAGAGACATTTATATGTATATATGTCTTTGGGTATTTTAATGTAATTTGAGAGAAAAAAATACAAAAAATGTGTACAACAAGGAATAAGAATGAAAAATAATTTTAAATGACAAGTTTACAAACCTTTTCGTGCCGTTTTCACTGTTATTCATTTCTTACAGGATATCTTTTGTTTACTTATTTTATACTGAAACTAGATGGTTAATTTCCTTAATTACACCTTATATAAGAATGCCGGATTTTGATTGGTTGTTAGCCAGTGTATTTTTCAAATATTCTAACATTTTTTCCTCATTTCTAACGAATTTGCCTGTTTTTTTCATCACTGCCGGTGAATTTGCCTAAAATTCCCCTCTCTGCCGTGGTATTTGCCATTTTGGATATTCCTTTTTTACCCTCGCGAGCATGTTCCCGCCAAAATTATTCGGAACCTTTCTCAATTTATCCCGAAAACATGGTTAAGCACTATTGATTGAGTTAAGGATGTTCGCTACTCTGTTTCAAAATAAAAAGCTTTTTGAAATACTGTTATAAATTGATAGTATATAAATAAAAGAACTAAAAAAGCAGAAAAAATGAAGGGTCCGTGTGCTTGTTTTTGAGATATGAGCCCTTGAAAGTTTGGCGGAAATGATTCTCTCTTGATTTTTCATACATTTAACATTGGCACCTTTTTTCTTTCAATAACGATAAAAAGATAACAAGGATTTTATAAGATTTTCAAAGATGGCATTTAAAACTATATGTAATCAAATTATGGAAAGAAAAGTGGGGGTAAGCGGGCAAAATTTTTAATGGCATTACATGGATAAAGCCAGAGGATTCCGAATATCTGTCAAAAAATCAAAAACAAGGGGAGCGAACATCCTTAAACCGAAAACTGTCAGAAATATACATATGAAGAGGGGAAAAAATGTCTATACAAATGAACGATTTAATGATGGAATAACGATGACGTTTACACATACATGTGATATATCTGTTCAAAATATAGTAGCAAAGCTATATTTTGTACAATGTCAATTTCATCATGGATCACTTTTTCCACAATCAGGGGTTCATTTAGGGATGAAAATAAGTTTGAAATTTGTGTTACAATTAAAAAAAAAATAGTTATCAATGTATTAATTTAAGTTGCAGTATAAAAACAATATTAGGTCAATGTCAGAAAAATATAAACTTTTTTGTATTCGGCACAAAACACAGGAACTTCCACAGTTTCTCAGCCTCATACAAAAAAGTTATATATTTCTGACATTTACCCAATATTGTATATGTACATCGAACTTATTAATCCAGCGTAGACAACTTACTTAGTAAAAGTTAATTGTACACGACTAATTAGAGACGCCCCTTAGAAGCAGGCAGTCCAAAATGGGAATTCAAACCTTGCTTACATCCATTTCATTTGAACTTTGGTGGATAGTTGTCTCATTGGCAATCATACCACATCTCCTTATTTTTATACTGTACGAAACTGGGAAATGTTGGCTGCAATAGGAATTCATTTACCAAAAAAGCGCATAATTTAAATCATTTACTTATATTGGTCATTATTGCCTATTAATTCATTTTCGTTTTTTTTTTTTTGGCATTCATCTACTGTTGAAAAAAGGAGGGTAAAAGCTTACCGTACATTTTTAAACATGGTTCAACTTTATTCTAGTAACTATTATCCTTGCTAAAGGTCCATCCTATTCAAGTGTCACTCTTAAATTATTATTGCTTGTTTCAGGTCGACCCACTTTGCATGTTGTCATGAATATGCATGGCGTACTTTGACCTATAATGGTTTACTTTTATAAATTTTGGGTGGAGAGTTGTCTCATTGGCACTCATACCACATCTTCTTATATCTATATTTGCCACTGGACGTTAAGGGGGGCAATCAATTAACCAGCTTCGTTGAGTTCGTGTATAATCATTAGGCTTCAGTGGATAATTGTCAACCAGATTTCTTCTTTTAATATTTGATTTTATAATAGAGTTTCAGTAGACTTGAAATCTTTGAATTTGTTTTTACATGGATAAGTTTAAACACTTAAATAATTGGGGATCCTACATATGTAAACTTCGATGAATATTTTTTGTAAATTAAAATCAAAACGATCGATTCGGTTTTATCTGAAATAAAAGGTTTCTGATGATAATTTAGCATTTATCTGAATATTACATACAACTCAATAAAACGGTGACTTTGTTTCATATTTCCAATTGTACAAATGGGAAAATAAAAATATGGAAGGCGACAAAAAAAAAGTTTGATTTATAATATGGTGTTTGAAGCCCAAGAATGGAGTCATAATTAAATCGTGTAAGGACTTCTACGATTTATGATTTAAATGATTTTATTTTAGATTTATTCCACCTTTAATACTAGTAGCAAGACAATCTGCAATAAACGTAAATTTTAGCATTTATTTCCTCATTTGTCTCTTTCCATTTTTTGTTATTAGACAACTTAGTCTACAAAAGGGTTTACTTTGTATCCCATCCAGTCAAACTAGGGCGACAGGAGTAGAACCGAAAACGAAATCTTCATTCAGGTGCAATAACTCATACATTGATGCGAACTACGGTGGTAGTCGAGTTGACTTATTTGGCTTCTATAGATCTTGTATAGGTGAATAAATTTGCTGTTTCAAGTTTTTCTCTATCTGGTATAGTTTTCATAAATGCAAATATTAATTAAAACTGTTTTAGAGCAACAATTTCTATAAGGAATTAACTACTTATTTTGGCCGTTTTATTTATTTGTATATACTGTCTTACTGAATGTCTATCCTATTTAAAGTTCTTTTTTTCATCTACAATTGTCTTAGCAAAAGGCGCAAAAAATGTGTAAAATATCGTCATTGAAGGTGACGGACAATTTCAGCCATGTGATTTATTTGAAGATCTAGCTGGCCTTTGTTGATGTTTAAAGATTTCAATTATTTGACTTGTGTGTAGATCATATTGCCCCTCAGAGAGTTATTCAAATGGTTCTTCAGTGTGTAGAGAGCGAGCAACTCCCGCTACACGAGACATCGGATTTACGACATCTCCATTTCGACCGGACGTGGCTGCGTTTTATTCATCCGCACAGCAAAACGGACTTCACTGTTCAGCAAGGGTTTACTGTCATGAAGAGAAGTCAAGACATGACAATATTTCTTTACTCATGTCAACCCTTTGGGTTTGAATAAAAGGAGATAAGCGTAAATATTAATGAGACAACAACCTGACGACACAGACAATCAAGACATTCAGAGTCAGCACGCAGTCTTTTATGATAGAGAGATGGTTATACAGTATATCAAACTCAAAACCGCCCCCATGTCTAAATAAGATAAGGAGCTAATTTAATATCATCTATCATTGAATATATCCCAATAGGCACAAACATATTTTGTGTGGTTGGAAAGTTTCACCATCCCTTTTTTTAATCTCTATCAGTGGAAATCAAAGAAGGTACATGCAATAAAAATCAGTACAAGACAAATACTTCACTATATAGTAACGGTAGAGTGGATAATGATAGTGGATGGTTGCTTAACGTCCAGCGGCAAATTAAATGCATGCATGTTCCGGACGAGAACATGCAAATATAATATGAATATTAAACCTGCTTTGTTCTAGACCGACACGCTGAGAGAGATTTTTAACGTGCTAGTTCACAAGGTAGCAGCTGGGATTCGAACCAACGACCTCCCGCACTAGCTCGATCTCTGAGGCGGTCATAAGAATAGAATATCCTACCAAAAAAAAAAAGTGCAATAAACATTACAGTTTCATAGAATTATCACTGTTACTAAATCCAGCAAAAAGTATCTAACCTATTGATATCATTGGAAATTCCACTTATGTATCGATTGCCGACTTCAGAGTAGATTTCATGTACCAACGCTCTCTGCACATTAAGAATTCTTGCAGCAATTCTTTGAGTGATCCGTATGTGGCCAGCTGTTGCACGGCTAAATGTCTGTCCTTATCCAATATACCCTTATTTTCCAGTGGCATTCCAAGTTTCACGTCCAACCTCACAGTCGAACTTCTATTTCTGCTATTGCAGGGCCTGCCTATTGTATTTATAATTAATGTGTTCTCGTCACGAACATACATGAAATATTTGCCACAGGACGTAAAGTAAACAACAATCAAACAACTACATAAATTATTCCATGTAAACGGTATACACGAAGACAAGATCTTGTACAATGCTATAATGTAATATTTCCATGTATATCATTCTATAATTATGGAAACTTAAACGGCCTTTTCAGATATCTCTTTGCAAACCACTACATGACTGAATACAAATTTCTATTCTTTTTAGATTTATTTTTCTATGGTTCTTAGATCTTAGTGTTTCCTGTAGGATGTTTTGGCGTGGTATGGCGCCCTGTCGTGTTTTCTTGACGCCCTGTCCCTTTTACGAAAAACAATTGGCGCCATGCCCCTTTTCCGTCGTATTTTAGAACGCCACGCCGTAATTTAATATCGGTTCTGCAAATCATCTTTTAGCAAGACAATTTCGAGTTCTTTCCCTTGGAACGAAAATCAATATTTTAATGGCCGACATGTTATTGAATTTCGAAAATTCGTAATGTTTGAACAGTTTTGAAGCAACAGAGTACTCATACGAGTAATGATTGAATCTAATAGGGACAACATCGATTTGTACCTCTACGAATTTAAAATGTAGACAATTTAAAAGGGAACCAGGCGATCGTTTGAGTTATAGTTTTACGATGAATGGGATGAACATTACATCTGTTTGTTTATATTTTCTATTTATACTATTCCGTCGGTCGAGACGTCGGATTGGGTGTGAATTTAAGACGGCTTTCATACTGTTGTTATCTTAATAAATTATATTTAAGAATATAGCTGATATAGTTTTGAATAGTACAAAAAATCAACAACTTTCAATAAAAAAAAACCACCAAACAAACAGATAGAAAAAAGATGAAAAGCAGTAGAATATGTATAGTAAGTCTTGCTATACAAATCTAAAACTATTTCTACAGTAATGAGCCAAGGTAGCTTTGATTGGTATACACTTGCGAGATCCAAAGTGTATATATTTGGCACTTTTTTGTGCATCTTAAAAGCAATGCATTGCATATGCTCTTGGGCATGCAAAGTCCACTTTCACAACACATCATTAGACAATCAGTCTCAGTGATCCAGTATTAAAATTTAAAACTGGAGTTATCGATTGAAATGAGGCAGTTGGGCAATGAACATTATCAAGATTCTATTAGCTGAGTCTATAAGTGACAATTTAGGAAAAGGAAAGGAATTCACAACCTAATATACATATCTTTATTTCTTTAATTCTTACCAATAAATATGAAACAAAGGCATTAGATCCCTATCGATTACAGTAAAATTGAGAATGGAAATGGGGAATGTGTCAAAGAGACAACAACCCGACCACAGAACAGACAACAGCAGAAGGCCACCAACAGGTCTTCAATGCAGCGAGAAATTCCCGCACCCGGAGGCGTCCTTCAGCTGGCCCCTAAACAAATATATATACTAGTTCAGTGATAAGTGCCTTTATATCTATGTAAAGAGTGCCCTAAAAGTGTAGTCCACTGCATAAACATGGTAAAGAAGTGTGCCCTTAAAGTGTAGCCAATCGCACTAAGAGTGCCCTCTGAGGAAAAAAAAATACCTTGCCCTTTTCAAAAGCTGCAAGAGAAACACTAGATCTACTGTTTTATTACGGTCTATCATATGAATATGCCAGTCAATTATAGAACTAAGACATGTAAAAATAGATTTTTAAGGGGTGATTGCTTAATTAAGACGTGTAAAGGGAATGACAGATGACTTAAATAAAAGTGTTTATTTTCATGTAATACATTGTATTTCAATTTAAGAATGATCATAGTCAATATTGCCAAAATATTTAATCTATACAAGTTTTGAGCGATCCACTCAAACCTACATTCCTTGATTCTAAATATATTATATTTAGACCTTTTCAATACGATTTTATTCATTGACGTTTACAGGCACAGTTTTGAATTAAAAAAAAAACAACAAACAAAACCATATTTATTAATCAATCGGACTGGCGGAGAACACTAATTATTTTGCATTTGCATGTCACGTAGTGTAGGCAAAGAACATATTAATTAAAAACAAAATGAACATTTATCTGAATATTCTGAAGGACCCTATGCATCTAGGTCTGTTTGATTAGAAGTTGTGTAACAAGCTGTTTAAATAATTAATTGTTGGAGGAGATTTACTTACTGTTTTCGTATGGTCTGGGGTTCATAAGATGTCAAGATCGTCCTGAGCATGCATGAAATATTTGCCACTGGACGTTCAACAAATATCAATAAATCAAATTCCCTGCATGATGTTTTTGGCTTATTTTATGTGAGAAACGCTGCATGAAACCTTTTTTTTAACGAAAATTATCAAAAATAGCCGTTGGATATATTGCATTAACGACAACTTTATATTATATTGAAATGTCATTCATTTTGTTTAGTCCGATTCACAAATAAGAATGCAAAATAATGATTTGATAAAAGTAAAATATTTCTGAATCGTTATGATACATATGTGACTGCAATCAAACAATACAAGCTGAATCAGTGTTTATTGTCTTAATATCTTTCCTATTGATGTTTGATTCTCCATATTCTGGACCACACAAACTATTTGCATTGACAAGCATAACAGTATTGTAAACGCTTGCATAATGCATTATTTTGAGGTATTATTTTCAATCAAATATGGAAACACTGGGACAAGCGAAGCCATCAATATATTTTGTAAAATACCAACAAAACCGTCTTAGAGGACAAAAAATTTATCCTATAAAGGGAGAAAAAAAACCTATCGGACACAATTTATCCTAAGGGAGAACCAAAAAAAATCTTACGGGACAAAATGTATCCTAAGGGAGAGGAAAAAACCCTGTAGGAGAAAAATTATCCTATGGGACAAAAAAAAAAATCCCACAGGACAAAATAAATCCAGAAAAAAAAATCCTAAGGGACATTTGTTTCCTAGAAAAAGTCTTTCATGATAATCTTATATGATAAAAAAAAATCCCATAGGATTTAACATTACTTTTGAAAATCCTACAGGATTTTAAATCCTCTAAGATATTAATTTTATCCCGTAAGAGATAAATTCTCCTATAGGATAAAAAAAATCTTAAGGGATTTAGATATCCCATATGATATTAAAAATATCCTACGGGATTATGACTTTATCCCATAGCATTTCTTAAAATCCGGTAGGATTTTTAAAAATCCTATGGGAGAAAATGATATCCTACAGGATTTTGTCACTGTCTTCACTCGTATTGCCCAACCAGGCGAGCTATACAAAAAGCATTGTATTGTTTTACCTATCCCCAGAGGTACACTATTGGCAAGTTTGATGATTCTACCGTTAAAAAAATGTGGTTTGAATTTGCACTCATGAAAAGTGCAAATTAATCCAAGAGACTGTTATTTTTATTTTCTGCAAATTTACTGTTTCTATGTTCTAATGTTGAAATGTGTAAAATACTATGGTTGTCTACTCCAGATATAGATTACTGTAGCCGTATTTGGCACCTCTCTTAATTATTGTGTTCGGTTATAAATGGGCGTCAACTTTGTTTTTAATTTGGCTTTAAAACTGTTTTGACTCGAGCGTTACTGATGATATTTAGTTAGTCGAAACACACGTGGATTAATTACCGAATTATAAATCTGGTATATTCGATAAGTTTTAACCTCTTGGTTATTAAATACAAAACATATATACGACATGTTTCAAATGTTAAATTCTTATTTTAACTACTGTTACAAGTTAAACGGTTTACTCCAAATTCGTGTTCGCTGCCAGATATCAACATGATCAACTTAGGTTAAAAAACAATAACGATGAAACAAATTTGGAGTAAGTAAGCTATGGCTGTTATTGTCTTGATGCAGTTTGAAGAAGTATTTGATTATGTACAATAGTTCTAATTAGGTATAAAAGCCGACAGATTGATGTGTATTAATTATTGTTGTTTAATTAAGTAACATACACATCATTTACGTAAATCCACATATGTCGTAAGAACTTCTTGAGGAAGATTAATTTCATATTACAAAATTGCTAAATATAATATGGGGAAATATAATAAGATACTGTCGTTGAATAATTTGTATTAAACATATAATTTTGAGGAAAATCCGGGTGTCTGCTTTCTTAATCAACAGGCAATACTTCGTTTTAATAGCAACACAAACGAAATGAAATTCGGAACCCGAAAAAATGGGTCTTCAAAGAGTTTGGATCAGTTCTAATCATTCTTTAAAACTGGTTCTGACAGTTGTACCCTAGAACTTATCATGCGAAGACCTGTTCTATGATCGTTCTAAGCAGTTCAAGCACAGAATGATCTGTATAAGAACGGATTAGAAAAATCTTTAGAACAGTTTTCCCATGATCAGTTCTAGGGTACAACTGGCATAACAAGGTTTAGGGTAGAACAGTCTGAACCAATTCTAGGGACGACTTAAGATTTCGGACATATGACTTAATTGTAGATTGCGTCTTGGTGATCAATTTTGCTATTTAAAAATTTTGTCATAATTTTCAGGATAATAGTCAAAAATGAAAAACAAAAATGTTTAAATTCGTCATGTAAGGGCAATAACTACTATAAAAAAAGTCGTCTACAGTTTTATTGTAAATAAATGACAATTAGATCTTATTATTTGAATAATTTCTGCCTCTTTCAGGTTTTCTCTATAGCCGTTTTCAAGATAATAGACAAACCTTGAATTTTAACCCTATGTTATATGATTATCCATGTCGGCCATGTTGGTTGCCAGGAGGAGTCATCGGACACAATTCGAAACCAGAAATGCCAATAATGATTGTTTGGAAGTTTGGTTAAATTTGACACTGTTGTTTCAGAGGAGAAGATTTTTGTAAAAGTTTACGACGACAGACGACGGACGACGGACACGTAGTGATGAAAAAAGCTCATTTAGTCCTCTGGGCTAAACAGTACTTGTAATATATAAAAATAAGGAGATGAGGTACATGTATGATTGCCAATAAGACAAATAGCCACCAAAGATCAAATAATGTGGATGTAAGCAATTATAAGCAACCGTACGGCCTTCAACAATGAGAAAAACCCATACCGTATAGTCGGCTATGCAAGGCCCTGCCATGAAAATTATGAAATAATTTAATTGAAAAAACTAACGGCCTAATTTATAACAAAACAATTAACGAAAAACAAATATGACAGACATGAACCAACGACAACCACTGAACTACAGGCTAATATATTCTCTTTAAAATGACGATTTTACAGGGTATTTTATTATTAACATGTACAATATATAAGTACAAAAGTATAAATTTGGCTTACACAATGACTATATTATTTTCTCAGGGAGTATTTTTATATCCGAGTTTACCACTTGACAATTTACAATTTTATAGTTTTTATACATATTGAGTGGTTTAGTATTGTTATGAAAATTTTGGCAGACGCGTCGATATTTAGATATTTAGAAAATGACCCGCCACTGTCAGAAACTGTTCTAAAGGCGTCAGGAGAATTGGTCGAGACATTGTTTAAGAACAGTTCTCCCAACAGTTCCTGAGCGGTACTTAGTCAGTTTAGAACTGATGCCAACTGTAGATTATCATAGCAAACACAATCATTATATTCGAAGAACTAAATGTTACAATAATTCATTGCTTGTGTTTCCTACAATGATGTCCTTGATAATGGGCATCTGTTCACAATGAAGCTATTTAACCAAGAGTTTCAAGTGGTGAGATTGAAATCATCCATTCGAAAATTTTACGGACGCCTTCACGAGTTGGTTGACCGTCATGGAATATCTATCTGTTTCACAGATGACGACGGATATGTTCAAATTGTCGTTACTACAATCCCGTCCCATTCCCCAAATTTGACATACCGAATTAGACTTATCGCCGGGTTTGTACTTACACGAGCACATTGACGGGTGCCACATGTGGAACAGGATATTTTCGACGTTTATTAGTAATGTTAGTCATAAACTAAATTATTAATCATGATTATCATTTTATATCACATCTTGTTTTACATTAATATGGGAATGGGAACTTTATTTTGTGGTGCTTTTCATACTCATATACTTATTTAAATACTAGTATTGCTCATATTTCTAATTGATATTATCGAGTTCTCATAATAAGAATATCAAAACATCTCCTTCTTACTCGTCTGTCTTATGATCAGCATTATGATCTGATGCCCATCCACATACGCATCTCCTGTCAAATTCAAATACATATATGTTATATAGATATAAGAAGATGTGGTATGAGTGCCAATGAGACAACTCTCCATCCAAGTCACAGTTTGTAAAAGTAAACCATTATAGGTCAAAGTACGGCCTTTAACACGGAGACTTGGCTCACACCGAACAGCAAGCTATAAAGGGCCCCAAAATGACTAGTGTAAAACCATTCAAACAGGAAAACCAACGGTCTAATCTATATAAAAAAACGAGAAACGAGAAACACTTATGAACCACATCAACAAACGACAACCACTGAACATCAGGTTCCTGACTTAGGACAGGTGCAAACAAATGCAGCGGGTTTAAACGTTTTGATAGGCGCAAACCTTATAGTTCTTATATCTTTTTCTAGCACTTTGAATGCCAAGAAAGAATACACGACATTAGTATTTTGAAAATGAAACACAATAATAATCGAAATTGAAACGAAAAGAGACTGTGCCAATTTCCCCGGAATTTATTTCACAGCAATGCAGTTTGCTAATGTCATTCACTATCTACTTAAATGCACAAATAACCTATACACGTGTTGTACGTTAGATTTTAACAGCACTTTGGTGTATTTCAAAACATCTGTAGTCGATTTTAACTAGTATAAATCAGAATTCTAATACCTTATAACACATATTTGAATTCAAAAATGCACTAGAAAGATTCTAGAGCCTAATACATTCTAATACATTGACTTTGTCTCATTGACATTCATACCCCATCTTCTTTTTATAACATGTATTATAACAAATACTCATCATAGATAACAGGCACAACATGTTGTACTTTAGATACATTGTACGCGTTTCATCTATAAAAGACTCCTCGGTGACATTCGAAAAGTTAAAAAGGTCAAATAAAGTCCAAAGTTGGAGAGAACGATAGTTTTTGTTATATACAGCTAATAAGCCGCGTAATACTTTCGGCTCAGTTATCTAATGGAAAATGCTTTCAATGGTTATAAATAATGGAAAATTACATGCATGAAGCTGACCTTCTCTACAATCTCCAAACCAGTAAAATTAATATTACGTATGGTTTGATGTTTCTTGTTTCTCATTGGTTTATTTGGTCACATTTTTCCCAATATAAATTTTGTATTTTTTCACTATTTTGACATATTGAATCGACGTTACTATTTTTAAAAATGATATCGACTCCATGTTACTAGAAATAGTAAAATAGAGTCAATATCATTTCCAACAATATATAGTAACTTCTACTCAATATCATTTTTAAACTTACACCTTTTACATATGTAATATATAAATGAAGGACTTTCACTCAGTCAATATGTTATATATGGACCTGTTAGATTATATCGAACCTCGGACATCAATACATTGGTAATCTGAAAGCAGCAATGCGCAAATTATACACCTCAGATAGACTACCATATAGTACATCAAACATTTGATTTAGTAACACTGATGATTGAATAAACAACTGGAAATTATTGTGTGCAAACAATATATTCAACCCTCCCACGATAGTTCTGATTTATTCCGTTATGTGAATCAAGGTAACACTGTTGAATTAACCGATGTTGAAATGTCGTAAATCGATTACGTCTAGACAAATCAAAGTAGCAAACAAAAACTGAAGGAATCGCACGAACTCCACTAGAAGCGATATCGAGATGGAGTCTTTCATTCGTGTCGTTGAATGAAACAGTCTAACGTATCATTGTGTCGCTTTTTATGGAATACCCCGTTTTTGAATTTACCTAGGAGTTCAGTATTTTTGTTACATTTTTTCTTCGACAGGGAATGCGTCTCCTACTATATATACATGTACAAAAAAGATGTGGTATGATTGTCAATGAGACAATGCATGTATTACTCGCCATCAGTCAAGTATTGTACATTTAACAAACGTTTAAACAATATGAATGTTACTGCATTGTTATACAAAAAATGAAGTTGGTAAGTGCCATATTCTACAGTCACTACCTTTTTACCACATTTTTTAGGAAAACTTAACTACTGGACTTTTCCTGTCGGGACATAAATATAGATAAGTCTTGTCATTTTCATGAATTAAACAAACATTAAAATCCAGCACACTTTTGATTAAAAGTCTAAATACTAAATACATTTTAGTTTTTAAACCTACAGGGGGCAAGCAGAACAAACCGTGTACCCATCATAGATATTTACAAATAAAGTGTTATGCCCTATCAATTGAGTTAAAATTGATGTAAATCAAAAAAAAACGTGAAAAAAGTATATTTTTGAAACAGAATGTTGACTTCTTGATTCATTAAGTTATTTGTGGCGTTTGGTAGTCGTTTGGTGGTTGTCTCATAGACGAATACTACTTATTTTCTTTAATTACAATTGAGAATGGAAATGGGGAATGTGTCAAAGAGACAACAACCCGACCATAGAGCAGACAACAGCCGAAGGCCACCAATGGGTCTTCAATGCAGCAATAAACTCCCGCACCCGAAGGCGTCCTTCAGCTGGCCCCTAAATAAATATATATACTAGTTCAGTGATAATGGACGTCATACTAAACTCCAAATTATACACAGGAAACTAAAATTAAAAATGATACAAGACTAACAAAGGCCAGAGGCTCCTGACTTGGGACAGGCGCAAACATGCGGCGTGGTTAAACATGTTTTTTTAGATCTCAACCCTCACCCTATACCTCTAGACAATGTAGAAAAAACAAATGCACAACAGTACGTACAGTAAAACTCAGTATAAGAGAAGTCCGAGTCCGATGTCAGAATAGGAAACAAAAGAAAATAAACAAAATGACAATAATACATAAATAACAACAGACTACTAGCAGTTACTGACATGCCAGCTCCAGACCTCAATTAAACTGATTAAAAGATTATGTCATCATCATATGAATATCAGGCACAATCCCTCCTGTTAGGGGTTTAGTATTATACCGTCATAAAATATATGAGAAGAACATAACCCGTGTCAAGCCAACAACTGGTTTTAGAATAAACTTTTTTAGAAAAAGAACGAGAATTTCTTTGGCTTAACCCTGGTTCATCAACTTTCTGCTCAGACACTGGTGATGTTTTATTAAGTCTGAGTAGCAGCTGCAATGTTATACCCCAAACTAAAGAATGAAATGAATAAAATCACATTTTAAAAGTTCTGACCCTTTCTATAACTTGATAAAAATAAAGGCACAAGGCAGGAGACAAATGATATGTTGTCCCCAAAATATGCCTGACAACCATATTAAAAACTATTTGTAAAAATCCAGGGTTAAGCCAAAGAACGTCTCGTCCTTTTTCTGACGTTGTTTATCATCTTAATTACGTGTTATAGTGGTTTTTTTTGTCTTTGTAAATTATTAACCTTAACTGTATAGTCTATTATTGGTAATATCTTTTTGGCGTGGCTCGGTACTTATAAATCCCACCATTGTGTTACTGTGCTATGGTTATTTTTTGTAATCCTGTCTTTCATTTTTGCTTATGTGCTTTGTCTTTATGCCATTTTGATTTTCTTTGTTGACATATTTGTTTGTTTTTATAGTGATTAAGATTATAACACAATGTTGACTGCTTTACCCCTATTTTGACATATTTACCTATTATGTCTGTTTGTTTTGTTCACAAACTGTTAGTAATTGTGTGATTTGCGTTGTTATTCCCAAAATATTCGTTAATTTGACACGTTCTTAAACATTACACGGGCTTTTGATTATTCAACAAAATTAAGTCTTACGTGATAAAATATAGCAGGTGTGTTACACATTACTTTAGATAACATTTATTTTACAGTTAGACTAAAATGAAATATAACAAATAGAATATGTAATTTCCTTTAGTTTAAAAAAATTAAAAAAAGTTTGCATCACTATTAGATGACGAGTTTGGTAGTGCATGTATACCTCCAATACATAGACAGTCCGGAACATATATATGAACATTATCAAATGCGAAAAAAGAAACATTTAAACAAAATAAATAAATGTACATATAAAGTGACGCAAAACGTATCCCATTCTAACCAAATTGTCTTTTAACGTATATGAACCATGCTTTGAACGTTCAAATTTGTTTCCAGCACCTGCGTCCAATTACAGCAATAATAGTTCAAATGACTTTGCCAAAGAATTACTTCCACTGTTTCCTGTTGTATGGTTAATAATTACCATAAGGGAAGCACGCACAAGACGACATACTGCAAACCAATAGATTCCAACATTCCGAAAATCATTTGTTGAATAGTACAAGTGTAAATATTTAATTCGGTTTTAACAGAAACAGGATAGAAAAAGTAAACCATGCAATAACCTCTCGCCCAAAAAAGAGACAATCAATGATAACAAAAAACTACACAGAAACTATAGATTAATCTACACCAACCCCACCAAAAAAATGAATTTAGATGCTCCAAATAGTCCAAACGTAAACATTAGATCTTATTTTTTGATGAACTTGTTTGTCTTTTCTCTTGCGTCAGTTTATAGTTCTAAATGCTGATTATTATATTGAGAATCCACTGTCGAATACATATAAGTTACAATGTAACTTGCCACTGATTAACAACTGGTGAC
This sequence comes from Mytilus californianus, assembly GCF_021869535.1. Lineage (NCBI taxonomy): Eukaryota > Metazoa > Mollusca > Bivalvia > Mytilida > Mytilidae > Mytilus > Mytilus californianus. The sequence goes on from NW_026262701.1 coordinate 20,253,863, forward strand.
CTTTTATGCAGTATCCTTCATTTTCTGAAGTCAATGAAACCTCTTGAGTACAACTATTAACCTGTAACAAGTCCGATCTAATAACCTTGACCCCTTTTTAATAACAAAACTAGTACCAAAACAAAGTATCATGTTAAAAATGTTTCATTGGATCATTTTCTTTTCTTATATGTTGCGTATCTTTTCTGCAGATGTAAAATTCAAGGTTGTTACGATCGGCATTTCTACAACAAAAAATCGGATGTGATTTTAATTTTTGCTTTAGGTGTAATACCTCCGAATCATAATACGTCACATCCGGTTGAATACGAAAAAGGGTAAAAAAAAATATTCATTTGAATTTGACAGTTTACGTTGTAGGAAGTTAATCCTACATTTCATTGCAGTAAAAAACTTCTGAGTCATAAACATATACATTGGAGGTTACATGGTTACTAAAGCTTGTAAACAGGAAAAAAAGCGGTGGAAATTTGATTGGTTAACTTCCAGTGATAGTTATTATCTTATATGTAATGAAATTTTATGTAAAATTTTGTCTGTAGTACTGAACAGGATAAAACTTTACTCATGCCGAGTATTTCTTTATTTGAAACAAAGATAAATTCTGCACAATTTTTTTGAAAAGTGCAATTTTAAACAAAGACTAATACGGGAACAACAATGGTGGGTGCTATTACACCTATTATGGGAAGCTGAACATGCACATTTGACCTTGTTTGTACTCTCATTTGTTTAAATTTCATGCTATTTCAGTGAAATATTGCAAAAAAGAAATATTCTGAGTGGATTCAGGTTCAAAAACACATTTTAAGAGAAAATTGCCTGGACATAGGACTCTACCATGAATATCAGTAGACAGAGCAAGCCATACTCAGTTTTTTTTGGGAGCTTTTTTTTTACTTTTTTGTCTTATTTCTTATATTTTGCTATTATAATAGAAAACTTTTTCCTATGTTATACTTTAATACATAATTTTACAGTTATAAAATTATTTTTGAAGCAGTAACACAAATTATTCACTAAACGGGAAGCATGTTATGTCCGTCTCTGGAGCACGGCGTAAATTTAAGTTTTACGTAAGGACTTTTTGAAACTTCCATATGGAGCAAGTACACTTTAAATGGATAGTTCATATAGCTGGAATACTTCAATTACTTATTTATTATCACATTTTTTTACATCGATGTGTGAAAACTACCCCAAAATTGGATTTAATGGCATAAAAAGTAGAAATTTTGAGGAAAATGAGAGGTATAAATGGACCAAAAGGAGCCTTATAATAGTGGGAGATATTATGCAAATAATTGTGCAAATCGTGTTACAAGCATGAAATTTGGAATAAAGGTTGACTAAATATTAATAAAATTTTTTCATTTTTTCAAGATGGCCGCCGCTCATTTTGGAAATGGCGTCATTACAAATTGGCTTCATTTCGTTAATCCTTTGAAAGATGTGTTGTATGTATTATCCAATGTTAGATTTGATAAAAGTAAATTACATTTCCTAAAGTACGACAAGACAATACATTTATGAAGAAAAAAGGTGACTTCCGGTTCCACAATGGCGGCAAAAACGAAAAAGTTAATTTTTATCATTTCAATCAACTTCACAAGGGATGTCACTTATTTTTTTCAGTTCTAATGCCTAGTTTGGTAAGAAAAACAGGTGTCTTTATCTAATAATTATCTAACTGACAGTTGCATGTACACAAACCTGTACAAGGAAGGCCAGAACGGTAGCATTTACAGTTACAAACACAGCTGGATTTCTTGCATCCGCATTTCAAAACTTCCTGACACGAGGATGCAACGGCAGGCAAAGAAGTCCATTTTGGTTTCAAACTGTCTTTGTCTTTTTCTTTCATCCAACCCCAGTGTTCAGGACTTGGTACCTGTTGAACGCATAAATCCGTTTGAACCCAAACATGTCCCCTTTGGTATGCTGCTCTTTTGGTGTGTTCCAGAAGAGCACCTCTGGTAGGCGGAATTGCATCATAAGGCCGCTGCTTCCTGGCAAACAATTCAAACCGTCTCTCTTTCACAGCAAATGTTGCTGTTGTTCTGTCATACATGATGCAAACAAATGATTCTATGATGTCCAGGTCTAATACTCAAGTAGGCAAAAACGTCCGTTACATCTGGAAATACTTCCCATGTCTACCAAGCTGACTTCTTCCCTTTCACACGAAATGCCGACACAGTGTCACATCCACTGAATGCATGGAAGAAAGGAAGAGCAGCTACACATGGACTTAACACATTGGAAATATCTTGACTGGAAGCCATCGAAAGTCTTTATTCCTTCTAAAACCTATCCAGAATTTGTCCATAACTAATCTTTCAAATGATGCAATTCCTAATACTACTACATCCGTGTCAGTACTACTTAATATTACTTTTTTACAACCATTTTGAACAGCATGCTTAACATGGACAAACATTCGTGTATCTGCTTCTTCAAGGGATAGCTAGGAAGTATCCGTATTGATATTGCAAAGAACATTTTCACCTTGAGTGACATAAACATTTTTATCAGTCTCTAAGGAAGCAATTCTGTCCGCAAGAAACTTGAACAATTCAGTTTTGTTGTCATCTTCACGGAGAAAACTACTCCAAACCGTTGGCGTTCCACCAGAAGCAACAACTTTCCGTCTAGCACCAGCTCCTCGCTTTCTTCTCGTCCCAGCCTTTAAACTATTCTTTAAGTAAACGTCAAATACAATGTCTACTCTTGAATACTTATCGGTGCAAGATTTTATGTAAGGCAGTATGACATCATTTGCATAATCATGAAATGATTTTGCCCCACGTGGAGGCCTTGAATTGACCATTGCTGCCCCATCAACGATAAATGCGTCAGAATGTGGATCAGTTGATAGCAAATCGCAGAATAATTCAAGTATATGCATTAGCTGTGATTTAATACCACTGTTTAAAGTACCATTCTGAGACAAAGACGGTGGAGCAGTTTGGTTTTCATGGCTAAAGAATTCTTCTAAGTCACACAGTCTACTTTGACATCAAATGAAAAGTCTAGAAAAGAGATCGCAATCACTTTTCAGGTTATTTAGTTTTGTTTTTGACAAAGACATTTCCGGTTTCGTTTTACGGCTGAATAATGGGAAATTGTTCTTTTTTATTGGGTCATAAAAAGCAGATTCTTCTTCGTTTCGCATTTGTTTTAAAAGAGCTTCGTATTGTTTGGACCCAATATCTTCGAGTTTACATATATTACCTGCTTCCGAATCAAAAATTTCCTTAGATTCAATTTTGTACAAATCTGATGACTCCTCAAAAAATGGATTTCCAAACTCATTCATCACTTTAGAAAGCCTTTGAACTTTTTCGAAGAAATCCTTTTGTGTTTTTGTAGAGTCTTCATAGTGTCGTTCGTCTGTTGTTGAATGACTCAAACTACTAGATCTTTCAAATTCATCTACCAGTCTACTGACTCCTGGTCCAGCTACCATCCATCGTCTCAAAGCTGAGGGATCTTCAAGTCAAACCTATGGCACCACCATCGCCCTTCACAATTGCATTATTCTGTTCATGTGCCTGATCAATTGCGATATTGGAAAACAACTTGTTGGTCATACGTATAGTGAAATTACCATTGGCAAATTTCATTGCCACCTGTGGGTGATGTTCGAAAAGGGAAACCATATCTCGGAGATGGTAACCATCGAGCATAATTTACACGATCAAGACCAAAAAAATACGGTATCATGCTTAATGAGGACTGTTTGTAAAGTACGAAATCTGACCCACGAAATGAGCGTACCACCGAAAGCACAAAAAGTTCTAAATTCATAATTGAACTCAAGAAATTAAACTGTGGTCGAGATGACTCTTTTTCCTTCCACCAGACTATCAAATTATCGAACGTCACAGAGTCATCAGCTATATTTTCTACGTGTATGCTTTCATAAGCCGACATTAACAATTCAAACAAAACACATGCAGTTATCTGATGTGCGTGTCTAGTCCTAGGTACATTTAAACATACAAGAAAAGAATCTGCCGTGCCAGATGTTGCAATATCGCTTTCAGTGAGGGCACTTGTCCATCCACTATCACGTAAAATGTCACTCATAATTTTAAAACAAGCAATTGCAATCCACCAAACATGGCGATCTGGCCATTCCAATTGAATTTGCTTTGCCAAAACAAAAAGTGGTCGATCTGCAGTTATAATCGGTGTTTGTCCTGGATTAAGAAAGTAAACCACCTCCTTCACCTTATCCATTGAATGCTTGATCATTGCAACTGACTGGGCTTGTTCTTCAAACAGTGGCATCAAAGAAGTTACACTTACTTGAACAGAAGGGCCTCGTTTTTTGGAGGAATGAAATGACGACCAAGATATGTTTTCGAAATCCAAATCCTCCTCTGTTAGATGAACTACGTTTAGCCATTCATATTCACACTGGAGGCTTTCTTCGAGATAATCATGATCTGGTAATTTTAGTATTGTATCGGGGGTATTTCGAGGTTTAGGTTTTAGTTTTTAAGTAGGTAGGTCTAATATTGGCGTATGTATCTGGAATAGAAGATACTTGCCTTGAACTTGGTCTATTTCCCAGTATTAAGTCTCCACGTTCAATCCCACTATTGTCATCTGACGGGTGCTGAAAAATAGAAATTCCAGTCCCATGAAATGATACTATTGCAGTTGTTGAACTAGGGTTGTGATCAATATTGTCAACAATAGCTGTAGTGAAAAGCCTTATTTAAGAAGAGGGGGACATACTAAACCTTCGGACAAAAAGCGTTCAACCACAGCATCTCCTAGTTGAGTTGATATTTCTAATACCCGCTGATATGAAATACATAACCCATATTGAAATAAGGTATCGATCAATTGACGCTTCCTAGTTCTTGCAAAAATTAAGAGGTCGATATAGATACAAAAAGGAAGTTTACGATCTACTGCATGCCGCTGTTGTTCTGATACTTTCGGTGATGTGCATGATAGTTGTACATTTGCAGCTGAGCAATTGCTAGATCAGACTTGCATACACTGTTCTTTAATTGAAATTGAATATCAGGGCCATGTTAAATCATGCGCATTAGTTCAAGCAGTTTTAGCTCACCGGGCCCGAAGGGCCCCAAGTGAGCTTATGCCATCACTTGGCGTCCGTCGTCGTCTGTCGTCGTCTGTCGTCGTCGTAAACTATTTTAAGAATCTTCTCGAAAACTACTAGGCCAAATACCTTCAAACTTTACCTGAATGTTTCTTAGGGTATATTGTTAATAAATTGTATCTGACGTTATGATCCATAAAAAAACATGGCCGCCATGGCTAAAAATAGAACATAGGGGTCAAATGCAGTTCTTGCTTATATCTCAAAAACTAGAGCATTTAGAGCAAATCTCGCAGGAGTTTAATGTTCAATAGGTCATGATCTATCATCCTAAAAATTTTCAGACGAACCGAACAACCCATTGTTGGGTTGCTGCCACTAAATTGATAATTTTAAGGCAATTTTGCAGTTTTTTGATTAGCAAAGTAAGATCTACAAAAAAGTTTATTGACCAAAATTGTCAATCGACCCCTTAAGGAGTTATTGTTCTTTAAAAACAATTTTACACAATTTGTTCATTATGTTTGCTAACATTTAAAAATCTTCTCTGAAACTACTGGGCCGAATACTTCTAAACTTAAACTAAATGTTCTTTAAGGTAACTGGTTTATAAATTGTATCCAAAGTTTTGATCCATTAACAAACATGGCCGCCATGGCTAAACATAGAACATAGGGTTCAAATGCAGTGTTTGGCTTTTATCTCAAAAACTATAGCAGTTAGAACAAAAGTGACATGGAGAATTTAAGTGATGAATAAGTCCAGTTCTATCTGCTATCAAATTTTCACACTAATTGGACCACCCATTGTAGGGTTACTGTCCGAAATAGTTTGTTTTTATGAAATTTTATCTTTAATATTATAATAGATAGAAAGAAAGTACAAATGGCAAAAATGTTTAGCTAAGTAGATCTACAAATAAGTCAAATGATCAAAATAGTCAATTGACTCTTAAGGAGTTATTGTCCTTTCAAGGTTTCAACTGTGTCTTCCTGGCACAAAAAACACTTTGACCAGTCACTTTCCCAACTTTCTGTTGAGACTGATGACAGACGAATTCTTTTCGCCATAATGAAAAATTAAAACAAATCAAATATGAACTCTAACAATAACAATAATAATTGCAATACAGAAATAAAAATTAAACCTTTTCTAAAAGTCACTATAATAATATTTGGAAAAATACTGTTAACAGGTCGAGGGATTTTCCTTTCACCACATGAAACTGCACATTATTGTATGGGATTCGACTGGGTTCGTTGATGTTGTTCCTGCACCCAGCCCGATCGTTCATCCACTGTCATTTAACTCCCGTGCGATCTGTACACCATCCGGAGGATTAATGCCCATTCCTCCTTAGGTCGGCTATCCCGCGTTGGCACATCCTGTCGATTCAGGTACGACTTTTTGGCTTTAACAAAGGGGCAAACCATAAAGAATTTGGGAGACTTTGAAATGAAAGCTGACAATGGACCCCATGCCGTGTTTATTATCGGCAGCGGTTTACATCAGTATGCCCTGGTAATGCGTGCAAATAGCTCTTTATATCAATAAATAGTTTGCGCATGCGCGAATTGGTGAAATGTATGTGTATCATAACCTTGAAAAATGTTATAAAATCAATTCATAGTGTCATTTAAAATCCAAAAACACTAAGTATAAAGTGAATAGTCAAAAGGTTTTTGTATGAATTTTGTAACTATTTTCGCGCATGCGCAAACCCTGAACATGTCAAATATTAATTACTAGTATATACGTCACATGTAAGGAAGGTAACCATGGAACCTGATATGTTTTTACTAAGAGAATGTCAAAGAAAAACAGTTTTCCAGAAAAAATAAGTATTTTCGAACTTGAAACAACAGCCATTTTAGAAAAAAGCCGTTGCCATCTTGAAAAATAGATTTTTTTTTTACGACCAGCAGTTTTTTCTTAAAAAGTATATAATAATGATGCTTCGTGCTAATTTTCTTGCTTGTATCATGATTTTCACAATTCTATCGATTTTGCATGCTAATATCTTCCACTATAATATAGACAAAGAGTTCCATTAGTGGTATGTCATCACTTGGCGTCCGTCGTCGTCTGTCGTCGTCTGTCGTCGTCGTAAACTATTTCAATAATCTTCTCGAAAACTACTAGGCCAAATACCTTCAAACTTTACCTGAATGTTTCTTAGGGTATATTGTTAATAAATTGTATCAGACGTTATGATCCATAAAAAAATATGGCCGCCATGGCTAAAAATAGAACATAGGGGTCAAATGCAGTTCTTGCTTATATCTCAAAAACTAGAGCATTTAGAGCAAATCTCGCAGGAGTTTAATGTTCAATAGGTCAAGATCTATCATCCTAAAAATTTTCAGACGAACCGAACAACCCATTGTTGGGTTGCTGCCACTAAATTGATAATTTTAAGGCAATTTTGCAGTTTTTTGGTTAGCAAAGTAAGATCTACAAAAAAGTTTATTGAACAAAATTGTCAATCGACCCCTCAAGGAGTTATTGCCCTTTAAAAACAATTTTACACAATTTGTTCATTATGTTTGCTAACATTTAAAAATCTTCTCCTCTGAAACTACTGGGCCGAATACTTCTAAACTTAAACTAAATGTTCTTTAAGGTAACTGGTTTATAAATTGTATCCAAAGTTTTGATCCATTAACAAACATGGCCGCCATGGCTAAACATAGAACATAGGGTTCAAATGCAGTGTTTGGCTTTTATCTCAAAAACTATAGCAGTTAGAACAAAAGTGACATGGAGAATTTAAGTGATGAATAAGTCCAGTTCTATCTGCTATCAAATTTTCACACTAATTGGACCACCCATTGTAGGGTTACTGTCCGAAATAGTTTGTTTTTATGAAATTTTATCTTTAATATTATAATAGATAGAAAGAAAGTACAAATGGCAAAAATGTTTAGCTAAGTAGATCTACAAATAAGTCAAATGATCAAAATAGTCAATTGACTCTTAAGGAGTTATTGTCCTTGCAACGTTTCAACTGTGTCTTCCTGGCACAAAAAACACTTTGACCAGTCACTTTCCCAACTTTCTGTTGAGACTGATGACAGACGAATTCTTTTCGCCATAATGAAAAATTAAAACAAATCAAATATGAACTCTAACAATAACAATAATAATTGCAATACAGAAATAAAAATTAAACCTTTTCTAAAAGTCACTATAATAATATTTGGAAAAATACTGTTAACAGGTCGAGGGATTTTCCTTTCACCACATGAAACTGCACATTATTGTATGGGATTCGACTGGGTTCGTTGATGTTGTTCCTGCACCCAGCCCGATCGTTCATCCACTGTCATTTAACTCCCGTGCGATCTGTACACCATCCGGAGGATTAATGCCCATTCCTCCTCAGGTCGGCTATCCCGCGTTGGCACATCCTGTCGATTCAGGTACGACTTTTTGGCTTTAACAAAGGGGCAAACCATAAAGAATTTGGGAGACTTTGAAATGAAAGCTGACAATGGACCCCATGCCGTGTTTATTATCGGCAGCGGTTTACACCAGTATGCCCTGGTAATGCGTGCAAATAGCTCTTTATATCAATAAATAGTTTGCGCATGCGCGAATTGGTGAAATGTATGTGTATCATAACCTTGAAAAATGTTATAAAATCAATTCATAGTGTCATTTAAAATCCAAAAACACTAAGTATAAAGTGAATAGTCAAAACGTTTTTGTATGAATTTTGTAACTATTTTCGCGCATGCGCAAACCCTGAACATGTCAAATATTAATTACTAGTATATACGTCACATGTAAGGAAGGTAACCATGGAACCTGATATGTTTTTACTAAGAGAATGTCAAAGAAAAACAGTTTTCCAGAAAAAATAAGTATTTTCGAACTTGAAACAACAGCCATTTTAGAAAAAAGCCGTGGCCATCTTGAAAAATAGATTTTTTTTTTACGACCAGCAGTTTTTTCTTAAAAAGTATATAATAATGATGCTTCGTGCTAATTTTCTTGCTTGTATCATGATTTTCACAATTCTATCGATTTTGCATGCTAATATCTTCCACTATAATATAGACAAAGAGTTCCATTAGTGGTATGTCATCACTTGGCGTCCGTCGTCGTCTGTCGTCGTCTGTCGTCGTCGTAAACTATTTCAAGAATCTTCTCGAAAACTACTAGGCCAAATACCTTCAAACTTTACCTGAATGTTTCTTAGGGTATATTGTTAATAAATTGTATCAGACGTTATGATCCATAAAAAAATATGGCCGCCATGGCTAAAAATAGAACATAGGGGTCAAATGCAGTTCTTGCTTATATCTCAAAAACTAGAGCATTTAGAGCAAATCTCGCAGGAGTTTAATGTTCAATAGGTCAAGATCTATCATCCTAAAAATTTTCAGACGAACCGAACAACCCATTGTTGGGTTGCTGCCACTAAATTGATAATTTTAAGGCAATTTTGCAGTTTTTTGGTTAGCAAAGTAAGATCTACAAAAAAGTTTATTGAACAAAATTGTCAATCGACCCCTCAAGGAGTTATTGCCCTTTAAAAACAATTTTACACAATTTGTTCATTATGTTTGCTAACATTTAAAAATCTTCTCCTCTGAAACTACTGGGCCGAATACTTCTAAACTTAAACTAAATGTTCTTTAAGGTAACTGGTTTATAAATTGTATCCAAAGTTTTGATCCATTAACAAACATGGCCGCCATGGCTAAACATAGAACATAGGGTTCAAATGCAGTGTTTGGCTTTTATCTCAAAAACTATAGCAGTTAGAACAAAAGTGACATGGAGAATTTAAGTGATGAATAAGTCCAGTTCTATCTGCTATCAAATTTTCACACTAATTGGACCACCCATTGTAGGGTTACTGTCCGAAATAGTTTGTTTTTATGAAATTTTATCTTTAATATTATAATAGATAGAAAGAAAGTACAAATGGCAAAAATGTTTAGCTAAGTAGATCTACAAATAAGTCAAATGATCAAAATAGTCAATTGACTCTTAAGGAGTTATTGTCCTTGCAACGTTTCAACTGTGTCTTCCTGGCACAAAAAACACTTTGACCAGTCACTTTCCCAACTTTCTGTTGAGACTGATGACAGACGAATTCTTTTCGCCATAATGAAAAATTAAAACAAATCAAATATGAACTCTAACAATAACAATAATAATTGCAATACAGAAATAAAAATTAAACCTTTTCTAAAAGTCACTATAATAATATTTGGAAAAATACTGTTAACAGGTCGAGGGATTTTCCTTTCACCACATGAAACTGCACATTATTGTATGGGATTCGACTGGGTTCGTTGATGTTGTTCCTGCACCCAGCCCGATCGTTCATCCACTGTCATTTAACTCCCGTGCGATCTGTACACCATCCGGAGGATTAATGCCCATTCCTCCTCAGGTCGGCTATCCCGCGTTGGCACATCCTGTCGATTCAGGTACGACTTTTTGGCTTTAACAAAGGGGCAAACCATAAAGAATTTGGGAGACTTTGAAATGAAAGCTGACAATGGACCCCATGCCGTGTTTATTATCGGCAGCGGTTTACACCAGTATGCCCTGGTAATGCGTGCAAATAGCTCTTTATATCAATAAATAGTTTGCGCATGCGCGAATTGGTGAAATGTATGTGTATCATAACCTTGAAAAATGTTATAAAATCAATTCATAGTGTCATTTAAAATCCAAAAACACTAAGTATAAAGTGAATAGTCAAAACGTTTTTGTATGAATTTTGTAACTATTTTCGCGCATGCGCAAACCCTGAACATGTCAAATATTAATTACTAGTATATACGTCACATGTAAGGAAGGTAACCATGGAACCTGATATGTTTTTACTAAGAGAATGTCAAAGAAAAACAGTTTTCCAGAAAAAATAAGTATTTTCGAACTTGAAACAACAGCCATTTTAGAAAAAAGCCGTGGCCATCTTGAAAAATAGATTTTTTTTTTACGACCAGCAGTTTTTTCTTAAAAAGTATATAATAATGATGCTTCGTGCTAATTTTCTTGCTTGTATCATGATTTTCACAATTCTATCGATTTTGCATGCTAATATCTTCCACTATAATATAGACAAAGAGTTCCATTAGTGGTATGTCATCACTTGGCGTCCGTCGTCGTCTGTCGTCGTCTGTCGTCGTCGTAAACTATTTCAAGAATCTTCTCGAAAACTACTAGGCCAAATACCTTCAAACTTTACCTGAATGTTTCTTAGGGTATATTGTTAATAAATTGTATCAGACGTTATGATCCATAAAAAAATATGGCCGCCATGGCTAAAAATAGAACATAGGGGTCAAATGCAGTTCTTGCTTATATCTCAAAAACTAGAGCATTTAGAGCAAATCTCGCAGGAGTTTAATGTTCAATAGGTCAAGATCTATCATCCTAAAAATTTTCAGACGAACCGAACAACCCATTGTTGGGTTGCTGCCACTAAATTGATAATTTTAAGGCAATTTTGCAGTTTTGTGGTTAGCAAAGTAAGATCTACAAAAAAGTTTATTGAACAAAATTGTCAATCGACCCCTCAAGGAGTTATTGCCCTTTAAAAACAATTTTACACAATTTGTTCATTATGTTTGCTAACATTTAAAAATCTTCTCCTCTGAAACTACTGGGCCGAATACTTCTAAACTTAAACTAAATGTTCTTTAAGGTAACTGGTTTATAAATTGTATCCAAAGTTTTGATCCATTAACAAACATGGCCGCCATGGCTAAACATAGAACATAGGGTTCAAATGCAGTGTTTGGCTTTTATCTCAAAAACTATAGCAGTTAGAACAAAAGTGACATGGAGAATTTAAGTGATGAATAAGTCCAGTTCTATCTGCTATCAAATTTTCACACTAATTGGACCACCCATTGTAGGGTTACTGTCCGAAATAGTTTGTTTTTATGAAATTTTATCTTTAATATTATAATAGATAGAAAGAAAGTACAAATGGCAAAAATGTTTAGCTAAGTAGATCTACAAATAAGTCAAATGATCAAAATAGTCAATTGACTCTTAAGGAGTTATTGTCCTTGCAACGTTTCAACTGTGTCTTCCTGGCACAAAAAACACTTTGACCAGTCACTTTCCCAACTTTCTGTTGAGACTGATGACAGACGAATTCTTTTCGCCATAATGAAAATTTAAAACAAATCAAATATGAACTCTAACAATAACAATAATAATTGCAATACAGAAATAAAAATTAAACCTTTTCTAAAAGTCACTATAATAATATTTGGAAAAATACTGTTAACAGGTCGAGGGATTTTCCTTTCACCACATGAAACTGCACATTATTGTATGGGATTCGACTGGGTTCGTTGATGTTGTTCCTTCACCATGCCCGATCGTTCATCCACTGTCATTTAACTCCCGTGCGATCTGTACACCATCCGGAGGATTAATGCCCATTCCTCCTTAGGTCGGCTATCCCGCGTTGGCACATCCTGTCGATTCAGGTACGACTTTTTGGCTTTAACAAAGGGGCAAACCATAAAGAATTTGGGAGACTTTGAAATGAAAGCTGACAATGGACCCCATGCCGTGTTTATTATCGGCAGCGGTTTACACCAGTATGCCCTGGTAATGCGTGCAAATAGCTCTTTATATCAATAAATAGTTTGCGCATGCGCGAATTGGTGAAATGTATGTGTATCATAACCTTGAAAAATGTTATAAAATCAATTCATAGTGTCATTTAAAATCCAAAAACACTAAGTATAAAGTGAATAGTCAAAAGGTGTTTGTATGAATTTTGTAACTATTTTCGCGCATGCGCAAACCCTGAACATGTCAAATATTAATTACTAGTATATACGTCACATGTAAGGAAGGTAACCATGGAACCTGATATGTTTTTACTAAGAGAATGTCAAAGAAAAACAGTTTTCCAGAAAAAATAAGTATTTTCGAACTTGAAACAACAGCCATTTTAGAAAAAAGCCGTTGCCATCTTGAAAAATAGATTTTTTTTTTACGACCAGCAGTTTTTTCTTAAAAAGTATATAATAATGATGCTTCGTGCTTATTTTCTTCCTTGTATCATGATTTTCACAATTCTATCGATTTTGCATGCTAATATCTTCCACTATAATATAGACAAAGAGTTCCATTAGTGGTATTTATCATCCTAGAGTCATCTGTTGTGTCATATTTAACTGTTTGTAGGCAGATGAGATAAATATTTTATCATTTATTGGTCCACATTATATTCTATCATGATGCGTCTTGGTTTTGAATTTTCGAAGAAATTTTGCTCGAATTGCTGTAGATGTCGTCTTACATTATACTAGATTTTTCTCAAACTATTGAACTGATTATGACAAAACTTGACAGTAATGCTTGAAATAACCAGTATTACAAAGGAAAAAAATCACATTCAATTAAGTCAACAAAAAAGTTTTCTTCTCAGATTTGGTTTAACGATCTTGTTTTTAACATATTTTGACAAAGAAAAGAATATTAGGAAAAAGATTGTACTTGTAATTTTAGGTTTTATCAGAACAGCCTACTATAGATAATTACATAAACGGTACCAATACTAATGCACCTGATGCGCATTTCGACAATCAATGTCTCTTCAGATTAGCTATTTTTAACTTGATACAAAAATACCAAATTGTTATACCTAAAGCGTGATTTATATGTGTGTTGATGTCAGAATTATCAAAAACTAATTAAAAAAACTATATTATTTTATCCTTCAGTCAGAAAATTTAGCCTTATCAAGTTTTTATATGTAAACTCCTTCCTCTTAATATAAACACATACGTCTTAAACTCTTTTCAAGTACGTCAAAACAGTAACGAAGCCTTGAGGTCTAAACAATAATTAAAAAATATCTATTAGTACTCTTACATGTAGGTCGGTACTTCATTCATTTGTCTTTTTAGTTATGTGACATTTGTGTTCTGTGTTGAACAGATGACCCAAGCCAAGTCCAATTGATTTTACAGTTTTAGCTCACCGGGCCCGAAGGGCCCCAAGTGAGCTTATGCCATCACTTGGCGTCCGTCGTCGTCTGTCGTCGTCTGTCGTCGTCGTAAACTATTTCAAGAATCTTCTCGAAAACTACTAGGCCAAATACCTTCAAACTTTACCTGAATGTTTCTTAGGGTATATTGTTTATAAATTGTATCCGACGTTATGATCCATAAAAAAACATGGCCGCCATGGCTAAAAATAGAACATAGGGGTCAAATGCAGTTCTTGCTTATATCTCAAAAACTAGAGCATTTAGAGTAAATCTCGCAGGAGTTAAATGTTCAATAGGTCAAGATCTATCAGCCTTAAAATTTTCAGACGAACCGAACAACCCATTGTTGGGTTGCTGCCACTAAATTGATAATTTTAAGGCAATTTTGCAGTTTTTTGGTTATTATCTTGAATATCATTGAAGATAAAGATAAACTGTAAACAGCAAACATGTTCAGCAAAGTAAGATCTACAAAAAAGTTTATTGACCAAAATTGTCAATCGACCCCTTAAGGAGTTATTGTTCTTTAAAAACAATTTTACACAATTTGTTCATTATGTTTGCTAACATTTAAAAATCTTCTCCTCTGAAACTACTGGGCCGAATACTTCTAAACTTAAACTAAATGTTCTTTAAGGTAACTGGTTTATAAATTGTATCCAAAGTTTTGATCCATTATCAAACATGGCCGCCATGGCTAAACATAGAACATAGGGTTCAAATGCAGTGTTTGGCTTTTATCTCAAAAACTATAGCAGTTAGAACAAAAGTGACATGGAGAATTTAAGTGATGAATAAGTCCAGTTCTATCTGCTATCAAATTTTCACACTAATTGGACCACCCATTGTAGGGTTACTGTCCGAAATAGTTTATTATTATGAAATTTTATCTTTAATATTATAATAGATAGAAAGAAAGTATAAATGGCAAAAATGTTTAGCTAAGTAGATCTACAAATAAGTCAAATGATCAAAATAGTCAATTGACTCCTTAAGGAGTTATTGTCCTTGCAACGTTTATTTTTTTACATTTTTTCGTGCAAGTCTATTACTTTTTCAAAAATCTTCTTCTCTGAAACTACTGGTCCAAACACTTCCAAACTTTAACTGAATGCTCCTTAGGGTATTTAGTTTATAAATTGATCCGAAGTTTTGATCCATAAACAAACATGGCCCTAATGGCTAAAATAGAACATAGGGGACAAAACCAGGTTTTGGCTTATATCTCAAAAACTACAGCAGTTAGAGCAAAAGTGAAAGGGAGTTACAGTAATAAATGGATCTTGATCTATCTGTTATGAAATTTTCAGACAAGTTCGACAACCGTTGTTGGGATACTGTTGGAAATAATTTATTCTTATTAAATTTTACTGGTTTTTTTTTTGTTATTTTCTTTAATATTATAAAAGAAAGGAAAGAGAGAATGTATAAATAGCAATTAATGTTTAACTAAGTAAGATCTACAAATAAGTCAACATGATCAAAATAGTCAATTGACCCCTTGAGGAGTTATTGCCCTTAAAACGTTTTTCTTTTGCATTTTTTGTGAAATTCCAATTACTTTTACAAAAAACTTCTCTGAAACTACTTGACCAAATACTTAAAAATTTTAATGGAATGTTTCTTAGGGTATCTAGTTTATAGATTGTATTCTGGGATTTAAAAACATGGCGGCACTTTCTAAAAATAGAACATAGGGGTCAATTGAAGTTTTTGGCTTTCATCTCAAAAAATAAAGCAGTAAAAGCAAAACTGACAGAGATGAAAGTGTTAAACAGGTTTAGATCTACCTGTCAAGTAATCTTCAGACCAATAGGACAACTTATTGTTGGGTTACTGTCCAGAAATAGTTACTTTTTGGGAAATTTTACAGTTTTGGGATATGTATTATCTTTAATATAATAGAAAGAGAGAAAGTGTAAATGACAAAGTTGTTCAGCAAAGTAAGATCTACAAATAAGTCAAATGCCTGAAACTGAAATTACAGGTGGGCAATATCGAGCTCTCATGAGCCTTTTGTTTCGTATGTGTGTTGTAAGACCACGTTCCCCGGTTCGGGAATGGTTAAACGCTTTATTTCTACTGTGTGTGCCTGTCCATAGTCATCTTCCATTTCTGTAAAAAGGAACACGGATTTGAATATCCAAAAGCAACGTGTACGAATAACATGACGTCAATTGAGACTGGACATTTATAAGACTCGAACGTAAATATGCTCCTCAGAAGTATCAGCTACATTTAATAATTGAGCGAAGTACATTCTTAGAAAAACGTTTGTGTTAATTCTCTTAGAAAAACGTTTGTGTTAATTCTCTTAGAAAAAAGTTTGTGTTAATTCTCTTAGAAAAACGTTTGTGCTAAATGAATTAACATCTTTTAAATCTAAAGGTCAATGGAAGATGTGAACTATACTTTAATTTGAATTACTTTCAAGTATTCAATTGACAATATATACAGTTTCTATTTACTTTCATGAATTGTTTGCCAACATTTGAAAATATTTTGAAAATATTTATATAGGCTTTTTATATGAATCTTTTGTAATTTGTCAAACAAATGTGTCAGCTACACAAGTCAGGATATTATCGATGTGAATTAAAACAACGTGTTAAATAATTTCATGCGTCCGAAGCGCTTTTCTGAATTAACATTTAGCTTTCCAAACATTGTATTTTACCTATATTTACTGTCGAAAGAACGACAACTTTGTTTCTTAAAACTTCATAAACTGATATAATTGTAACTTTACTATACATATTCATATAGAGTATAGGATATTAATCCATTTATTAGAATAACAATGCTCATAAATAATTAAACAAATTTTCGCGAAAAACTTTTAGAAGTTTATTAGAATTTAACAACATCCTCAACTATACAAAACTTCTCGCAAGTCAACCGTACATGTTTCCATAAACCAAAACCATTTTCAAGGCTCTTTGTTATCAACGATTGTCTATACTGTGAAAACAAATACTGCATACGTAGATATTCAGTACCTTTTTCACTAGAACGATTTTCATTATATTTTGTTAAATTTCTGTTAATCATCTATATTAAATGTGGAATGCAGTATTTTTGTGAGGCAGAACAGCCACTTAGCATATGTAGTTACTACGACTGTGTGACGATTTAAACTAGGCATATCTCAACCAACTATAACGGTTTTTGACCAACTACATATGGTTTAGTATTCTTTTGTCAGGTTTTTTATTAATTAATAAACATAAAGCTTTATGTTCTTCATGTCTGTTTAAACGTGACCCATTAACTCATATTGAGTGTTCAACTCAAGCTCCATAACTTTCACACAGAGAAAAGAAAGCAAAGCTTGTCAAAGTGCAGTTGATGGCAAACTGTTGACATGTTTAAAAGAATACCTTAGATGGAGTTGGCTATTATTTTAGGACTTTTATCGCATTGATCCTTAACTATTTCGGTTGTTATACATCCTTGGCTTTCAAATATTCGGCATTGAGCACCCCTTGTGGAGGTAAGTCAAAAAAAGCGCTTTGGACGCATGAAATTTATTAAGAGTTGTATATAGAAAGCTTGTTATATCCTTCTTCTTTCTTCAGATTTAGCCCAATCAATCCTTTTATTCAGTGCATATCAAATCATAACCATTCGTGATCCTTTCAAACATATGTCTTAAACACTCATCTTATAAAAGGAATAAATACAAACAGATGAAAATAATGAATAGCTAAAAACAAAACTCATTTTATACCGCTAGAACTAAGAATATGATCAAATGAGATATGGTATACGTAAATTAGACCTAAACACATGACCTTTTTAATTGATAATTCTCATACTTTTGTCATTTTACCGTCATAGTTTTTTCCAGCTCCTGTGTGGAGTTTTCCCTTTAATTGGCATCTACATCTTTTATAATTTGTCCAATTGTAATGAACTGTTCGATTGACTTGTAGAATTAAGATCTGAATAATGAATGAGGAACATCCAAAATATGAAGTACATAAATAATATACAATCTCTCTTTTGTTCGCAGATACAAAGTTACATTCACATCTCAATTTTACAATCTAATAATAATATACAGTATGATTCAATGAGTAAAACATATTTTCAACGAATACGTAAATACGTAAGTCCAAAATGTATAGGTCCCATTAAAACCCCCCATTTAATCAGTACAACTATTTAATTTTGAGACGACCAAAAAACAAAAAGAGTAAGTCAAATGTAAGTAGTATGTACTAGAAATAAACCAAATTAAACAGATATATAAGATTACAGAGTCATTCTTTATATTTTCGTTTCATTCATTTTCATTGAAATTTAGTTGAAATTTTAAATCATTAAAACCGCACAAAAAAATGATTTAACAAAACAATCTGAAATGATGAACCATTTTTTCGTGGGTGGTACATATAAAAATATCACATATTATTTTTTACCTGGATAATACCCTTTTTAAACTTGGTAACACCTTTACCTTTTTAAGATCTTCTTCAACTGTATACGGTGGTCTCAACTCATCAAAACATCGGATGAGAAAACAAACTGAAACGGTGGGTCGTTTTTTTTTGTTTTAGAAAAGCTTGTAAACATATCCTATATAAGTATATTTTGTCGAAAGGATATAATAGAAGCTTTATTTTGAATCAGACTCTATTTAATTTGACCAAAGCTATTCGATCATGCATTCAGAAGTGCATTCAAAAACTACGATGTACTATGAGCACAAGAGTTACTAACCCTTTCAAGAATCCGGATGTTGTGGATGCTTTATCCTCTTTGCATGACAAATATGTCGTTGTTCCAGCAGATAAAGACTCCAATAATATTGTCTTCATATGCAAAAACCATTATTTGCAATGTTACGATGTTGTCGTTTTGGTGTTGTGTTTGGGGTTGCCATTAAGCGGGAGGTTTGGCATGCCACAAAACCAGGTTCAACCCACCATTTTTTTCTTAAAATGTCCTGTACCAAGTCAGGAAAATTGCCATTGTTATATTATAGTTCGTTTCTGTGTGTGTTACATTTTAATGTTGTGTTTTTGTTGTGTCGTTGTTCTCCTCTTATATTTGATGCGTTTCCCTCAGTTTTAGTTTGTAACCCGGATTTGTTTTTATCTCTATCGATTTATGAGTTTCGAATAACGGTATACTACTGTTGCCTTTATTATTCACAACAGAGCTTGGAATAAATACAACTACTGGTAATCCTACATATTCTTTAACATCATTTACCAAGGACGAAATTTTACAAAATCACAAATCTGTCCTTCTTTCTTTTGGTATCAACATCAAAGAAAACGAAGAAAATTGACCATCATTATACAGGATACCAAAACTACACAAATCTCCATATATAGAACGAAACATAGCTGGGTCATCAAAATGTTCGACTAAACATCTTTCTTAAGTAATGACTACTATTCTTTCTACAGTTAAAGATGGGCTTCAAAAATATTGTGATGAGATATATTCTACCAGTGGTGTTAACCACATGTGGATTCTGAAAAATTCGCAAGATCTACTGCTTAATCTTCGATCACAATCTTTGCAATTTTGCAGCAACATAAAGACTTTTGATTTTTCTACGCTTTACACTACTATTCCCCATGCTCAGTTGAAAGATCGACTTCACCATCTCATTCAACAGAGCTTTTTCTATAAAAATGGGAATCGTAGATACAAATTTCTTGTTTTGGGATACAATAATTCATATTTTGTGAAGAACCACACTGAATCTACCAGAAAATATACTGAAGATGATATTATCAAAATGCTGGACTTTTTGATCGACAATATATTTATTGAGTTTGGAGGATTTATATTTCAACAGACAGTCGGTATTCCAATGGGTACTAATTGTGAACCCCTACTGGCCGATTTGTTTTTGTACTCGTATGAAGCAGAATTCATTCAGAACCTTCTAAAAGACAAAATAAAAAAGCACCTTGCGAAATTCTTTAATTTTACTTTCCGATATATTGATGATGTCCTATCATTGAATAACCCATATTTCAGCCAATACTTACATCTCATATATCCCAGTGAACTTGAAATTAAGGATACTACTGACACAAGAAAGACTGCTTCATACCTTGATCTTTTCCTCAATATTGACACAGATGAACAACTTCACACGAAAACCTATGATAAACGGGACGATTTTAACCTCCCAATTATCAATTTCCCATTTCTTATCAGTAACATACCCTCTGCCCCTTCGTATGGTGTTTACATATCTCAGTTGATACGTTATGCTCGTGCATGTTCACACTATACGGACTTCATATACAGGAGTGTGCTCCTAACGCAGAAACTGCTCCAACAAAGTTATGAGGAGGACAGATTAAAAATGACACTCCGTAAATTTTACGGACACCATGACGAATTGGTCGATCCATACGATGTGTCTTTGTCCAAACTAACTAAGGACATTTTTACCACGTGTTAGATTGTGGTTTGACATAACGTCGTCTGATCTTTAAATTATCGAACGTGACTTATTCCCGATTGTGACTGTTTTGCTGAGTGTGAATTCGCATTGCTATTAGACGTGTCACGGTACTTTTCTATCCAAAATTCATGTATTTATTTTTGATTTTATATTTGTTATTCTCATCGGATTTTGTCAAATGTCTTATCATTTGTAGTTGTAAATCTTTTTTTTTTTGTTGTATTCGTGTGTTATGGTGAAGATAATTAATCATCCAGTTCATTAATTAGATTTTAGTTTGGGTCAACTAAATTTATACGATATATTTGGTTTACAGTTTGATTTAGAAGAAACACCGAAATAGCTAGATAATACTATTAATTATTTAAATACTATTAATTATCTAATTACTACCACATTTTATATTAATTAGTATTGTAATTTTCATTGTTATTAATAAATGTTATATGAGTATTATAAACCAAATCTTGAATTCTATCCTAATTCTATCCTATTTTGGGGAAATTTCAGAAATTCAAATGTGACGTCACCTTTTTTTTGCGTTGATCACTAGTTTAACTCGGCTGTGATTATTTATGTGCTGGTTTATGTTGTTTTATGTTTCCGTTTTTATTCTGTAGTTAGTTACCACTTCGGTGTTATCATGTATATCTATTATATAGTCTTTTTATAAATTTACTGTTTGCAAAAGTATGAATTATTCTAAATACTAAGGATTTTCTTATCCCAGACATATAACCTTAGCCGTATTTGTCACAACTTTTTGGATTTTTTGGTCCTCAATGCTCTTCAACTTTGTACTTGTTTTGGCTTTCGTACTTTTTTTATCTGAGCGTCACTGGTAAGTCTTGTGTGGACGAAACGCGCGTCTTGCGTATTAAATTTTAAACCTGGTACCTTTTGTTAGCTATTATTCGTATGTTTCTCTGTCCTATATGTTCTCCCATTTATTTGTATTGTAGTCCTGTCATGTAATGTTGTCATTTTAATGTTATATTTAACATTGCCATAAAAGCGAGAGGTTTGGCTAGCCACAAAACCAGGTTCAACCTACCATTTTTTTCTTAAAATGTCCTAAACCAAGTCAGAAAAATGGCCATTGTTATATTATAGTTCGTTTCTGTGTGTGTTACATTTAAATGTTGTGTTTATGTTGTGTCGTAGTTCTCTTATATTTGATGTGTTTCCCTCAGTTTTAGCTTGTTACCCGGATTTGGTTTTTTCTCAATCGATTAATGAATTTCGAACAGCGGTATACTACTGTTGCCTTTATCTAAGAGTTTGTCATTTTGCATTGAAATTCGGAATTTGAACGAAGAAGTATATTTTTCTAGTTTTTTGCATATGTATCCCATATATCCAGTAGCTGAATATATATCTTATTCGGGATATACAAGTGACATTGCCTCATAATCTCTGTCCGTGTTTTCTTTAAGGCGAAAGATATATAAAACACATACAGGCAATATAAGCCCATATCCTCAGTGAAGCACAAATAGTAATTATATCATATAGGAGAACCTGCAATATATCTCCCTCATACATAGCTCTTTTTCGGTGATACAGCTCTTCAATTTTAATTAGGTTTTCAATTTTTAAACACTTTGGCATCGATCATCACATTAGAGACATCAAGTGTCGAAAAGCGCAGCTGCTGCAGTATGCATTGTATCGTAATAAACATTTTGTGATTTTTATATTAATATAATCTATAAGAAACTATATAAACAGAAGGCGCTGTTCTCTGTTAAAATTTTTATCAATATATTTGTGAGGAATGATTATGAGTTTTAGTTCGTTTGTTTAATGGACATTTATCAATGTAACCATCCCATAATAAATTTTAATTATAAATATTTCGGAAAGAGGAGTAACAAATACACTTACAAACTTCTAGACATTGTAGGAGCATACATGTACAAACAATTATGTTAGGAAACCAACACTCTTCAAAGGTAAATGTTTTACAGATCCGAATTTTACAAGGACAATTTTAACACTTACAGGTCTGACCTCTTGTGTTTGCAAGTACAACCTATGAGTTTTGGGCAGGCGGACATATGCAAAATAAACCAACCTGTAGCTAACAAAATAACCAACCTATAGTTAACAAAATAAACCAACCTATAGCTAACAAAATAATCCATCATATAGCTAACAAAATAAATCAACCTATAGCTAACAAAATAAACCAATACGACACATTTAAGTTTGTTGCATTAACTTTTATAGCAATCAAGTCCTCAGGCTTCGTTTCTTTCGTTCACATACTCATTGTTTCAGACAATTTGTATTTGCTAAACACATAAATTATCTCAAAATGTTGACAAAAAAGAAGCGGAAGATATCAAGGGGGCATCAAAACATATAAGTCGAATTTGAATTGACAACGCCATGGATCAAAACGAAAGACGACGAAATGATGTTTTAATCCAAAAACACAATATAGGAAACTAAAGACTGAGGAAAATCAACCCCACCTAAAATAATATGCCACTCTTTTAAAACGCAATAGTATTACAAAACACAATATTAAACGCTGATAATGCTAGTAATAATAAGCAAGTCGTAGATCTGGAGATGATACTTTGATGAAGATGATGTCAGACGTTACACCTTCAATCGCTTCGAAAATTGTATTTCAATTAACTCAACATTATATATGTGTTAAAAAACTGCTTAACTAAATAATCATAAAAATTATAACCAGCATAGATATTATTTTAAAAGAGGACAGCATATTTTAAAGGGTAATGATTTGTTATAGGGTGTATTTTGTATGCATATGCTATTTTATACGTAGAAGATAGTATGATATGAAGCAAATCAATTTCATTATCAAACTTGTGTTATTTCCCTTATGTCATGTCGTTGTACTGTGTGTGATCCATGGTATCAGAAATTCGACAGTCAAAAGCAATTAAATTTGTATTTTGTAAAAGATAACATATAATTTCTTTCACCTGATATTAATAGTTCATTTCAAGGACAAAACCAATCATTTTTTTTAAACACATGTATTCCACGCCTACGAAGTTGTAAAGATGTCGATATTACACAACCAATCATAAAACATGTCGAAATTATGTGTTATTTAATCATAAAATACTAACATTATCCTTTAACTTCACGTTCCGCTATATAGATGATGTCTTCTCACTCAATATTTCGAAATTTGGTGACTATGTTGAACGCATCTATCCCATCGAACTTGAAATAAAGGAATCAACAGAAGCAGTTAAGCCCCCTGATGGTTTGACTTACATCTAGAAATTGACAATGACTGTTGGTTGAGAACAAAACTTTACGACAAAAGAGATGAGACGTCACTTTTTGTGGCGTTGATACATTCGTCTGACGCACAGTTCATTATTCTATTGTGCTGTATTTGTGTTCTGTCGTAAATTATTTTTATTGTTATTCAGTGGTTTACATGTTGAAATTTTTCTGTCCTGAATGTTATTGTATTTATTTGTACTGTATTCCTGTCACGTAATGTTGTCATGTTAGCGGTATTTTTAACATTGCCATATAAGCGGGAGGTTTGGCTGGCCATAAAACCTGTTCAACCAACCATTTTTTCTTAAAATGTCCTGTACCAAGTCAGTAATATGGCAGTTGTTATCACATAGTCCGTGTTGGCGTTTGTTTTTGTAGCAATTCAGTGTTTCTGTTGTTCCGTTTTGTTTCCTCTTATAGTTGATGTGTTTCCCTCAGTTTTGGTTTGTGACCCGGATTTGTTTCAGTTAAATCGATTTATGACTATTGAACAGCGGTATACTACTGTTGCCTTTATTTATAAAACAATTTTACGAGAAAAAATACTCTCATGAACAATTCACTATAATTTACGATCTATTTTTGTCGTAATATGTCTTGGTAAAAGAGTCGTGGGTGGCCTGTTGCAAGGCAAAATTGTTGTCCCTATCCAATATACCCTCATATTCCAGTGGCAGTCTAAATTGCAACGACTTCTACCTTTTGTATTTATTGATAATGTGTTCTCGTCCTGAACATATATTTGGTCACAAACCAAAACCGAGGAAAACACATCAACTGTAAGAGGAAAACAACGAAACAACATAAACACTGAACTGCTACAAAAACAAACCACATACATAGAAACGGACTATTTGATAACAACTGCCATATTACTAACTTGGTACAGGACATTTTAAGAAAAAATGGTGGGTTGAACCTGGTTTTATGACTAGCCAAACCTCCCGCTTATATGGCAATGTGAGGGCCTCAGGGAAGATTAGTGTTATAGCTAACTGTGTAACCCTCTTTAAATAAAGAATTATTTTTATTATTATTATTAAAAAATACCGCATTACATTACGTGACAGGAATACAGTACAAATAAACGAAAGAACAACCCGTTGCCCTTTGTTAACACAGGCTGCCTTAACATGCTTTCCCCCTTACTCGAACAAACAAGGTCTTTTAGAGAGTCTGATGTCATTTGCCAGAAAACTGGCTCTTACTTGTCATTTTGGTAAATTTTCCAAACAAACTCATATGGAGTGCCATTATTTGGGTTGAACACATTTGCCTACATTAAATTTTTCGCGGCTTTAAAGGCGTCGCCTATAGAAATGACGCTTGAAAATTAAGTGTTCGATTTACTATGTCCTTGTTTAGAACACTATGGCATCCATGTATTACTCCTTAAGTTTAGATTTGAGTTTAGAGTAATTGCAATACGTTTAACTAAAGTTAAATGGTAAGAAAGACTGGTACATTATCAACATTGATAAAATAACAAGGTTTTTGCCTAGTCTTTTGACTACTCCTTGTGTAATTTGGTCTTTATGACAAGTATGTGGTCAAACATGCAGCATGATAAACTGCGTTATTGAGCAAATTCTCTCTTATTCGGTATATCATATCAACGTCGCCTGTTCTAACAGAACCATCATTTAGAATTGCTTATCTTCCAGCATGGTATGTAATGTTTACACTTTCTATGATACATTTTCTTGCAAATTATACACTTTTATGTATCGAGAGGCCGGGTCAACATTGCTTTTAAATAACAAAGAATTGGATAAATCTGGCTTAATATCTGCTGATTCCCTTTACAGCCGTGCTACTAATTTCAAATTCTGTTTACTTGTGTAGCTTCTAAATCAAGACCTGTGATACCCATATATGGTTAAATCAGTTCATGTATCATTACACTATTCATTGAAAGAAATAAATAAATCATCACGTCTCACTGTTGCAGTATTTAGCAGACTTTTTTTTCAAGATTCTTTTGCAATAGAAGATTTAGAGGATACAAAACGGCTGCCGAACAGTTAACACCTTAGAAAGTTAGCTCCCAGTTTTTGCAGTTTTATGCCAAATTTAGACACTGTCTTTAAATTTAGTACTATGTGATAGCTAATTCAATAGAGAATAGAATGATACAATTTTTGTGGAATTATTTTCAACAGGAAACATTTTGTGACTTGTGAAATATTTTTTCCAGAAGAATCTATATAGATATTTGATTATTGATTTCTACTGCTAGAGGTGACAATATATGTACAGTGTGTCTTCAGGGCAAAATTTAGAACCTACAAACAAAAGATCTACTACTAATCCTAGGAATACTGTTCAGCCATTGCTTGCAGCAAAAGTGGATAAGAATAAACCACCACCTAATAAACGAACTCATTCAGACGTATCTAATGAATCAAACAATAGTTTAAACTTATCTGGTATAATGAACTTTTTAAAGGATATTGATGAAATTAAATTCAAACTGGAAGGTGTGACAATATGGACAAGGAGAGAGGACCTTGATAGAGTAACAAAAGATCTGATAAAAACTAGTGATCTTGAGCAAGTAGTTACTTTAATTGTCAAAAAGCTGTTGAATGAATTTGAAATAACTGTACAAAATAAGATTGATGAAAAAGTTGAAGAAGTTAAAAATGAAATGCAGGGAAATTTGGATGCTTTATCTATAGAAAATAAAGACCTAAAGAATAAGATACAAGCTATACAGTATTCCAATACAACAATTAGAATAGACTTAAATGAAACAAGTAGACTCTCAAGACAGGATAATATAAGCAGTAATTACAACGAGCAGTACTCAAGAAAAAATAACATTTAAATAATAAACTTTCCAAGAAAGGATAAACAAGATCTTAGAAAGGACTTTATGGAAACTGTGAAAAAAGATCTAAATGTCCAGTTAGAAGACAGAGGTGTGGTTGCAATTCACCGTATACTATCACAAAATGCTGGGCCCTATCCAGTTATTGTTAAGCTATTCAGTAGTGATGTTAAGCGTCAAATTATGAGATGTAGGAAAGAATTGACCAGTAAAATTAGATTTGTGGATGACGTTACTCAAAGAAACATGAGCTTAATTGAGAGACTTAGAAAAACTGAAGAATTTGAGTCTGTCTGGTATTACAATTGTGGAATTTATGGTAGAACACTTGCAGGATTTCAGCTGAAATTTGGACTATATGACGACATTCATTACAGATTACAACAAGGGAAATAGATGTTATGGAAATAGAACTTAGACGTCACGGACAGTTTTGAGAATTCTATAGTTCATTGTTGATATTTGACTAAATATTTGTGCTTACCTCCCTTTCTTTGTATAAAAAAACAGAGTTATCTCCCTTGTTACTATAGGTCATGTACATTATTTGTTTTCTTTCTACAATACATATTAACATTTGTTTTGTACATTTTGTGGCGTCATATAAGGCAAACTGCAAAAACTGACAAATTCCAACTACAATGTGGCAAAACATATTGAAATATTTTTGTTTTTTTTACAATATTCTTGTCTGTTAATTATAATTTTTTCTATGAGTTGAATGTCTTTATAGTATTGAATTACACTATTGGTCCCTGTATGAAGCTTGGTAATACATGTATGCCGAGAATTTTTATACTGCCATATCTAGATGTTTTGAGCAAATCTTTTTGTATATGTCTTTGTGTCTCATGTGAATGTATGATAAGGATAATCATATGTAAAAATGCATACCTATTTGAAATGATGATGTACACATATTTCAAACCATTATTGGCTCTTTAAAGATACTGTCTGTTAACTGTCAGGGTCTGTGTGATTTATCTAAAAGGAGGGATGTATTTAGTTTTTTTTTTAAACTGGAAACCATAATATTTACTGTCTACAAGACACTCATTTCACAGTGGATAAAGACAAAAGTATAAGAACGTTATGGGGATATGAATACTACTTTTCATCCTTTTCTTCAAATTCAAGAGGTGTAGCAATTATGTTTAATAATAATTTTGAGTGGAAATTACTTAGAGAAAAAAGGGACATTGATGGAAACTACTTAGCTTTGGATTTGGTTGTAGATAAAGTTCGTTTTACTCTCATAACTATATATGGCCCAAATACTGACAGTCCATTTTTGTATGAGCATATTATGTCAATTATTGATGATTTTGAAAATGAGTGTTTTATTATCTGTGAAGATTTTAATCTGGTGTTAAATCCAAATTAGATTATTATAATTATTTACACATAAATAATCCTAATGCTAGAGACAAACTATTAGAATTGATGGACGATAGATCTCTAGTTGACCCCTTTAGAGAACTCTTTCCTGACCTGTGTAGATCACCTTTCAAACAAACTAGGCTTGATTTTTTCTTATTCTCTGAAAACATTTTGTCATTTTTGAAAAATTGCTGTGTAGAACCAAGTTACCGCTCGGATCAATCTAGAATTATTATTGAACTTGAATTGAATCCGTTCATTAGGGGGAAAGGTTTATAGAAGTTCAATAATTCTTTGTTGTATGATGCTGACTATGTTAATGTTATCAAGGAAAAAAAATTGGATGTAAAAAAACAGTATGCAGCCTTGGTATATAATTTTGACAATATAAATGAAGTGAATAATGAAGATCTTCATTTTACAATTAATAGTCAGCTTTTTTTGGAAACTCTATGAATGGAGGTGAGGGGCAAAACTATCTCATACTTCAGCTTCAAAAAGAAGGAAAGGGAGAAAATGGAAAAAACATTAAAAGAAGACATTAATATTTTAGACGAAAATGTAAACTCAGGTTCTATACAGCAATTTGAAGACAAAACAAATGAACTAGAAAAGTTAAGAAATGAAAAAAATGCATGGTAAAATAGTTCGATCCAGAATACAGTGGATAAAAGAGGGAGAAAAACCCACAAGTTATTATTGTGGACTGAAATCTAGGAATTTTACCAGCAAGATTATTCCAAAGGTTGAAAAAGAAAATGGTGGTATTGTAACTAACCAGAAAGAAATACTTAAACAGGTTTAAATATTTTATGAAAATTTGTACAAAAACAGAGATGTTGAATGTTGTTAACTTAAAAATATTAAAAATAGTCTACAAAATGTGAATGTTAGAAAGTTATCTTTAGATGAACAAGATAAACTAGAAGGTGAAATATCAGTTAATGCAGCTGGTGAAACTTTAAAAAGATTGAAAAGCAATAAAACGCCTGGATCAGATGGTTTTTCAAGCGATTTTTTAAAATTTTTCTGGCCTGACTTAAAGTATTTTGTTGTAAGATATTTGAATGCAGGTTATGATAAAGGGTAACTTTCTGTTACTTAAAAAAAGGGGATAATAACATGTCTTCCAAAGGGTAACAAACTTAACATTTTTTAAAAAACTGGCGCCCTATATCTTTGCTAAATACTGTATATAAAATTGGCTCTGGGGTAATAGCAAGAAGATTTAGAACAGTTTTGAATAAACATATTCATACTGACCAGACAGGTTTTATGAGTGGAAGATATATTGGGGAAAACTTAGATTGATCTATGATATCATGGAATATACTGAAGATAATGATGTTCCAGGCCTTTTATTGTTGATATACTTCGAAAAAGCCTTTGATTCCATTTCATGGGAATTTCTTTTAAATGTATTGATTTTTTTTAGTTTTGGCGATTCTGTTATAAATGGGTGAAAGTGCTCTATCAAAACATTAATTCAGTTGTTATTCATGGAGGGAATCTTTCAGACTTCTTCAATGTTGGACGGGGTTGTAGACAATATGATCCATTATCGCCTTACCTTTTCATTCTTTGTGCAGAAATTTTAGCGTTAAAAATTAGAAATAACAAGAAAATAAATGGTATCAAAGTTCTTCATGTTGAACACAAACTCTCACAGTTTGCTGACGATAAATCACTACTTTTAGATGGTAGTGAAGAAACTTTAAATGAGGCATAAGTGGAACTAGATTGGTTTGCTCAAATTTCTGGTTTGAATATAATTTTTTCCAATACTCATGTAATTTGGATTGGAAGTAAAACGTACAGCACAGAGACACTTAGTATAAATCAAAATCTAACTTGGGGATGCACATCCTTTAAATTATTGAGTGTTAATTTTGATGTTGATTTAGAGAAACTAGTTAAAATCAATTATGATAAAAATATTGTAAAAATAAAAAGATTAATCAAATAATGGTCTAGACGTAACATTACTGTTATTGGTCGAATAACTGTTGTAAAGACACTTATGTTGCCAATTTTAAATCATTTAATATTGTCAGTACCTAATCCTAGTGAATATATTATTAAACAGATAAATAAAGTTATGTATAAGTTTATTTGGAACTCACTAGTTCATAGAGTAAAAAAAGATGTAATACAAAAAGATTATTGTGATGGAGGCTTAAAAATGATTAAGTTAAATGCTTTTATAAATGCTTTGAAATGTACTTGGATCAGAAGGATTTTTAAAAATGATTGTAAATGGCGAAATATATTTCTGTCAAATGTTGATAAAGATAGATTTTTAGTTGTGGTAATAGCTATGTAAAGCAACTACAGCAAAGTATTAAGAATAAATTTTGGAAAGATGTACTGGGTGCTTGGCAAATGGTAATTGAAAAAGAAATGAATTTGCATGACTGGGAATATTTTCTTTCCAGTCCAGTTTGGATGAATAATATATTCCAAATTGACAACAAACCAGTGTTTTTCAAAGACTGGCTTTGTTAAGGTATTCTACATGTAAATGATATTGTTGGGGAGAATGGTACCTTTCTAAATTTTTATCAGTTTCAGGAGCGTTTTCAGATAAATTTAGACATCATGAAATATAATAGCATAATTTCTATGCTAACTAAGCCTTCCCCCCCAAAATAAAAATTAATAGGGGAGATTATAAATTAGTATCTCCTTTCATACCATCAGTTATAAAGACCATTCTCAAAAGCAAAAAGGGATCTAAAGATATGTATTTGGAGCTTAACAAAAACAAAACTGTTCCTACAGGAGTAAAAAGATGGGAAGCAACATTAGGTTTAGAAAATCAGAACTGGAAAAAGATTTTCCACTACCATTTGCTATAACAAAAAATACTAAGCAACAATGGCTTCCGTATGGAATAAATCATAAAATTCTGGCAACAAATAAGTTTTTTTAACAAAAAACAACAATTTATTGAGCAAACTGAAATGTGGTTTCTCCAGAATGGTATTAGTATACCTTTTACACAAGATATTTTTTTGTTTGGAAATTTATCACGAATGTACAAAGGTGACCCTCAAAACAATATTTTTCTCTGGATTAAACAATATATATATAATACATATAAGATATTCTAAAGGAGAAGTAAGTTTAACAGCATTGATTGAAAAAAAAAGCATCATTATATTTTGGAGAAGAAGATATCAATCAAAAATAAATGTTTTGACCAAGCTTGGCACATTTACCAATCGGCTTTACACGATATTTTGATGGATTAGCAACTACAAAATTAACAGACATGAAACTAAATTTTTTTTTCTTTGGTTTTAATTCACTCTATTTGTTTTTTTTTCTGTTTTTTTTTTCTTAATCATCTTTTATTATTATTATTTTTTATTTTTTTTTTTTTTTTTTTTATTTAATTTTCTATACTTTTTTTTGTCCTTTTTATAAAGATACCTTTAAAAAATCCCAACAAAGTGTTATTTTCTAGTTCAAATAATATACATTTTCTGATTAGTTGTATTATATTACATTTACATATATGAACTTGCTATTTGATAAATGTACTGTTGTATATTATATATGTTGGATACACAAAAAATTTTAAAAAAAAAGATTCTTTTGCTATTCTTTAAATTTCAGCAAATACAAAATTAAATGGTAATGTATTTGTCAACTTCAACTTCAGAGCACATTTTCTTGGCATCGGACGAAGCCAGTTTGAACGAACTAGTGTGATTGTCCTTTTACTTGAATATCAAACAGATCGAACACACATGAAAACCAAACGCACCCTGAAATGCTTGTCACTTTCACGGTAAAATTCAACAAACACGACTAAACAACAAAACCTAACAACATAAATAAATCGCAAAGCTTCAGAAAGTCTAAAGTAAACAAGAAATACGCGTGATAATAACTAAATATTACCATCGCAAAATTGCCTAATGTGGGCTTAAAACTAGTCGGTTCATGCGTGACACATATCCGGAATTGAAATTCTGATAAAATGCAGATGTTTAATCAATTATCTTGCTTATTACTAATTTTCTTCAAAAATCAAATCCGGTTGATTGAATTTATATACGACGGCTGTACGGATGTACCTTTAAAATACATTTATTGCACGTGCAACTAATGCTAGGTGAAAAACAGTGATGTTTTTGTGTTTTTTTTCCACAATTTTCAGATGCTCTGTGCTTTAAATATAGCCTTTAAATATATTAAAAATGCCTTTATAATGTATGAAGTTCGAGAGTAACCATAGTTATCAATTTAGTTCACAAATCATCTTTATAAAAGCGTGGATTTTGAGATTAGTCTATCGAAACAGCAGTGGGGTCTTCGATGACAGTTGGGTAAAGTTACTTAAGGTCGTCTTTAACGTCATTGGCACCACAGTTAGCATTTACGACAAATAAATTTTGGAAGTTGATATGAATAATCGATAGACATTTTGAGACATTAATATTCCATGAGGTATTTAGGTAATTTAAACTCGTCCACTTAGCGTCTTTTTTCAACATTCGCCGCTGCACTATAAGTATGACCTTATTTTATTACTTTAATAAGGTCTACTAGTATTTTACAAATTATTATCAGTTTTTTCCTGATTATAATATATAGTATATACATATTATTTTTAAACTAAATCTGAGCATACAGTAAAGTCAAGGAATATGACACATTCTAAACGAAGATATATAATACTTTGCGACAATTCAACATATCAAATGTCGTGCATATTTACCTAAGCGGATGTCTCCCTCAAAGCATAGCCGACAACTAAAGTGTGAGATGAAGTCGAATTTAATAGACAAAGGTTGACAGACAAGGTCTATATAAAACAAATCAAACACTATACAATTTTATTTCCCGTGCCTGAGGGAGATATGCAGATTTTTTCCCCAAGAAGATTCATATTTCTCAAGGGTGAACAAATCTTCATATCTCTCGAAGCCAAGGGAAATGAATGTGTTTATCCACTGACTACGTTTTGTTTACTACCTGAATTTAAATTTTAATTTACATACATTTTTTTTCTTATCCACATGTTTTTATAACTAAACACGACATAAACATTGATAAACAGTACAGATCAAAAGTTAATTATTAGTCTTTTAGTTTTAACGTCTGGAATAAATTTGAACACGATAATGACTTTACTATCGCTATTTAAAAAAAAAACCTTCATAATGTACATTAACCGCGCGTAACGTCGAACGATGAAGTCTCGATCTTCAGAGGGGAATAAGGAATATGATGCTCAGAGGAAAATATGAAGTTTTGTTCAATGACACGTGGGATAGTCTCAACCAATCAAATATTGATTAAGCTATCGATATAGACATACAATGGAAAAAAGGTTTTGTCTATCTTTGACATGGAAAAAAATATTAATAATGTTCAACGACGTCACCAGTCTTACCTCTTGGGATTTCAGTCCAAGGGAAGGTTAATATGAAAATGTGAACGGGGTAATAAAATATCTTTACAAGTTGTAGACACGCAGAGTAAAACGTGTCTTTCTACAAGTAATAATAATTTGTTATTATCCCAATCAAACTTTCATATTTATTTGGCCGTAGACTGAAATCATGAAAGGTTAGAACAATAAAAAAAACAGTCCATAAATAATACACAAAGAATCAAGAACTCCATAGATAATCAAACCAAAACAGTTAGGAAACGGTTGTAACAACAACAACAAAAACTACAAAAACACTACTCATAATAATCACAATAATTGTATAAGGAAATATATTATTTATAATAAAGATAATAAAGTCTTTTCTACGGTGCACCGCTAGTGACGTGCAAAGAAAAAAATAAATATTGTGTGCACAAAACAATATATTGTGCGCACAATATATTATTTTGTGCGCACAATATATTATTTTGTGCGCACAATATATATTTTTTTCTTTGTAGATGCCTAGCGGGGCTCCGTACTTTTCAATATTCGATAATTGCTTATGAAATACTTTTTTTATTATTACTAGCTGTACTTCAAGAATACATTTACGACAATATGCAAAATCATTACGAAAATAAATGTATTTTGATAAATGATTTTCTTTTTATTTGACACAATGTAGTTTTTTTAATGATGATGCTATACATGTAAGTAACTCATTAAATTACTTTAAATTAATATGCAAGAATGTCTTATACCGCATGAGTATTGAAAGAATACGGTCGATCTAGCGGAATAAAGATCAGTGTACAGTGTTGATGCCGGAAATCGTCTGTCAGCTTCAAATCAACTGCGTCATTCTGAAGATGAAAATAAACTACATAAAAGTATAAAGATATCAAAGAAAAGCAAAGAAAAGAAGATGCATAAGACCAAATATCGACGTACAAAGCAGTGTGCTTGTGTTGGAAAGAGATTGCGTGTATTGAGGGTGTGCAATTACTTGATTTTATTTTATTACTCAGTGTTAATACTATGACCACCATAACTTTTTCTTCAGCTTCCAACAACATCACTAGTCAAGTTACACGTTAATTATATGACATGGGTACACGCATATCAAAAACACAACCAATTAGCACTTCAATATACAAACTATATTTACACTTCCTAGATATACATATATATATATAAAATTAAGATCCATTTTGTTACATCTGTGATCCGTTTATTTGGCAATCGCCATGGCAGTCAGCAGGGTTTAAGAACATCCGTTGTTCGACCTGCTAGTCAAATGCGTTTTGTTAAAATATACTTTTTCACTTTTTGGTCTTTTGGAAAATGTTGTTTGTGCTGTATTTAGACCCCTCTAACAAGAAATTTGTTTTGCATGCACATGTATAAAAATTGCGGTTTTTATCCAACGCAATCATAGGTTTGAACGTTGTTTTCAATTTAGACTGTTCATATATATATATATATATATATATATTAAACCATCACCTATGGTTAATGACGAAATATAAGCTTTCTTTTGATACCACGTTAGTGAAAGGAAGATGCATTAATTGATTTATACACCAATTAGCACTTCGATATTAATACTATATTTACACTTCATACATTCATATGTTTTCAAAAGTCAACACCTATGCTTAATGACGAAATATAAACTTCATTTTGATACCCCATTTGCGAAAAGTATATGTGTTAACTGCTTTATTTACCAATTCGCATTTCAATATTAATACTATATTAGACTTCATAGCATAATATGTTTTTCGAAATCAACACCTACGAACATTCATTAGATACCACACCTGCGAAAGTAGATGTTAACGTAAACCTAGTTTGATTCATCCAAGTGTTTGTCTTTGTTTCACCGTCTATTTTTCGTTGCAGTCAGTTGTTGTTTTTGTTTTGTTTTTTTTGCTGTCTGTTGTGCTGTCCAAAACCTTTGGTGATTCCTGTTGTCCCTTTATGTTTTATTCATTAAGTCATGCTACATTTAGGACAGCGCTATATACCACTGAATATTGATCATTGATAATACAATCGAACACAAATATGTAATAAAGAAGATTGAACCTCTCCTTTATTACTAGTCATTATTATTGGTTAGACCGGAACATAGTACATGAAGTAAAGACAAAAAGAATAGCCTTATTAATAATATTCTTGAAGGCGAAGCTGGATTTTATTTATTTATGGTATTTCAGCAGAGCAGATTAATTCAATTGATAAAACTAACGGCCTAATTTATAACAAAACAATTTACGAAAAACAAATATGACAGACATGAACCAACGACAACCACTAAACTACAGGCTCCTGACTCCTGACTTGGGACAGTCACAAAAAGAATGTGGCGGTGTTAAACATGTTTGTGAGCGCTCAACCCCCTCCCCCCCCTAACCTGAGACAGTGGTGTAAAAGTACAACATAAGAACAAACTATAAAAACCGTTGAAAAAGGCTTAACTGATCAAATGGATACAGATAGAAATACATCTAACAAAAACAAAGAGTGGACGTGCACGGGTACTTATACATCCACACAATTAAAAGTACAGATCTCAGAGTACTCGCGGTTACTGATAGCTAGTTCAAAGCCAATAACAACTAATAAAAAAAGCATGCATCTAAGACTAAAATATCAATCAGTACACATCCAATATCCAATGGATTTAGTGTAAAGACGTCATTAATAGTCAGAGAAAATGTCTGCTTGGATTTCTCACCCAATAATGTCAATATAACGGAACTAAAAATAACTGTCATACAATTGGGAGGTGTAGCGAGCTATTAAACCTGGAGTAATCCATCATTTTCTTCGGAAAATATTTGTAATATATCAGGAATATGACCGTTGTTTTTACTCGTTTATATGGATAACATTTGATTTTGTCAGTTTTTACGAACTTTCCCTTTTGAATTTACCTTGGAGTTTGGTGTTTCTATTTTAAGACTTAAAGGTTTAACTACAATATAGAAATAAAAAGATGTGGTATAATTGCCGATGAGACAACTCTTCACCAGAGACCAAATGATAACGACAACCACTGAATTACTAGCTCCTGACTTGGGACAGTCACATACAGAATGTGGCGGGATTAAACTAGTTTGTTGGCACCAAACCCTCCCCTAATCTGGAATAGAAGTGCAACAGTACAACATAAGAACAAACTATAAAATCACTTGAATAGGGTGTTGACTCATCAAATCGATACAAAGCAGAAAGACATCTATCAAAAACCATACTGGGCGAGGCAGGGTATTTATACATCCCTACAAGAAAAAAGATCAGATCTGAGAGTACTCGCAGTTACTGACAGCTAGTTCAAGACAATAACAATTAATAAATAAGACATGCATCTAAGACTAAAATATCAATCAGTACACATCCAGCATGCAACGGATTTAGTGTAAAGACGTCATTAACAGTCAGAGAAAAACATGACAATTTTATATTAAAATCTCCTGATTGGGCCTTTGCTATATCCCGATTCCGTGTGGCAACGTTACTACTGATAACCTCAACATTGTCAATAGCACTTCTTTTCTAAATGTATTGATCGTATCTATAAATTTGAAAAATAAAATTAAAATACTTCTTTTATAAATGTGTTTAATAAATCAATAAACTTGAAATATAATTAAAAATTACTTATTTATTAAGCAGTGGATCCTGTGACGTCAGATAATGGCCTAAACGTTAAAAATACAGAAGATACTTCTCCTAATGGGTTATGAACATGCATGCTACCTCTATTTCCAAAGACCCATGTTACAAAACATCTGCCCATATCCATGATAAACGTGTAAAATGTCCCCTCGGACAATGCCACCTTAAACGTCGTTTGTGTTTTTAATCACATAACGCAAACTATTGTATAAAACATTTCTGTATTGACAATAATTCGCTTGAAAACCGGGTTCTCCAATGACATTTAACAAAGAGAAAATCCTTAACAATCATTGGTCTATTGTATGTTTCTTTGAAATTTAAACCAAAGATGAAGAACTGGATTTTCTGAAACTGACATTTTAGCAGAAATATACCAATTTTACCTGCATATCGGATATACATTTCCCAACTAAATCGGTAGTCAAGAGCTTGCACCTACTCAGACTTTATAAAACGTCACCAGTGTCTGAGCAAAAAGTTGATGAAACAGAGTTATTTTAAAGACCGTCTCGTCCTTTTCTTTTTAAAGTTCATCGGAAGATACCAAGACAGTGTTGATAAATATTCCGTATCAACTTCACAAATAAAACATGATGATCTTGAAGTATAGATTCTAGGTACTAACGTTGTTTATCATCTTAATTGCGTGTTATAGTGTTCTTTTTATTTGTCTTTGTATAATTATAATCTTTACTATTTAGTCCATTTTTGGTAATATCCTTTTGGCATTTATACATCCCGCCATTTTGCTATTGTGCTATGATCATTTTTTATATTCTTGTCTTTCATTTTTGCTTGTGTGCTTTGTATATATAGTGTCTATATGCCATTTTGTTTTTCTTTGTTGACATAATTGTTTGTTTTTATTATGATTAAGATTACAACACAATGTTAACTACTAAATTAACCTAATTTTTGACATTTTTACCCATTATGTATGTTTGTTTTGCTCGTACATTGTGGTCAATATAATTAAATTCTATGTGACTGTCATACAAGTGAGAGGTTTAGCCATTTTCTACATAAGGAAATGCCTGTACCACGTGAGAAATATGACAGTTGTTTTCAATTCATTTGATGTGTTTGAGCTTTTGATTTTGCAATTTCATCAGGGACTTTTCGTTTTTAATTTTCCAAGGAGTTCGGTATTTTCGTTATTTTACTTTTCATACTTGACTTCTTGAATGATACATGTAGCATAATTTTATGTTTGGAGGACGGTTTTTACAAAACCAATGCCATTCCTTTGGGAATCAACTATGTTCTTAATATTGCCGAATTGTTTCTTTATTCATATGAAGCAGACTCCGCACAGGACCTTGTTAAGAAGAATGAATAGAAACTAGCTTTATCTTTTACTTTACATTCTGCGTTATAGGTAATGTCTTCTCACTAAACTATATAAAACGTGGGGACTTTGATGACCACGTCTATCCCATCGAATACCATAGAAACAATAAAGTCTGCTTTATATCTTAACTTACATCTACAAAATACAAAATGACATGAGGGTCAGTTGCATACGGAGTATATATCTCCTAATTGATACGATATTCCCGGGCTTGTGTTTCCTATCATGATTTCCTTGATAGAGGATTGCTGCTCACAAGGAAGTTAAACCAAGAATTCCAAATGGTGAAGTTGAAATCATCCCTTCGTAAATTTTAAGGACGCCATCACGAGTTGGTTGACCGTTATGGAATAACCGTTTCACAGATGATATCGGATATGTTCATTATGTCGTAACTACAATACCCTTCCCTTTTCACGAATGTGACTTACCGAATTAGACTATTTACCGGATTTGTAATAACATAAGCAACACGACGGGTGCCACATGCAGGAATTGCTTACCCTTCCGTAGCACCTGAGATCACCCCCAGTTTTTGGTGGGGTTCGTGTTGCTAAGTCTTTAGTTTTTTATGTTGTGTCATCTGTACTATTATTTGTCTGTTTGTCTTTTTATTTTTGGCCATGGCGTTGTCAGTTTGTATTCGATCTTTGAGTTTGACTGTCCCTCTGGTATCTTTCGTCCCTCTTTGAGAATAAAAAGTTTACGACAAACGAAATGACTTCAGCTATTGATAAACTTTCCGTTTCGAATTCTATCTAGCAACATTCCAGCAGTGCCTGCAAAATGTCGTTACCACTATTCCGTCTTATTTTCCTCAAATTTGACATCACCTGGTGAGACATTTCACCAAATCTACACTTACTGCAACACGACTATGCCTCTTAAAGCTGGATCAATTTACCTGTCCGGAGCACTCCAAATCACGCCCGTTTTCGGCGGGGGTTCGTATTGCTCAGCTTGTAGTTTTCTTTGTTGTGTTTTGAAGACTGTTGTTTGTCTTTTTGTCAGTTTATTTTTTTTTTTTTGTCATTGTAGTCAGTTTGTATTCGACTTATCAGTTTGATTATCCTTTTTGGTATTGTCAGCCTCTACCCTCTACACTATCATTCCTCATTCTAAACTTATAAACAGTTTTTTTTTAAAAGTCAAACTTTGTTTCATAAGAAAGAAGGACCAACGTAGATACAAGTATCTTGTTTAAGGAAAGGACAAATCATACTAAAAAAACACTCTCATTCAATCAAAAATTGTTTGAAACTGAGATCGATATATCATCAAAATGATTGATTTTTTATTAACAACATATTAGTTACGTTGAGAGGGCGTGTTTTTCAACAAACAATCGGCATTCCTTTTAAAAAAAACTATTCCCTCTTATGCGACTTGTTCCTTTATTTATATGCCTCAGACGTTATACAGGACCTTATGAGAAAGAATAAAAACAAGCTAGCATTGTCCTTTAACTTTACGTTTCGCTATATAGAGTTGTCCTTTCCCTAAACAGTCCAAGGTTTGCTGACTTTGTAGAAAGCAATTATCCTATCGAACTTGACATAGAAGGATAACGCGTAAATATTTAAGTCTCATATTTGGACCTACATTTAAATATAACATAAAAATTGAAATTGAAGATCGGTTGATAATTAAAACTGTATAACAACAGAGATGATTTCAGCTTTCTTATTTTGATTTTTTCATTTTTCTTTATCAACATTCTAGCGTCGCCTGTATATGGGGCATTTATCCTCCAGTTTGTACGGAATTTCAGAGCTCGGCATGCGTTATCTATCATGATTTCCTTGATAAATGGTTGCTATTTACAAGGATACAAATGGATGCTAGTGGTAAAAGTGGAGGTCATCCATAACAATGTTTACGGACGCCATCATGCTTAAACCGTGATGGTATATTTGTGTAAAAGAATACCACGAATGTTCCAATGGTCGGAACCACAATCCCGTCGATTTTCCTTGAATGTGACATCGAGGAATGAGACACTTCACTGAATCTGGGCTTGCCGTAAGGAACACGAAGGGTGCTAACCCTTCCGGAACACCTGAAATTTTAATAGGTTTCGTGGTGCTAAGTCTGTATACTGTTACATGTATCTGTATTTTAATCATTTGATTTATTGTTTGACATGGTTTTATCGTATTTTTCGACAAACGATTGTTGATTGTCCTTTTGATATCTTTTGCTTTTTAAAGCTATAACACGTGAATTATAATTCAGAGTTTCACTGATATCATTCTGTTCTAAAATGAATATGGAAAATTTTCTTATTTTCATATAAATGTGAAGACTTGTTTACTTGAAAATATATTTACCTATAAAAAAGGGTCTGGTAAATAATTTGACTAATTCAATATCATTGCGTGGTATCTTCAGGTTGATATCGATTAAGTAATGACTGAGAAGTTGATCGTTAGAATTTGTTACAGCAAACAGTTTAATGAAATGCATTACTGAAAATGACGTCCGTCCTGATCTTTAATTTCTGGAATATATCTGTCTATACTGTAGTTAAAATACGTAAATATCTTTCTACGGATGTGTGATTGGCGTTTTTGTCTTTAATTTTATAAAGAATGATTAAACCCCACGTAATTCAGTTTCCACATGAACTGCTTTATATTGGCCCTGCATTGTCGTATATTGTTAAAACGTATTGAACATTTTCTTGAATCATTTGTGAAAAAATTCTGTAAAGACATCATCTGGTTCTTGAACGATTTATTGACATACCTACATACTTTGTTCAGTATATTCACGAAGTCAAGATTGTTAAATCTGCATCTTTTTTTACAAGTGAAGAGTACAATTTCTGTCTAAAAATAAACGTATGCTACAGATTTCCGTGCGCAAAACACTTGTTTTTGGATATCCTGCAAGAAGATATCTACAATCCCATCCCCGAATGTGACCTACTGAACTAGACTTATCACCGGGTTTGTACTAACATAAACAACACGACGGGTTCCACATGTGGAGCAGGATCTGACTACCCTTCCGGAGCACCTGAGATCATTCCCAGTTTTTTGTGGGATTCGTGTTGCTCAGTCTTTAGTTTTTTCATGTTTTTGTACTGTTGTTTGTCTGTTTGTCATTTTCTTTTTTAGCCATGGTGTTGTCAGTTTATTTTCGACTTGAATGTCCCTATGGTATATTTTGCCTCTCTCTTATTAAAATAAATCTTTTTTGTTAAATTTCTAAATCTTTTCTGTTTAATTTTTCCATTTCAATTTAAACATTCTAAATATTTCCTGTTAAAATTTTCCATTTAAATTTAAATACTCAGAATAAGGTTTATTGTGGACGCATCTTTTAATTTGATTAGGAAAACTAAAAAAACAAATAGCACAGATGATACACGACATGTAACATGTATAGTTCTTTAAATCTCATAACATACCGGGATTGTTATTTAAAAAGTCAGAAGCGCGTTTCGTCTACACATGACTCACCAGTAGAACTCGAAATAAAACAGTTAGAAGGCCATATCAGTTACAAAGTTAAAAAGCATTGACATCGAATATTTCAAAAAAGTTGTTCCCGCTGAAGATGTAAAATCCTCAGTATTTCCATTAAGATTTTTTTTTTATTATTATTTTTAAGTTTTTTACGATATTTAATAATATTTCCTGTCATGATTTACAAGTGAATTAATTCAAAATTGATGGGTTAATTCCAGTGTTGAGGTTTTTTAAGCTATTTACATACATTCAAAACTTAGTCGACACACCTAATGTAACAGCCGAGAAGAATATTACCATGTGTTACCATCGTTACGAGAGGTTAAGTGTCGTTCATATACTGTTAAACGTTACTTTTGGTTGAAAAAAAATGGAATTTTACATAACTATTATTTCTTTTGAAAAAAAATATCAAAATAACATTTCAACTCAGTTCATGATGACAGAAAGGGATTGAATGTTGTGTGTACTTATTCTATCGCAAACCATTATTGCGTCGATACATTAGGTATTGATAACTAAAACACTTCTAGTTGTAACCTTTCTTTGCTAAAGGAAATTGAATAAAAGCATTTACTTGTATGTAGGAGAAATCGTTTACACATATTGGTTAGATGCATCATTTTAGAAATAATTCCTCATTTATTGAAGTTTGTTAGGTAAACAAAAACATGATCATGGTCAAGTTTATACTTACAATGCTTATCAATGAACTGTGATTTCCGATTTTCTTGAAGTATTCCATCTAAAATATGCATATATATTGAAATTTACACTTTATTTAAAATAGTTAAATTGTTATATTAGAAAGTTAAAGATAAAAGGGTGTTTTTAACATTCTGTGGTGAATATGTTCCTTATTTGGTAGTGTATGTGAGGGTTGTTTATACAAAATTCTGTGAAAAGTCAATTATTATGATATATTTCTAATGACAGACTTAATTTTTGAAAATTAGATGCTTTATATATTGATTAGTGTAATAACTCATCAATGATACCAGGCTTATAATTGTTACGCCAAACGCGTGTTTTGTCCTCTGAAGACTTATCTGTGTTCCTGGAGTAAAATAATTGGAAGGCCAAAATCAAACACGAAGTTAAAGAGCAACAAAAGCCAACAATTTCGAAAACATTGTGCCAAAATTTCTAAAGTCATATTTGCCGGGGGTTAAACAAAACTATTTAAAAAATTTTTTAGAACGTCGCTTTCAACTCGTGTCATCAACGCTGGGTTAATAAATACATTTTTCCGAAAAGTCTTTCTTCTGATTGCTTAAAACAGTTATTAGTAATGACATCGTGCAATTTGTTCACGTTCTGAACATGAGTGACATTTCTTTCCGCTTGACGTTAGCCGATGTCAATCAATCAACCATCATTATTCGACTAGTCTATTTAGTGCAGTTACTACATGCAACATTCTGCTTCACTTTCAATCAGGAATATTAAAAAATCACACCATTTAATGAATTAACAATGCCAAACAACATGTAATAATACATTGGTAAATATCGGTAGGTGTGTGATTGAAATTGGAGTTGAAAATACGGCTTTGTTCTGACGTTTGTCATAGCTTGTAAGTATTGTTTGTCGAAACAATAATACATACAGTAAAATTTTGTATACAATGAAAATGATACAGTTTTCTTGTATATATTTCCCATTCACAAAAATATATAACATCTTGTTAACAAAGGAGAGCTATATCAAATGAAAATAATTGTGTTGATTTGAATAATAAGTGTATGAAGAGTTTAGAATATGAGATAGAGAGTTTGTTTTTGTTTTCCAAATGTTTCGATAAGCAAGAGATTTTTCTCATCCTCGGGGAAATAAACAAAACTTTTAATGTTCCTTTGAGTTCATTGAACCTATTTTTGGACTTGAAAAAAAGATTGGAACATTCTAGTTTCTCAGCCTTCAAGAATGGACAAAGAGGTTCTCCCTACTTCCCTAAACTGTTTAACCACGACTTACTTATTATCAACTATAATACAATGACTAAGTTTCGAAACCTTCGCTTCTACAGAATGACATACATGAACTGCTACAAATCAAAACAAAGTTAATAAACGGAAGTGTGGACCTATCTGCGATCCCTAATTATCATATTAGTTATTTAAATGAAGAAACTAAATGAAAACTAAACACTAATGATGGAAAATTGAGACAACAATAGTTTACCGATGTTTAAATCTCATAAATAGATTAAGTAATACACAAAACATGAGGGAATCATATGACCTCTAAAAGGATCAAGACAGTGTGCATCGACAGGGTACGCGTCTTTTGATATGCATGAATCAACAACCATGTAAATCCACACTCAGACAAACTGTCGCAATCGACAATAGAACACAATCGGTAACAATATAACTATCGGTAATAATAGAACACAACCGGTAACAATAGAACACAATCGGTAACAATACAGATTAGACGACTATTTTGATATTTTAAGATCTACAACTGTGTACGCATGTCGGTAGTGAGTTAAGACACATATTTATTGTACCAGTCAACCCATTCGAGACGGAGATCCTGAAACTTATGCAGTATATGTGGAACAGTTTGTGTGCCCCTGCTTCTGACGTCCGTTAAGTGTGAACACGCACAATGATGCACGAGCGTAGCGTATCATTTGAGATATACAAACGGCATACGCTGATACAGAGGGTAT
This sequence comes from Mytilus californianus, assembly GCF_021869535.1. Taxonomy (NCBI): domain Eukaryota; kingdom Metazoa; phylum Mollusca; class Bivalvia; order Mytilida; family Mytilidae; genus Mytilus; species Mytilus californianus. Next base: position 20,298,455 of record NW_026262701.1, read on the forward strand.
ATTACTTCTGAGAAATGGGAAATTGACAATAAGAAAGTTAAAATCATCACGTCATATATTCTAGTTTGAAGTCATCCATCTGAGTTAATATCGAAGAAAAGATCAAGATATGAAGCAGACCTGCCAGTTTGAGCTTAAAGTTAAGTTCTCTTAAATGTGGATTAAAGAGAGACAAGGACATATTCATTATATATATTCACGCATCGTTGTAAATATAACGGAATTTGATAAGACTGTCGTACAAGTGAGAGGTTTAGCGCTATAAAACCAGGTTCAATCCACCATTTTCTACATTTGAAAATGCCTGTACCAAGTCAGGATATGACAGTTGTTGTCCATTCGTTTGATGTGTTTTGTCATTTGATTTTGCCATGTGATTAGGGACTTTCCGATTGAATTTTCCTCGGAGTTCAGTATTTTTGTGATTTTACTTTTTTTTATATATACAGTGAAATCAAAGAACTTTCCAAGATGTTTTCTTTTTCTCTTTATTTATGTCTTTGGGACAGGTTTTATATCTGCTACGTATGAGTACAAAATATAGTTAGCCAGTAATGTCAACAGATTGAAATAAGATGTATATTTTAATCGTTATCCAGTAAATAACTTATCAAATCATTTCACGTGTATGTGCAAATCATCTTTAATATATTTCTGAACTTAAACTAGTAGTTAAATCCATTTTAGGATCTTCTTAGCTACTGTAAACCTTCACATTATAGATTTGTCACCTTCATTTCAAGAACAACAATGTTTGTCATCAACTGCATTTCATTGGAGAGTTTTTAACTGCAATATTGTACGGCTTAAGGATATTATTTAATGAAACTTACATGTGATTTTAAATATTTCTAACACTTTATGGAACCGAAAGGAGAATTTTGCCTGATTTTCCTTTTATTTGTTTCACTCAAAGAATGAGCATTAGATGTTGATAAATCCAAGATCAATTTCAATATAAAAGATTACAAATCATAAAATTATATTATAAAAAATTAAAATACGCTTTAAAAATTAATTAATGTTTGTTCGAATATTGCAAATGATAAATGCGTGTAAGCGTTTGGAAAAAAAATAAGAACTTTCTTACAGTGGAATGCTTTTCAATGATTTCATACATAAAAAAATTAACTAAAATCGTACAAAACGTATTTAATATCAGGTGGATAGTTGTTCAATTGGCAATCATAACAAATTCGCTATTTCTTTTTGGGAAACCTTTTCATTCAATTCTACTTGTCGCGAAAAAGCGACTATTGATACTAAGTGAGAAGTACTACTAAATTTTTCGGAGCACCTGCATTCATCTCTAGTCGATCGGTTAATACAGAGGTTTCTGTTGCTTTCGATTTAAATTTTGTTCACTGACATTGTTTCATATTAAACTGTAATTATTTTATCCCGTCTGTAATTTAATTCAATATCAGACTGCCTTTCACCAATTAAATATTGTTTTGGCAGGAATATTTCACAATGATTAAATTACATTTCGATGCTAGCAAGTCATCTACATTTGAGAAATCTATCGATGCAGGAACTTCATTCATAATGAACTTTTTTAACAGACTTTTGATAAAAGATTCTGAGGCAGAAATAACAGATCATGAATTAATCATAGAAATCTGTTTACGACACATCACTCCTATGTGTACGTCATACATCGCTTTATTGTTACAGATAGTTGTCATACTATATATGGCTCTATCTTGTAACATATTTCCGACATAATCAAGGTTTTAAAACCAATAAATAGGTAATCTTTCATTATTCCATAATACTTTTTTTTGTAATTTTAATAACGTAGTCAGATGATTTTCAATACACTGTTAGTTTAGTACAAGAGTTCAATAATATCGTCGTAGTGTCTTCAAATTGCAAATTGAAGAAATTACCGATTAGTATATTGGATTTAAGTTCTCCTTGTTCATCTTACTTTCATTTTATTTTATTTGAGCATTTAATGTTTCCTGTCATTTGTGGTTATAGCGTCTGTCAAAATCGAGAAAAAAAGGTCGAAGTATAGGACAAATGAACAAAGATCTGAATTTTTTTTTTAAATGTTTGTATGCTGTTTGGGTTGATTCATTTGTCTTTACTCTGACAGTAGCTAGGATTTACCTTGTTTTTTCAAATCTCAATTGCTAAATGTTATTTTCAAAGCAAATCATGTTCTTTGCTTTCCATTTTAGTTCTTTTTTACTTTTCAAACATTTGATATATATAATACTCGCTTAGATGCGTTTGAATAGATAAGTTTTTGTCTTTAACTTTTCTGAATTTGATATAAAGACTTTTTGCTGTGAATACAATACGTGCCATCTATAACGATCCTTCTATTGTATATTACAAATATCATGGTTGATTCTTGCCTCTGTCAATGGAAATTAGATGATAGCCTTGTCTTGTATTAAGGAATAATCGTATAAACATCATCAATTGACACATCATTTTAGGGATACTACTACAATTGTCTACGTGTCTGTTACTTATCATACACAATACATGATCATATAATTATGCCGTAAGGGTTAATCGTATAAACATCTTCAATTGACACATCATGTTAGTGATATTTATTCACTTGTTGACATTTTATTTTGTTGACAAAAACAAGTTTATGTTGACAATGTCTGTCATTGACATTTAGTTCCTGATATCTATCTTGTTGTATTCTATTTACATTAACATACATATTGACACGTTAAATCACATTTGAAATTGTTAAGTTGTTATGTTAGACATGATAAAGGTAATAAAACATATATCCATTATTTGAGATGCCAAATATTTGGGGTTAACATATTTCGCATTGGCCTAGTCAGGGATGTTTTCGAAGCAAAACTGGGAACACATAAAAATAGAATTAGAAATGTGAAAAAGTCACAGTTCGATTTCAATATTTTGGAACGTTACTTATACTTATTAAGTACAAACCATAATAAAATAAAAATTCAAGAATAAGCGTACGAAAAGCATTGTTTCTTTCTATCTGTGTTTCTATCGAGTAACATTGTTTTACCTGACGTAATATTATTTGAGCCTGATATATAGGTAAACATCGTCTGGTTGGCGTTACCAGATTAACAACATTAAATGATATCAATAAAATACGATGGGGTATACACCAGAGTGACGACAATATAGCCAAAAAACAACAAAAAAATGATGACGACATCTAGGGGGGAGAGGGGGGGAGGCAACATTTAGTCTTCAACAATATACAGGTGCCAATTTGACTGCACCAAATGTGCTTTTCAACAAATAAAAATGGATTATGAGTGATACTCGAGGCAAAATTAGTTTTAAATTCAAAATCAGGTACAAATATTTTCAAGAGCTGATATCAACGAAACTATGAAATATTTAGCTAAATCTGGATATGCAAGTTTATCTTATCACGATAGAGATACAGTTCCTAATCTTGACTGTTTGCTAAATATAATCATGAAAATGAAATTCACATTTTGTTCTGTGTTACAACCCTAGATAAAGCCGACGAGGAAAGGCATTACTCGACTTACGAAAGCTAATTTTATATAGCCTACTTGGTCGAGTTGTCTAGGGTACTGGACATAGTGTAGGCGGTGTTGCCGCGCTGTCTCAAATGCAAAGGTGCGAATGCCGCTGAGTGAAAAACAAAAATTTGCTAACGCAAATTTGCAGATCTAACATTGTTGACCTTAATTTGACGATGATGATGATGATGATGATGATGATGATGATGATGATGATGATGATGATGATGATGATGATGATGATGATGATGATGATGATGATGATGATGGTGATGGTGATGGTGATGATGATGATGATGATGATGATGATGATGATGATGATGATGATGAGGATGAGGATGAGGAGGAGGAGGAGGAGGAGGAGGAGGAGGAGGAGGAGGATGATGATGAGGATGATGATGATGATGATGATGGATGAGGATGAGGATGATGGATGATGGATGAGGATGATGATGGTGATGATGATGATGATGATGATGATGATGATGATGATGATGATGATGATGATGATGATGATGATGAGGATGATGATGATGATGATGATGATGATGATGATGATGATGATGAGGAGGAGGAGGAGGAGGAGGAGAGGAGGAGGAGGAGGAGGAGGAGGAGGATGTATGAATGGGAACCCTGCTTTGTACTAGACCGACACGCAGAGCCGAATTTTTCACAAAATAACAGTCCGCAGGATCACCTTACATGGACACACTATTTTGATTCCGAGTCGGCCAGTCTTTGCTCTTACTCCTTAATGCTGCGTGATTAAATTTGAGACCAAGTAAATCTATATAGTTCTGAACGTTGTTTTCAATTAAGACTTGTTTTTATTTTTTCGTTTGGGATTGTATTATATTTGCCTTCGGTTTAATATAATCCGTTCATCCTATTTCGACTCTTCAAAATTCAACAGTCAATCCTAAATTCAGGTAAATTATATGACCTTCCAAATACCGTTTCGATTCCAAACATCACTGAAGAGACATTAATTATCGAAATCCGGATATGGTATACAAATTTTTGCATCTCATGTTTGCGGTATACCATCTTTTCCGCAAGTTTATTGTTTTCTGTTTGGTATTAAATAAATAATTAATATCCATTTTGTTACATCTGGTGATCCGTTTATTTGGCAATCGCCATGGCAGTCAGCAGGGTTTAAGAACATTCGTTGTTCGACCTGCTAGTCAAATGCGTTTTTTTAAAATATACTTTTTCACTTTTTTGGTCTTTTGGAAAATGTTGTTTGTGCTGTATTTAGACCCCTCTACCAAGAAATTTGTTTTGCATGCAGACGTATAAAAATTGCGGTTTTTATCCAACGCAATCATAGGTTTGAACGTTGTTTTCAATTTAGACTTGTATATATATGTATACATCTATTTATATTATTGAAGTTGTTTATTTGTATAAGCAAATGAGTGGTTTTCTGATGGGTTTTTTTTCATTTATACAGGTACATATATGAGGAAGTATTTACAAATATTGTGCCTAAGGAACCATCAATTCATTTCATCAATTTTAAGCTCAATCTTACGATTTTTCGTCGATATACCACGACGTGGTCTTTCTCGACCGGTGGTTTTTGATTTGGTATTGTATCCCTCTTTTTTATAAGTACTTGACATATTGTAGTTGAAAACTTCCCGAATACTAATAATGTAAACCTCAAAGTACGCATTGTCTTTGTCAATTTGACTTGTTTTAAAAATCAGAACTCATTCAAACATAAACAAAGATCCAAATAGACAATTCTTAGTCATCAAAATCCTACTACACTACTAAAAATCGACGAAAAGACTAGCAACAGTCCTCGAAACACTGCATACCAAGCAGAAATAGTTGCAAGGCTTGTATATAAAACAATGTCAGACATGCAAGAAAATTTCTTAACTTCGAAGAAAATTTGACAAGCCAATATATCTATGTATTGTTCTTTTTAATGTAATAAACATGTTTTTGCGTATGCCTTTGAAAGTGTGGGGATTGTCTAGTACCTCCCCTTAGTCTTATGGAGAAAAATTATTATTATTATTTTTTTTTTTTTTTTGTTAAAGAGAATAAATCATAGAGATAAAAACTATAACAAATCACAGTAAATAAATAGGAATTATTGATATTTTTCTTCAGATTTCCTTGGCAATATATAACTTGTATACCATAATAATAACCTAACTATAAAACCAGGTTTAATCCACCAAATGTCTGCATTATTTAGGAAACGCCTGTACCAAGTCAAAAATATGACAGTTGTTTTCCTTTCGTTTGATGAGTTTGAGCTTTTGATTTTGCCATTCGAATTTTCCTTGGAGTTCGATATTTTTGTTATTTTACTTTCTAATAATACAGATTTGCAAATAGGATAACTTTAACAAACATTAACGCATAAAGATTTAAACTAGGGAGAATAAGATAGGTTGTTATTGTCAGACCGCCAAAAGTGCAAATTTTCTTCTCTCGTTCTTTCTATATATCTTTTTTGTAACGCTTCAATTTTCTTAATTTTCTTAAAGGACAAGTTTAAAAAATTGGAATAAATAAAGGCAACAGTAGTATACCGCTGTTTAATAGTCATAATTCGATTAAGCGAAAACAAATTCGGGTAACAAACTAAAATCGAGGGAAAAACATCAACTATAAGAGGAAAAACAACGGAACAACAGAAACACTGAAATACAACAAAAGCAAATGCCAACATAAATATAAACGGACATAATAAAACATTTTTACTTTGTATTTTTCCCTCCAACTGTTGTAAATCTTTACGTTAAATTCTTCGCTTCATAATAAAAAATAAATGAAACTGCATGTCGACTAGAACATGTCTTTATTGTCATAATAGACAACTGGCAAATATATTCTTCTTTGAAATTTAATGTAGAAGAGTTTTAACGTTTTATAAAATCTGTTATGATACTTGGCTGATTTCTTATGCTTCAGATTGTGAATTTAAGAAATATCAGAATATCAGGAAACCATTTGTTTTTAAACACTATAGACAATATACAGTGTTCTTTTCTTCTTGTTTCTTCTTTTTAGGCTAAAATGGAGTAAATGTGTACATGAGCAAATAATACAATGGTACAAAAACCTATTTAGGATGATCAAATGGCAATCAACAATATAATAGTTATGATGGTAAACTTTACATACATTACTGATAGTTCATCCAGAGGTAAACAAAACATATATGATATGTGGAAATTGATATACATGAATTCTTCCAATTAATAATAATTAATAGCGGTTAAACTAGTTTTTTTCGTCTTAAATTCCTACTGTTGCAATATTGTTTGCTTACAGCAGCAAAACAATCGGCGGGATTTTCTCGCTGTGTTGAAGACCCATTGGTAGCCTTCGGCTATTTTCTGCTCTTTGGTCGGGCTGTTGTCTCTTTGACACATTCCCCATTTCGGATATATTTTTCAAAATCATTATTTTCTTAGACAGTCAGAAATTTTTTTATGTAAGAAATATTGATAAGCATTCAATAATGTAGTGCAAACATTTTGTTACTATTATTTTTTTCATAATACATAATATACTGTACGTTTCCCATCCCAGGATAAAATTAATAGGAAACTTGTGTTCTCCAAATCTATACTATTATGAAGGCATCATCGCACAATGATTCAATTATACCGAGTTGCTTATACATCATCACATTCGAGAAATATATCAATACAGAGACTTCATCTATAATGCTAAAATATAGTACTAGTCTTTGAACAATAATTTGGTGTGTTCGGAACCGGAGATAACTTATTATGAATAAAACAGAAACTAAACTTCAAATTACGACCCACAATAAGTGTACTTTATTTGTCTTACTTTGTAGAGTGTTCGTTTACATTGTTTATGTGTTATTGTTATTTGTTTTGAGTATCATTTTTTAAATGTATATTGTTTCATCATTTTCAACTTAACAGTTTTATTCTGGATTCTCGTTCAATAGTTGTTGTTTGTCCAATAAACCAAACGTTATACTATTTAACTGTCTTAAAACACGGAAAAACCTTTCAGCGTCTTTAAAAAAATATTTTTTTTATCATAATGCTAGAAACTGATTGTCAATATACAGTTTGAATAATGGATTTCTTTTAAATCGTCGCCCACAAATTGCTACTTGAAGAAACTACAGGTTTCTAGACGTTATAGAACCCTTAAGCTTGCAACAACTGTTTAGCGGATCCCTTAGGTAGCTTGTTGTAAGATATAAATATTTAAGGTCCTTTATTGGTCATATAGCTCTTTAATAATTGTTTCGGTCCTTATACATCCCTGGCTTTCGAATATTTGTGTTTGAGTGTTCCTGGTAGAGGTAAACCTAGAGAAGCACTTCGGACGCATTGTCCCGATGTCACACAGTAATTTAGTATCAGGCAAGCCAAATTTTCAATTTGTGTTGATGACTGCCTTTTTGTGAGTTAAGTGGAAATATTGCTATTTGTACCTACATAATACAAATAGTTTTATACTTAAGTTGCTTTCTTGTATGGAGCAACGTTCTACTTTTCAGGTTTTAAAAAAAATCGTATCAACTGAGATATATAAACTTTAAATCAATTTTTTTTTTATTTCAATGCAAAGGCATGAAAGGATTTTGCTTCACAAATTATTACACTAAATCCTTTCTTTTCTTTATGTTTTTTTTTAAAAACTCGTTACTACAAAGGTGGAGAAAGATACCAAAGGGACATTCAAACTCATACGTCGAATATAAACTGATTACGCCGTGGCAAAAAAAGGAACAAGGGGAACAAGGGGAAAAGACAAACAACATTATACAAAACTTTAAACACAAAATAGAAAACTAAAGACTGAGCAAAAATCGGTGGTGATCTCATGTGCTCTTGAAGGGTAAGCAGATCCTGCTCCACATGTGGAACCTTTCGTGTTGCTTATGTAAGTATAAACCCGTTGATAAGTCTAGTTGGGTAGGTTAAATATGCAGTTTTAATGATGATATATAAGTGAATAGAACGTCATTGTTCAGCGTGTTATTTTATTATTGACCTGATTCATTATCCAAATATGATTTTCAAGTTGACAAAGTTCTAAATATAGTTGCATTCTCAAAATAAGCAACATCTGCACACACAATTAATTTTTCCGTTAACCAAATTCCTGTGGCTTTTTTACTTATTGTTCGATTGAATGCGTCACACCGGCAGATTTCTAAAAGGTAAATTTGTATTAAACGTTATAATGAGTCATATCAACGGTTTGAATGACAGAAAATATTATATTAAATGTGGTATTATCATAATCGAGGCTGTAGCACAAAACATGTCGTCATCAATAAACTTTTCTATGTGTAATTAATAAAAAAACTCAATAAATAATTAAAATTAAAAATCAGAAAAACTAAGGAGAAAGAAAATCTGAAACGGGAAATTTAATTCATTTGTTTTTATTTGAAAATATTGCGATAGGTATTTAGATCCTTTAACATGCAAATTTTAATAAAAGTAACTGTAAAATTATAAAATAATATGATACGACTAATATTGAGACAAATATTCATTAAAAACAAAAATCGTGACTGTCAATGCTTCATGTTGGCAATCATACCGCATCTCCTTATTTTTATATTAAGGTATTCCCTGTTTAAATTTTTAAAAAAAGATGGAAGATACTGAGGGAACATACAGTTTCGTGGCAAAAAACAATAAATGCAGAAGAAACAAACAAGTCACTACATATCAAACTAGTGACTGAAAAACTAGAACACAACCAAAAAATCAGGGGTGATTTCAGGTGATCTGGAGGGGTTAGAAGATCCTGCTAGTGTCATCCGTCGTGTTGCTCATGGCAAGTGCTAATTCGGTGATAAGTCTCATTCTGTGATGTCACAACCGATGAAAAGAGGATGGAATTGTGGTTACGGCAATTGGCACATATATGTGGTCATAATTTTTATCAATAAGTCTTCTACGTGTAATTCAAGAAAAAACAATCATCAAATATACCAGGCTTATAATTTGTTACGCCAAACTCACGTTTCGTGACCAAAGGACTCATCAGAGGCGCGCGAATCAAAGTCTTGAAAGGCTAAAATCAAACACGAAGAGATTTGCAAAAAAACAGTTCGCCAAGTACGGCTAATCCCAAAAAAAAGAAATGCCTTGCCTTATTAGCTTTACTAATAATGTTACCGTGAAAATGTGGCGTGAATTACACTTTTTTATATTAAAGGTAGAAGTTAAAATTTATATATGAATGATAGCAAATACCAACAAGTGTGGTTAAAAATTAAAAAGGATAAGAAATAATGAGTTTGAATTAAGCAAACAAGCCTTGAAATGAACTTATAAATTGATATACTTCCCAGGATGACCAATGAAAGGTATTTCACTTATTTCAAATTAGTTCATTTTAGTGTATAGTATTTCCTAGATAATGACGAGATACATGACACAATTTTAGGGTTAATAATGCCTTTAAATGTTATCTAGACATGTATACGTCAAAGATGTTTCAGATAAAGTTTTAAATCAGTTTTGAAAACACCATGGTCTTTAATTATTTTTTTAACTATGAAACGCGGTCAAGTTCTTAATAACATTAAATTTTGAATTGTAACAAGGTATTTGGTGGTCCAAGGAATCAAAGGTTTTTTGTATATTTTTTTCTTGACGATTCCTGTAAATAACCCTTTTGATGTTTGTTATCTCATGTGATAAAACAGATTAACAATGCAAGTATCAGTAGACTACGAGATCCTGAAACCGGACGAAAATCGATATGACAAGTTTTGTTCAAGTAAATGCGTCACCAGTTGTTTGTATGCTAATGCTTTTCAAATACATTAGATATGATGCAAGGATAAAATCATTGCTCGATGGGTTCCTATAGCTATTTTTTTCTACTACTATATATATGCATGTAGTATTCATGTTATTTAAAGATTTCACTCTGAATAGCTGTAATTAGATTGACACCATTAAGATATTATTGATAGGCTCACAAAACAGGTTATTTGTTTAGACAAAGCCTTTGTGCAATATTTGATTAATCTGGCTGGAATGTAATCTAAAAGAGAGGCAAAAGATACCAAAGGGACAGTCAAGCTAATAAGTCGAAAATAAACTGACAAAGCCAAGGCAAAAAAAGACCAAAAGACAAACAACAGCACACAAAACACAACATAGAAAACCAAAGACTGTGCAATACGAAACCCACTAAAAACCGGGGATGATCTCAGGTGCTCCGGAAGGGTAAGTAGATCCTTCTCCACATGTGGAACCCATCGTATTGCTCGTGTAAGTACAAATCTGGTGATAAGTAGGTATGTCACATTCGGGGAAAAGGAGGGCGAGATTGAGGTTACGATGACTTGAAAATAACCGTCGTCATCTGTGAAACAGATATTCAAAAACGGTCAACTAAATCGTAATGGCGTCCATAAAATGTTCGAAATGATGATTTAAGTCTTGACTTTTATACGAATTTAAATTATTTAGCCGTTACAGACGAAGATTTGATTTACATGTGTACAAGAGAGGCGAAAGATACCAAAGGGACGTTAAAACTCACAAGTCGAAAATAAACTGATGATGCTATGGCTAAAAATGAACAAACAACAGTATACAAAACACAACAAACAAAAATTAGACTGAGCAACACGAACCCTACCAAAACTGGAAGAGTAAGTTTTTTTCTGCTCCACATGTGGCTCCCGTCGTTTGGCTCATGTAAGTACAAACCCGGTGATAAGTCTAATTCAGTATGTCAAATTCAAGGAAAAGAGGGCGAGATTGTGGTTACGACAAATGGAACATATTTGTCGTCATCTGTGAGACAGATATTTCATAACGGACAACCAACTCGTGATGGCGTCCGTAAAATTTTCGAAGGAATTATTTCACCTTCACAAATTGGAACTTTTGGTTTGATAGCTTCCTTGTGAGCAGCAACCCTATATCAAAGAAATCATAATAGGAAATGCAAGCTCTGGAATATCATATCAACTGGGAGATGTTAACTGTATATGCAGGCGCTGCTGGAATGTTGCGACATAGAATCTAAATGGGAAGTTCACAATTTGGAAGCTGAAATCATTTTTCTTGTCGTAACATTTTTCTAAACCGTCCCTCATTTTTATTATCCAGATCCCCCCAAAGTAGAAATATGGTCCTCCGACCGGCAGTAAAACCCTCGCCTAAGTGGGGCGTCCGTTTGGCTGTGCGGGATGTACAAGTCCGGTCAGAATGGGAACGTTAAATCCGCTGCCTCGTGTAAAGAGAGTGCCACGCTCATTGCACGTTAAGAACCCTTACAACAACTCTTTGAGGGGTACGTAGGTGGCCTGTTGCAAGGTCAAATTTCTGTCCCTATCCAATATACACTCATTTTTCCGTGCCAGTCCAAATTTCCCCGACCTTCATCTCAACGGCCTCCATTAAAGGACTTACCTATTGTATTTATTGTTAATTTGTTCTCGTTCTGAACATGCATGCAATATTTGCCACTGGACGTTAAGCAACCAACAATCAATCAACTTGAAAATAACTTTGAATTATTAAGTGAGAGGACATCATCTTTATACATATGTAGCGAAAAGTGAAGTTAAAGGATAATGCTAGCTTTTTTCGTTCTTCTTAAGAAGCTTCTGTATGAGGTCAGCCTCATATGAATAAAGGAACAAGTCTACAAGACGATTAGCACAGTTGGTTCCCGTGGGAATGCAGATTGTTTCTTTAAAAACACGTCCTCCATACGTAACAGATATGTTGTCAATCAAGAAATCGATTATACCTCCCTTAGACAAGACGCTAGTATCTACATTAGCAATTCGTTTTGATGAAACAAAGCAAGACAAATTCCTTCAATTTGTCTTTTAGTTTGGTATGGAGAATACTTGTGTCAAGGGTAGAAAAATCAAACGCGTTAATACTATTGCAAGATGAAAGAGTCTTAGATTGTATGTTCTCTAACAATTCTTTGGTTTTTTTTAGTATCCACATAACAGCCACGCCGCTCCTAGAAGAGGTAGTTTTACCATTCTTTGAAGTCCGGCTTTGATTCCTGTTAAAATTGATGTTAATAATTTAGAAAGATGTTTTGTGGAGTACTTGGAAGACCCATCAATATAAGGACACTTATTTAATTTGTGTGTCCAATACAGTGAACGAAGATCCAGTTTTTCATCTCTGATTGAATATTCAAAGGAAGATATAACAGACCTATGACTATCAAGGATTTCCTCCTTGGTAAGTGTCTTGGGGTTGATGTTTAGTTTCCAAGTGAATTCCAACTTAAGGTCAACTGTTTTTAGCTTTTGGTAGTATTTCGATCAGTGAAAAGGCTAACAGGTGTAAAAAGAGTTGAAATGATTCGCCGTTTCAATTAAATTATACCTTGTTTGTCAAGCTACGTACGGATCTATACCTTCTCTATCACTCTGTTTAGTACTATATCCGGGGAGGGGGGGGGGACTTTTTCATTTTCGTCGATTTTACCTATAATGAACTTGTTTTTAGCTCTTGATTTCTCTCTCTCTCCCTGTCAATGAAACATACCTCCACAAGGAATCTATATCGTTTTAAAATAAAATGTAGTAAATGTAGTAAATGTTTTGATCTATATCTCTGCTGTAAACGATTCAATTAATATACATGTATATATAAGTAATTAACATCTACGTTCATTAAAATGTAAGACGTCAAAGCAAACACAATTAACGAGTCCAGTGAAAAATGTCCACTCAATAAAAAAAAAGCCAACAGAACTCCTCAAGGAAAAGAAAAATAATCAACAGGAATGTAAAACTCGTACCGTTTTTTCAAAAATTGTTGTATGAAGATCAACATGAAAGGTTCTTTCGTCAATGTTTAAAACATAATGACGATTACTATTACCGTTAGATTGAGTAAGGATGTGTTTGTTAACTATTCCATTTGTGTATTTAGAAAGTTAAGACCGGTAAAAAAAAATATCGTCAGGTATTGTAAAAGGTATCAATTAAGTTGTTTTTCGTTTGGTCGTCTTTGCCATAACCTGTGATTCGTATCATTAAAGAAATTTGAGTTTCCATTGCGGAAAACTAATCACTTGATGACGTTTTCTTTATCCAAAAAGAACATAATTGCTATCATGCAAGACAATAATGGCTTTAATCATTTTCTTTGCATGTCCAATTATAATTTCATTACTGAAAATAAAATTTGTGAAGATTGCAAAAGATATACTTACACCAAGATTAATTGAAAAATACTTTACCAAAACAGGAAACTTTCTGTTTGATAGGAGTATGTGGTAGTGTACTATACAGAGTAGAAAATCATATCTGACAGCAAAGACAAACAAACCTTCAATGGAATTTTTCAAGATTCAAAAAGTATTTATCATTCAAGAAATAGTTAATATCTACTTTCAGAAACTTTGTCACAATATGTTTGATTACGATTGTAACAGCACTGGCCATGCATAAGAACTTATAATGAAAAGTTGAACATTTCCTGGATGTAGAAATTTACAGTTTATCGTGTAAAAAATTCAGATCAGTAATTTTTGAAAGGTTTTATACGATATTTTTCTCAAGTAGTAATATTTTAGAACGTACTTTAATTTGCTATCTCGGTGTTTCGTATTTCAGTACACTATTTCAGTAATATGGCAAAAAATGTTGGCTGCTTTATGAGTTTGCACAAACACTAAAGGCTTTCATTCTTTATGTCATTTTAGTCAAACTATTTTTTATAAAGTTACTACCGCTTGGTACGATAAGTAAGACTAATAAATTTCCATTAATTTGTTTTTAAAGTTTGCAGTTAAGCGAAAGGATTTACTTATGATTTTATGTCATTCTTTCAAGTTGATTTTAGAAAGTGGACGATATAAAAACCCCTTCCTTAGAAAATTTTAAACCCCTTGGTCTTTGATAATGTTATGGTCTCGAAAAGTATACTCGATAGCTGTTTCTAACTCCATCACACTCTATACAAACCGATTTGGAAACAAATACATTAAAAACATGAAAGCAATAAACCCAAACTAAGAAATTTGCAATTTCATTTTTAGTTTAATACTTAGTTTGTAAGCAAAAACTTTGAAGTCAAATTGCAAATAAATCAAATCATGTCGACACCAAAGGACACTCGCGGTTGACATTACTTCAGTAGATTGAACGACTCATTTTGATAATGGAAAAGTAGATTCACCAGAGTGTGAATCCAAATAGAGAATTCATTTATTTTCGTGAATTCTGGAAACATCGCATTTCCAACGATACATGATTTTAAGGTTTTGACAAATTCTGCCTACAAGATTATAAGATATGAGGATGTACAAAATGTAGATAACAATATCAGACCATTGTTATTTCGAAAATAGCTATTCAAATCAAAATCAGACATGTCAGTTTTGATGTCAATAGACATCATATACATGCAAATTGCCATTGATATATTTCACATATAACTGCCATTGACATAGTTCACATATGATTGCCATTGACATAGTTCATATATAATTGCCATTGACATAGTTCACATATAATTGCCATTTTACTCACATTTTTGGCAAAATTAGATATGAGCAAAGACTTTATACAAAAGGAGTGTTTACTCACTTTGCCACTTTTTTCCAATTTTTAAGAAAAATAAAAGTTGACAAGATGACGAATTTGTATATTTATACAAAGTCGAAAAACGGAAGCTTCAGATTCCTAAATCTTTACAGTTTCATTTTACAATCTATGCCAATGTGACGTTTCCGGTATGAAAAACCAAACCTTAAAGCAGGTATTGTTAAATTTTTAATAATGAAACACTAATATTTGCGTTATTTTCCTTCTACCATAGAATTTGCACAGTACACCGCTTAGCAAAATTTCTTTATGACATGGAATTTGTCAAGATTCAGTTGCTACGAACCTGTCATATAAAACATTTGATATGTGAGGTGAAATATTCTCAAAATATATTGTTGAAATCAAGATCTTTCAGAGGAGATGGCAGTTTGAGGTTGACTGTTGTCCTGTCCAGTATATGTTGTGATTAATGTTATCCTTTGATATAATACATGTACTTGTTAAGGCAGAGTTGCAAAAACAAGGTTGATGCATGTTGATCTCTAGATATTGTTTTTATTCTTGTTTGTCGTTGGTTACTGTTTCATTGAAGTACATGTATATCCTTAAATCTCCTTTCATTCACACCACTTCTTGGAGATATGATAATGTTTATTCTTTACTATAATGAATAAGATTTTCCTATCTTTGTACATTGTTTTTTTTTCGGTACAAACATTGATTTAGTTATCAATGAATTAAAATAGAAGTATATATGATAACTATACAAATATTGACATTTACGATTCTACATTATATACTCATATTTTGGTATTGCACAATATCATGTTATTCTTTGACTGTTTATCATGTTTATGACGCCTTTACACTTTATTCAAATGATGTATTGTGTGTGTACTGCTTGATGTTTCAGTGTAAGTTTTTATTTACTTTGAACTCGCTTTCAGAAACTGCGAGTACTCTCAGATCAGTACCTTTTGTTTATCTGATGAGGCAATCCTTTTTCAACTTATTTTTTTAGTTTGCACTTATGTTGTGCTGTTATAACACTGTCCAATAATACGGTGGGGGTTGGGCGCCCGAAAATATTTTTAACCCCGCCTAATTCACTATTGTCCTGTCAGGAGCCTGTTATTTAGGTGTGGTCGTTTGTTGGTGTGTATTATATTTGTCTTTCTTTTTATTGTTGTGTGCATAAATCAGGCCATTAGTTTTACCCGTTTGAATTGTTTTACATTTGTCATGTCGGAGCTTGAAAGTTCTATAGGGTTATGAAGTATGAGTTTTGCTCATTGTTGAAGCCCAAATGATGACGTATAGGTGCTACTTTCTAAGTCATTGGTCTCTAGTGGAAAATTGTTTCATTGTCAATCATAACACATCTTATTTGTATATAAATGTCTATTTTAGTTAAATGGGGTTTCACATTACTATTGCATTGGCGTTTAGCCAACGCCTTCGTTAATTTTATTCACAAAACAAGGACATTTTAGAACAAGGAAATATCAATTATTTATAGAGAATTGTAAATCGAAAGATACAGAATGGACATTCATAGGTCGAAAATAAACTGACAATGCCATTGCAAAAAAACAAACAACATTATACAAAACACAACATGGAAAACTAAAGACTGAGCAACACAAACTCAATCAAAAACCGGGGGTGACCTCATGTGCTCCGGAAGGATCAGCACATCCTGTTCCATATGTGGCATCCGTCGTGTTGCTCGTATAAGTACAAACCCGTGATAAGTCTAATTCGGTATGTCACATTCGAGGAAAATATGACGGGATTGTGGTTACGACAATTGGAAAATATCAATCGTCATCTGTGAAATAGATATTTAATAACGGTCAACCAACTCGTAATTGCGTCCGTAAAATGTTCGAAAAGATGGTTTCAACGTCACCATCTGGAATATCGTATCAGCTGGAAGATATATAATACTCTATATGCAGACGCTACTGGAATGTTGCTACATAGAAAGGGAAAGTTTACAATTGGGAAGCAAACATCATCTCTTTTGTAGTAAAGTTTTGTTCCCATTACCAATTTCTAGATTTAACATTTTTGATGACGTCTTAACACTAAATTCTTTGGATGTGTACTGATTAATACTTTAATCTGGGAGAACATGATTTATTTATTAGTTGTTATTGGCTTTGGACTAGCTTTCAGTAACTGCGAGTACTTTTATTTCGGTGCTTTGTGTCTACTGTTTTTATGTTTTCTGTTTTGTGTCTCGTACTGTTCTTTTGAGTAAAGCCAATTGCAACTTATTTTTTTACAGTTTGTTCTTTTGTAACACCACTTTCCAAAGTTAGGGGAGGGTTGAGCGCTCACAAACATGTTTAACCCCGCCACATTCTTTGTATGCCTGTCCCGAGTCAGGAGCCTGTAGTTCAGTGGTTGTCGTTGGTTCATGTCTGATATTTTTGTTTTTCCGTAAATTGTTTTGTTATAAATTAGGCCGTTAGTTTTCTCGTTCGAATTGTTTCACATTTTTCATGTCAGGGCCATTAATTACCTACGTACTATACGGTATTGGGTTTTATTCCTTGTTGAAGGCTTTTGAATAGCTTATATATATATCCACTTCATTTTTGAACTCTGGTGGATAGTTTAGTCATTGGCAATCATACCACATCGCCTTGTTTTCATATTGTTAAATGAAACTAATACGAACAGGTTTTCTTGTTTTTATGTATTTACCATGATCGGGAGGTCTAAAGAATTATGTTGGGTGAACGTGCGCTTTACTAAATAGGGATAATTGTTAAGTACAAGACGTCATAGTTTATTACTTTGAATTTGAAATTTAACAGACAGTAATAACAGAACATTCAGTATAATAAAGTAAATAACACATAGCTGAAAGGGTGATAGAGCAGATTGTTACCCCTCGAAAAGACATTTTCAACCTTGGATTCGCCGCGGTCAACAATGTTTTATCGGGATAACAATCTGCTCTATCACCCTCTCAGCTATGTGTTATTTATATAATAAAGAACTGTAAAGTTTTTATGAAAATATTTTAATCAAACTAGAACGTGACTATGTTCATGTTGTATTTACCCCCATCTGGAAGTCTAACGATAAGATATTAGGAGAGCTAGATAATTTCTTAAATCATATAAATACATGGCTTCCTTCTTGAAAAGTTACGTTATTTTCTTTCTGATCCAAAGACTTTCTTTGTAAATGAAAATATAATAGATAAGACATGTTTGATAAGTTTATTATAATGTTATATTATAAAATGTTTCACTTTCATCATCAAGTATCAAATAATACAAAATAATGGTAAAAATGCTGAAAAAAAATTTATACACACGATGATTGTATAACAACCAATTATAAAATATTTCGGTTAAATAAATTCAAAAAATTTAAATATTTAATCTAATAATTTTAATTTAAATATAAATTCAAATAAATCATAAAATATAACAATCTGAGATAAAAGTTAAGTTTTTCTTTTTTGTCAAATATTGCTATTTTTATAAAGGCACTTTATCTCTATGTTTCGCTATATATTCTGATTGAAACACAGTTGAAAAACTGACATTGTTGAAATCACTGTTCTCACACACGAAGAAAAGATGCTCAATGTTGGAGATTACGTAATTTCCTCTAAGTGCTAATTTTAGAATCATTCTCTCTTTGACATTTACTCATCCTCAATATATATGAAATATTTGCCACTAGACCTTAAACGCACACTGCAATCAATTAATCAATTGTTAGTAACATTTACCCCTTATTAGAAATGCTTGATACCTAAGGTTAACAAAATGTTTAACAATAAATAAAGATAAAGGATAGGGTATACATCAATGAGAAAACAACCCTTTAAATCAGAAAAATAAAACTGCCATGTTTATCCTTTAAACAATTGATTCAATGCAGTATTCCTTCTGTTTTGTACGACAAATACAAGATCAATGTACTTGTTCGTATGCGAGGCCTAACTTATTGCCTAACGTCACTTTTAAAGTATTGTAAATATTATAACGCCACTTCTTAAGTAACATGTATATATATTTTGTGTTATTACAATTTAATTTAGGTAGCTAATATCATATTTTCACTATCTGAACTCTTTGATAATATCTGTCTAGAACATCTGGCGGATAATTATATCTCCAATATATATGCTGCATCTGACACATAATTACTTTTAGTGTTATTTATAATATCATTGTTTTCATTTGAACTACATATTCAAAAATAGATTAACCAATAACAGTCAGTACTTCATACTAGTAGAGTACAAGAGGTATATACTTTTATGGAAATACTTCCTTCTGAACCCCTCTTATTGACGAAATAAGCATATAAATGCATGAAAGAGGGTTCCAGAGGAAGTCTTGCCCTTTTTAATTTATATTAACAGCATTTATTTTTTTTTAAAAGCAAAATAATATATAATATCTTGCAAAAGGCATTCAATCAACCTGTGTATCTATATGTTTTGGGGTTTGAAAGTCATGAGACAAGACAAAGACACACAAAAAAACATGTTTACTCTGTAAAACAAAACTCAGAATAAAAGTAAAAACATATAAATCAAAATGTACATTGTACATGTATTTACGCTTGTTGTTTATTCTTATTTCGTGTGTATTAACGTACAACGGTTTTACTCTCTCCTATTGAATGAAAAGCAATTCGATAAAACATCTTTACTGAAATCGATATATCATTGTGTGCTCTTGTAACACACTGTCTCTCCAGATAACACGTCATCACATCACAACTATGCATAATCACATTTGATCCACATCATAACGCAAATACGTCATCACTATTGACCTTGACCTTGGGTTTAAGATGGAATAATCTGCTAAGTAGTCCAATAGATCCTCTCTTTATCGCCCCTTTCGTCGATAATTCATAACTTTCCGTAACCTCCGGTTGTAGTTTAATTTTTATCTGTTTCAAAATTCCAAGAAGAAGTTTGTCCACTTTTATATTCAAAGTAGCTGATGTCTCTATGTATTTACAATTGAACTTCGATGCTAGATTTCTGGCCTCTGAAATAAAAGTAACATAGTTACTTTTAAAAGATATTTTTTTTATTTAAATTTTATTTTTACTGTATATTATGATAAAAAAAATGCAATAATACACTTTTGTGACTTTTTCCCTTTAAGTCATTTAATTATAGTTTTTTTCTAGTATCACTTAAAGTATCTAGTTCAGAGACCTACAACGGAAAATGTCTTTATTTCCCCATTTACTTTTATTTAATATATTAAGCTTTTGTTCTGATTAATCTTGTGTTGAGAGAATCACTTAATTTAATGTATACATAACTTTTTAAGCAAGCTCTCTGGTAAAACAAAAGATAGTCTTCGTGTAATTTGAATGAGTGATAATATTAAATGCAAGTCCATACCGTCTTTGGTTATTTGTCTTTTTCTCACAAGATCTACTTTATTAGCTACCAAGATAATTGGTCTGTCACTAAACTGGTCGTTGCGAATACATTGTAGGAACCTACAGGCTATGTCGTAACTGGACTTTTCATAAACGGAAAATACAACAATGTATGCATCAACTGGGTACCTTTGATCCTGTTAATAAACGATACAAAACATGTTAAACGATAGGTAACTTTCTTCTTAAATAAAGATTGAGCATTACCCTTATCGATAAGATATAATAATCTCCTTTCTTAAACATTGTGAAAAAGATCTATTATTTGTATTCTGTTCAATACTTTTATGGAATAGTTGGTGAAGGTCAACCTTCTGTAAAATCAAAGTATACAAATTTGGTGGAAAAATTTGCGCTTTTAATCATTTTATTTTTAGTTAACAAGGTGGCCCAAGACTACAGGGTCGGGCAGTCATATACCAAACATTTAAGTACATGGTTTCGACAACCAGATATCTAGAGGTTTAGTTTTACTGAAAGAAGTTTTTCACTCATATAAGTTGTAAAATGAAATTGTTTCATTACGTTTGATGAAATAAAGAGATCCACAGATGCTGTGGATACATATATAAATGTATGCGAGATTTGGAGATAAAGATATAGTATTCTATTACGGGATACTTCACTGAACTTAATTAAATTACAAATGTCGTACCTCGTCTTCTGAAAAATTCACAAATTCCAGAGTTGATTCTTCGTTGTCTATTACTACAGTTACAAATCGGTCATCGTCGTCTCCTGTAACAAATTGTTTGAAATGCTAATAATTGATGACTTCAGATACAACGTAATATATAATAAAACATGTAAAAATAAACACAATGTTTGTTTTATTTAAATACACATTAATTATTATAAATAGATCGACAAATAACATCAAGATTGACTAAGAACATTTTTAAGGGCATCATACTTCTTGTATACATATTACAGCTAAACTAACCATTTATTAGTTGAATTAACGATTTCGTTTAAGATATCAATAGTGATTTTAATGTGGTTTTTTTTTACTCTCGAAGATTTTGATTTCGGTTGTTCGTGATAAAGTTAATGACAGAAGTACCTTGTAAAAAAATCATATCACTCGGTGTCTTTTTATTTCTTTACGATTTGAAGATAGAAATAATCATTGCTTACCATCTGTAGTCATAACATCTGAGCACATAAATTTATTTATCAATGTTCTTTTTCCTACAGAGTCAGCGCCGATGACACACACACGATAGTATCCTGGTAAACAAGTCGAAGAACAACCACAGCAAATAGCACTGTCTTCTGAGGTTTCACTTGAAAGTCTTCTTCTTTCAAGGTCTTTGGGAATGTCTAAGCTTGCATAGCTGTCTCGTTTGTCTTCAATCCCTGTAATTCCTCCCGATATTAATTTTGAGGACCGAAATCGTCGTATAGGTCTTCTTTTCTCATTTAAGATATCATCACATGAACTGGATAGATTTGAAATTATAGGAACCGGTAAACTGTTTCTTCTATTTTCCTCGTCTATTAGTTGTTTCACTTTTAACTTCCTTTTGAATGAACCTGCTGGTGAATTAGGTTCAGATCTTGATTTTAATCTCGACCTTTGCAAACATGGTTTTACTGGAGATACTGATTCTTGGAAAAGCTCATCAAATTCAGACGAGTCAATCATGTTTGTTTCCGTCTATCTTTGTAAGTTAATGTAGCTTCGTACCTTAATTGACTTTGTTCCTTGCCACCTTAACAATCACGTCAGAATTGATTTTTATGAAGCGTTTCTCTTCTTATACCACAATGTATGGAAATCCTGTTAACACGTGGGCTTCTCAATAACTAAGTGTCAATCATATATGTCTTCTCGTTCATTGACAAGACTCTATTTCATTTAGGTTCATTGGCATATCGATAAAAGCAAAATCTGATTTCATTAAGATGGAAATAACCGATCGAAAATATCTTTCAAGGCATAAAAGGTTAGAAATTGACATTTATTGTAATAAATTGTTTTATATTAATTCTAGAAGTGACAAATGGTAAAAGTATTGATTTTGTAAAATTATGTTAGGAATGTTGTTTTTGGATAAAAAGAAAAAAATATTTTTTTAAAGATGTTACACTGTTTGGTGTGTAATTGTATAAAATAATTACAATGTGATGAAAAATAATCGTAAAATTTCGATAATCAAACTTCTTCGTTAGACTTGCAGCCTTCCAATTGATAATTGGATGCTACATGTCAGTATATAAAGTGTTTGCACCTCCATAGTTTGCCTGTAATTATAGCGTACAAGCAGATATAACTGTGCTTTGTAAAGTGCATAACGTTCAGATTTTCTTTGATTTATTATAAAACTGGTGTTGTGGTAAAGTAAGTTTACAATTTTCAGTGGCAAATATTACAAAGATATTAAGGACGATGTTGCAATGTAAATAAACTCATCATAGGTACCAGGATTGAAATTTTGTATTTGAGAGCGACATGCGGTTCGTCTACAAAAGACTCATCGGTGACGCTCGAATCAAAAAAAGTTTAAAAGGCCAAATAAAGTACGAAGTTGAAGAGCATTGAGGACCAAATACTCCGAAAAGTTTTGCCAAATGCAGCTAAGGTAATCTATTCCTGAGGTATATAAGCCTTAGTATTTCAAAAACTTCCATCTATCCCGAACCGTTTTATTTTTTTATTCAAACAAGTGTGGACACAGATCAGTGTGGACAGTATGATTGGATGTTTGACAGTGTTTTATATGACAAAAGGAGTTCTATGTTTTATGTTTTCTATGTATTAACTGTGTTGTACAATGACAACCAACATGAGCATTAGGGGTGTTGTTTATGTAATATTTAGTTTTTTATGTTCAACAGATACTAATTGCATTAATTACCAAATGATTATGATAGAATATATATGTTCCACATCTTTGATTTTGGATACATTTTGTAGCTAGGAGAGGAACACATAATAGGTTCATTTTTTTCTTAATGTGATTTTTTTTTATATGGGAGATGGTATCTGAGAATATGTATTTGCTTACTTTTTGTATGGTTCTATTTATATTACTTTGTGAGGTTGTCAGTATCATAAGTAAAAGATTTCAGTTAAATGTGGAAATTGTTTCTCAGTTTAGAAGACATTTAATGTTTTTTAGTAATGACAATGCCTGACATGATGATTTGGGCTAGATGAGCTAGAAAGTGAATTTCTGTGTTATTTTTTATTAATTCTTTGAAAATATCTCCTCCAAAGCTGGTCAAAGCAAAAAAAAAGTTTTGACCAGTATGAAAATGATATCAACAAAAGAACCTTTGTGAGCATGCTTCAAAGACTCATAACTAACTACAGAAGTCATATGATAAAATGTCAAGTGGATATTATGAACATCTACTTAATATGTCTAAATATCTAAAAAGTTTTAGTATTCAATATGAAAAAGCTATTGCAAAAGTATTCTCTTTTCAGTTTTTTTGTTATATGGATACAAATATAAGTGATACTAATACAGTAAGGCAGTTTTGTTATGGTATGAAAGTGTAGTAACTAACATTTACTGTTAATTCACACAAATTAAGAAATAAACAAATGAATGATAAATGTTGAACATGTACAATGAAATATATTTTAGAAATCAATTAGGCCAGATAGGCCTTATAAATTCTGATCTTTTTCTTAACATACTGAATGACCATTTACACTCAGAACTGAGTCACCAGTAGGCAGTACAGATGTAAAAAAAAAAAAATGTGGATAGTGTCCACATGTGGACACAGATGATGCCCCCACTTGCACATCATATAGTTATAAAGGAACATAACTGAAGTGGTAAAAGTGAAGCTACCCAAATTTGAACTTGATCCTAGTTTTGTGGTAATAAGCATTGTGTGCAAGTCTCATAACATTTGGTTGAGGCTAACTTAAGTAGAGAACAGAAACTAAAAATTCAGCAATTTCTATTTGTAAACACGCAATAAATAATTATAACTCTAGAACGGTTGTGTATAAGTTTTATAACATTTGGAAGTTAGAGAATGGAAACGAAAAATTCAGCAATTTTTGTGTTTATAAAGGGACATAACTCAAGAATGGTAAAAGTGTTGCCACCAAATTTCGTACTTAATCTGTATTATGTAGTAATAAGCATTGTGTATAAGTTTCATAACATTTGGTTGAGGCAAACTAAAGTTAGAAAACGGAAACAAAAAATTTGTACTTGATCTTAGTTTTGTGGTAATGAATATTGTGTATAGGTTTCATAATGTTTGGTTGGGGCAAACTTAAGTTACAGAATGGAAACTAAAAATTTTGCAATCTTTCAATTTATAAAGGGGCATAACTCAATAATGATTAAAGTGACACTACCCAAATTCAACTTGATTTGTGTTTTATCAGTGGAAGTCAAAATTAAACATTGCATTGTATAAAGCATTGATTGTAGCTGATTCAACTATAATCATGGACAAAGGAAGATAACTCCAATTAAAAAATTACTTGATATTTCGAAGAAAATAAAAATTTTGAAATTTTTCCATTTCTTAAGGAGCATAACTCTAGAATGGTTAAAGTGATGCCACCAAAATTCAAACTTGATCTGTGTTTTGTGGTAATAAGCATTGTGTATAAGTTTCATAACATTTGGTTGAGGCAAACTAAAGTTAGAGAACGGAAACCAATTTTGGGACGTACGTACGTCCAGACGGACAAGGGTAACACTTAATGCCCCCTCCAATACGACTGGGGCATAATAAAGTGTAACAAAAGAACCTAGCATCATATTGCTAGTAGCGCCAGTAGCATTGTTTGGTGAATTTGTGCTTCTTTTTTTTAGTTTGGCTAATGGACAAAAAATGTTTGGTTCAAATCTAAATAAAATGCTTTTATCTCCCTATTACTTACATTGTTCATAGAATGGATACTACTTTGACAATTCCTTGTACATGAGAGTTGTCTGTCAAATCTTTATTTCACAAAGAATGAATTGCATAACAATGAACTGAGCTCAAAGCAAAGCACTTTAATAATACACTTAGACAATGAGCTCAATCCAGTGATATACTTTGTACTACAGGTCCTTCATGAACATCCTACTGGCCAAAACCATATCTCACAAACATGCCATACTACATGGTTGGATCAGAAGTCCTGAAAAAGACATGAACTTTATTAACATATTTTAAGTATATACACCGGTTAAAACTTTCACAAATTTGTGGTAAAATTATTCAGTATCTAGCAACTATCAATCGCTTCATGCACAAATTGATATAGGTTGAGTAACCCTCTGTCAGAAATAAGAACATACCTCCACCTAATTTTAGTTAACTGATGAAGAAACATTCAAAACTATAAAATGTTATCTAATAGACTAGCTGCAATGAAATCCCAGTTTTCTAAAATGGTAGGTGGAACCTAAAACTCAAAAGATTTTAAACTATGCATTTTAAATATTGCAAATATACATGCAATAATAATTCTCAAAAATTCGCTATATTTTTCCTCATTTTGTCTTTTGTTTGAGACTGTATATTGACCTCTAGATGTCTTTCAATTACATCCAGTTTGGCGTGGGTTGAATGTTTGATTGTTGTACATGTTATATATCGACGTGGGATTTGTTTATATAAATTAGGCGTGAAATAATTTTGGTTAACTGAAATCCTTTAACTTACTTCCAAATTATTTGGTTAACTGAAATCCTTTAACTTACTTCAAATTAATATTAATACTAAGGGAAAAAATTACATTGCTAAATAACCACTGTAAAACACATGCAAACTTTTTGAGAGGAACGCATAATGCACAGTGTTCTCCCCAGGCCGATATGACGCTGCGGTACCGCAGCGCCTTCATAATATTTTTGTAGATCCCGCAGCGTCTTAATTGGCCGCTGTCCCTTAATACTTGATCCCGCAGCGTGTTAATTTTCACATTTTCATTATAAATGTTGGTTAAAATTGTCAAGTAACTGTCACCGCTGATGGGTCGGTCAGTGTTACGCAATAACTGATAATTAGTTTTACTTGAGCCACGCTTATCTCAGCCTTATCGGACTATGTTATCAGGTAATAGCGTAAGTGATCATCAAGAAGATAGATATTTTTTGAAGAAAACAAAAAAATTTAAAAACTTCAGTGCAGAAATTGAAGAAATAGATCGCAAATACATTGTATTTACGCATCGTGTGTGTGATCACTTGACCATTTATATAACGAATTTTTTCATTGGTCGAGAAGAAGAATCTATTTAAACACGACCAATGAACGTGTTGAATACACATGATAAATTTGAATACACATTGCTAAAGATATTTACGATGAAAACTATGAATGAAAGTATTATTAGTTGAAAAAATTAAAATAAAGTTTGATTAAAGATAACGAGGAGTGATTTACTTTAATAGAAAATGAAAAAATGTTGCTTGCAAGGTAAATTCGTCTGAAACTGTCATATTTTTAGAAATAAAAATGATCATTGAACATCGATCGTGAATCCGTGCGTCGGGAAATATGTGACAATCAAAACGGGTACAGTATCGCCACAGCTTCTGTATAATGTCACTGGTAAATAATTTCAATGGTTTTAACTTAAACGAATTTGTAAAATTTCGTTTATATCTATCTGCCAAAGATAGTATTAAACAATAATACGCACGGAAGCGTAATGTGAAACTACGGAAACTGGTCAGCTGTTCATTTATAAAAAAAAATTGTTTTAAAAAGTTGTATATCAAATATCTTAACCATATTCGATTTTATTAATTCTGAATGAACATGTTCTCTGCAAATAACAAAGGGGTGAATTATAAGTAAAAGGTAGATGATGGAAGTAGAAGTTTTTTTTCAGACCAATGACTTCTAATGAAAAGGGGAATACACCTCCGTCTACACTGTCAGTATAAGCAGATTTCATTGCTTCTCCTAATCCCAACCAAGCTCAAGTTTTAGCAATTGATAAAAGCAAGCACCATGTTTCTGGTTTCAATGACAAGTGGCTGACTGAGTTTTCATGGCTTAGAAATGTTAAAGGGGATATAAGCAAAAGTCATTGTGAGTGGGGGTTTAATTTTTAACCCTGAAGAGGTAAAGACAAAGTTGAGGAACAGACTGTCCAACAAAATAACACTATCTAAAAACAATATCCCTAGAAGGAGCAGAGAGTAGAGATGAATATTTATATTTTGACTTCTTTAATTGACTGAATATAAATAACTTTTGTGTTTAAAATCAATTTATTTCATATATATATTCTTGTAATTCATTAATACTCTGCATTATTAAACACATAACACAAAGCATTATAATTCATATTGCATGTCATGATTTATGACTTATTGCTTCAGAAAAAAAGAGTTACGCGCCCTTGAATTTTGCGCCTTAAAAAAATCCTGGGGAGAACACTGATGCATGTAACATCTATTAGATCTTTTTTTAAACCATTCTAAACTACTGATAAGTGATAAAGTTTGTTAACGGTTACTTACATTTACCTTCAAAAAGGGGGTTGCATTCACTTTACTACATATACATATAAATATAATCAACAATACTGAGTGCAACACCTAGGATAAATAGATGATTGTTTTGTTAGAATAGTTGCTGAAATAAGCAGGCAATATTCAAAGTAGAATAAAAAATATTACAGGACTGTGTTTTAAAGTAATAAGCATTGTGCAGGGCTCACGTTACCATGCTACTGGGGCGACAAAGTCGCTTTCCCAGTCGCCACTTCACTTTGATCGACCTTCAAAAGCGAAATCTAGTCGCCCTGTTGTTTACGATACTCGCTTTCAGTCGCTTTCGTCATCGGCAATATTCAACATTTACCAAGTCGAAGAAACAGCAATTTTTCATTTGAAAGTAAAGAAATTCAAAGACGTAAACAATTTATTTTCTTTAGGAGGTTAAAGCATTGATTTTAAAGTTGGTTGCATGTTATTTTCATAAAGACAATTTTTTTATCACTTCTGGTACTTGTTACTCAATTGTAGATCAAATCATTCTAACTTTCGGCAAAATAAACTTGTTACTTCATTAGAACGTGATGAAATTAAAGATTTCTTGCTGTTGTGCAATACACTGTGCTGTTGCGCAATACTTAGTAAATCTGTCGTCAGACTATTAACAAATAAAGTTCAATTTATTCCCAGTCATATTAGAAATTTATGAAACTGTAAAGGGAGCTTGCATCAATAGATATAAACAATTCACTTAAGTTTCACGAGAATTGCTGACAGCATTTTTGAGCTATTGTCCGAAAACTGGAAAATCACCCCTTTTTTAATGAATAAAACCCTGCAACTCAGAAATGTAAAATCTAAAATATATAAAAATCGAAATGGAACTCATGTCAATAGATATAAACAATTCACCACAATTTCTTGCAAGTTGGTGAAAGCTTTTATTGTCTGAAAACTGGAAAATCCCCCTTTTTTTAATGAATAAAACCCCATAATTCAAAAACTTAAAATCTAAAGTTTATAAAAAACAAAAGGGAGCTCATGTCAATAGATATAAACAATTCACCAAAGTTTTATGCCAATTGGTTAAAGCGGTTTTGAGTTAATGTCCGACATGTTGACGACGGACAACGGTATACCATAGTATGTCCCATAAACGGGTGTATAAAATGACAGGGTGTCATACCATACCAAAACCTTCTGAAAGAAACACTAAAGTTGGCAAACAAATTTTTTTTTTTTTCATTGACAACCCTGTATAAACTGCAGCAGTATCGAGTCTACATGCATTACCTTGTATATTTCATGTACATTGAACTTAAAAATATGTGGTCATTGTCAAAGTTAGTTATGTCAGTTATAATTTACACATTTACTGAAACATGCCAGAGAAGTGCATGTACAAACTTTTGAATTTAATCTGCAAACTGGGAAAGCCATCCTTTTTTACGAATAAAATCCCACAATTTATTAAATTGAAAGGGAGCTTGCATCAATAGATATATATAAACAATTAACCAAAGTTTCATGACAAATAACAACTGCTTAAAGCATTTTCAAGTTAATGTCCGAAAACATGGAAATCCCCCTTTTTGAATGAATAAAACCCCTTACATTGTAACTGGATAATGTAAATTCTAAAGTTCCAAAACAATCTAAAGGGAGCTCACATCAATACATAAATACAATCCCATATAACTCTGAAACGGGAAACCTAAAATTTATAAAATAATCAATTCACAACAGTTTCATGCAAATTGGTGAAAGCGTTGAAGAGTTGGTGAACAAAGCATTTTTAGAGTTAATGGGCGTTAACATGAAAATCCCCCTTTTTTAATGAATAAAACCTCACATTTTGAAAATGTATATTATAAAATTCCTAAAAATCTAAAAGGGAGCTCTCGTCAGTAGATATAATCAATTCACCAGAGTTTCATACAAATTGGTGAAAATATTACTGAGTTAGTGAACAACATGCTAGAAACAGACAGATCAGGGCAGACAGATGGACAAAGGCATACCATAATATTTCTCATGAACAGGCGTATGAAAACTGCAGGGTACCATTCCAGGCCAACACTCTCTGAAGGAAACACTATAAGGGAGCTTCCTTTCCATTTTTATGGGGGAAAGAGGGGGGGGGGGGGCTAGGATGAAAAAATTTTTTCCTGCATTTTTTTTTAGTTCGAGATGTAATCTGTCCTGCCTTTTTATTTTTCACTGTTTTTTGTCCTGCCTTTTTTTCTATTAGTTTATCCCGACTTGTTTACATAAATTGTCATCCTGCCTTTTTTTTCATATTGTCTCATCCTGCCTTTTCAAATTTCATCCTAGACCCCCCCCCCCCCCACCCCCCCTAAAAATCAAATGGTAGCACCCTAAGTTAGCAAACAAATTATTTTATTTTTACATTGACAAACCTGTATAACCTTGAAGCAGTATTAAGTACATGTATTATCCCGCATATTATTGCATGTACATTGAACTAAAACAAATTGTGGTCATTGTCAATATTATAGTTTACAGTTTACTTTTCCAATGCTTTCAATTTAAGATTAGGGCTTTTTTGTCATTGGAATTGAGTTTTGTAGTCGGAGATTACTCTAACCTCCAATGACTGTTTTGCGACACCAGCTAGGGCAGTGGGACTTCAGCTGGTCCCATATCAGATAGATGATATTTGCCTGTCCGAAGTGGAGGCGACTGGATTCATATAAATCAAGCCTCAATTTATTCATTTTTCTCTTCATTTAAGTAAGTTTGATCAACCTGCCACCCATTATCTTCTCATATTTGGACAGTTTTCACATTGACCCATCAATACTGGCATTTTAGAGGGTATGAATGCCCTTTACCGTCAGGCGTCAAACAGTCATTTTCGGTTACCGTTAGCATCAAATTGGTTAACATTTTACCGTGATTCGTTAACATATCCTTATTGTGATTCGTCAGAGGTCTCAAATAATTATCGTTACCATTATTTTGGGGGAAAAATTAACGTGATTCGTCAAAATCTGTCTATTTTTTTATCGTCTTGGAGAAAGTGTTTTATCGTCATGCACCAAAAATTACCGTTAACGTCATTTGGCAGGATGTTTTACCGTTATTCGTCATGAAGGTACCCCCATTACCACCCTCATTTTAACTTTCACTTTATAAGAATGTCACATGACCAACATTATGGGAACTGATTTATGCAATTGACCCATATTCCATAGGAAAACATAATCTATATAAATCGAGCCTCAATTAGTTCATTTTTCTCTTCATTAAAGTAAGTTTAATCGACCTGCCACCCGCTATTTTCTCATATTTGGACAGTTTTCACATCGACACATCAATACTGGCATTTTTACTTTAACTTTAAAAGATTGTGACATGACCAACAGAAAAAGTAATTTACAATGCATAACATGTATGAGAGCTGATTTATGAAAATGACCCTTATTCAATAGGAAAACATAATCTAACACTTCGTTCATTAATGATGCAAATAAGCTGAATGGCCGAGTGTGTTCAATTTGAAAATAAAGAGTTAAAATGCCGGAATCGCAAAAAACAGATGTTGGACACCAGAGTAATCTCGGACTATGAGTATGAGTTTTGGGAAATTTGTAAAGGGGGGGGGGAGGGTTCAAGGGAAGCAAATGCTCTTTAAATTATGCATGTTTCAAAAATTGGGGAAAAATTACACAGAGAGTTGAGTCATTTTTTTTCAGACTTAATTCAAATAATGACTAATGAGTAATGTAGAATTACCTTCTAATTCTATAAAAAAAAATTCACAACTACTGAACAGGAGTCAGGAACAATCATGGTACTTTTTTACTTATGAAACTACACTATGTCTATGACATCTGTCGATGATCTGATCTGCAAAACCTACAAACAGACACAGAAATATCATCAAATAGTGAAATAAAAGATTGATTGCACCTTGTATGGATAGTTCCGACACGTGTTACATGGGGTGCCCGTTTGTTTACAAATAATAATGTCACGTGATCACGCACTGACCGTCACAAATTTTTATCACACAATATTACTGTATACACAATTAACAAATGCATAACCCATTTATCTTGCGGACATGCAATGGGAATGTGCACGGTTATCAAAAACTACAAAAATATTGCATGTACAGTTAATGAAGAAGTTATTTCATCAAATAGATAAGATTTTCACTCATGACACAAATCGACTGGGTGTCATCGCCATCGGGGATAATTGATAAATGGGATTAAATTGACCGCCAAGAAGGTGTAGAGAACCACCTCTGGAGAACCTTAACATTAATAAGTAATACTCACCAAAATTTCTCTATAATTAACGCTATTTTCTGTTGGAAAATTTCAGAAAGATGCTGATAAACTTAATTGGTGACACAGATTATTTTCTTGTGTTGGCGCGAAATATATTCTTACTCTTAATGCTTGACGTAACAAAATTTGTATAGAATTATATTTAACTAAAGCTCAGCGTAAATATGCAGAAGCATGACAATACATTAATAATAAAATGTGTAAATATTTCTGTAAAAGAACATAATTTTACTTTACCAGTATACTTCACTTAGAATTACATTTGAGCGCAAGAAAATCTCTATGTGAATCGGCTCGGGGTCGAAGTTCAACATTTCAACGGAAATTTTTGCGTGTGCTTGCGTTGCTTTAGATCGAGGCCACAGCTTTTCAACCAATCGGGGACTGTTTACTTGGGGCATACATCTATTTTTACTGCAGGTTTCGACATGTTTAAATCGGGATTATAGAAAAATAGAATGTTGTTGGTAGATACAGAACAGAAAATGATGAACACTTTTAGCAAAAGATAAATTGGATCGGGGGTCTGTGAATTCACATTATTTGTACAACTCTCCTTACTCTTGGGAAGTGTGTGCTTTACATCGAGGCTTGCGTTGCTTTACATCGAGGCTTTCGTTGCTTTACATCGACGCCATAGTAGTTCAACCAATCGGGGAATGTTTATTTGGGGCATACATCTATTTTTACTGCAGGTTTTGGCATATTTTAATCGAAATTAGAGAAAAATGGAATGATGTTAGGAGATATAAAACAGAAAAAGATAAATATTTTTAGCAAAAGATGAATTGGATCGGGGTTCTGTGTATTCACATTATTTGTACAACTCTCCTTACTGATGGCAAAAAATGGAATTTCCGTGACCTAAATGGTTCGCGAAAATTAATATTTTTATATATATATAGTAATAATCATCCGGTTCTGTGTGTGGTGTTGGATCCATAGGTTAGACTGGTTCCCTGTCCTTTATCTGTTCTCTTTTATTGCCGGGGTATCCCACTCAGCGTTCACTTCTATAATTTTTTGAGTGAAGATGTCTTGTGAGGGAACCGTTTTCGTTAGTTTGGAATCATGATCGATGTATATTAAGCCGAATGTTAAATTGGCCCCAATGCCTATCCCAAGTACTGTTTGTACACTATCTGTAAGATATGGTGCAAATATATTATGTCAGAAATATTGCGTTTATTTTTCGACACGCTGTAAATGTTTTCTATATTTACATACCAAAAACACATGTAGTATGTTACAAACACAGTGTTAGGAAATCTATAATTTTATTCTCGTTGTTCTATTCAACTTTGGTCTGATTTTTCACAGTCAAATAGATGTGTGTGTTACTATTTATAGGCACTTAATCATAATATATACATTAATTTCTTAAATTGAAGAAAACAAATTTTCAATTATACAATTTTTCCAAAGTAATGACTATATTTGTACTTTGCAGATAAAATTATTTCACTCTAACCGTCTACAGTTTCAACGGAAAATGTAATTACATGACTCTCTTCATTTTGTATACGACATCGGTGGTCTCGTAGTAGCGTGCTTGTCTCGAGTGTTATCGATCCTGGCTAAAAATCGAACACGCTCGAGACAAGCACGCTACTTTTTGAGTTTGCGTTTCTCCGCTCAGCAAGTAACATTTGAGAGTCAGAGCAAAGACTGCTCGACTCGACGTCAGAATGTGTCCGGATAGGGTGACGGATAGGGTGATATGTGTTCCTGTGGATTGTAAGTGCAGTTACCTGGTGAACTAGCACGCTAAAAAGCTGGGGCCGTGTCAACGAAGCTGTCTTAGGGCTAGGACGTGTCTAAGGGTGGTCTTAGGACACGTCTTAACCTAAGTCAGGTTAACGAAGTCTCCTGAGATAAGATATGTCCTTAATTCGGTCCTAAAGTTAGGATATTTGTATATACATAAAAGGTGTCTTAGGATGGTCTTAGGATAGTCCTAAAAGTTAGAATGTCCTAAATCGCAATGATAACAACAAATATGGCCTTCAGTCAGTATTTGAAGGATTTATCTTTGTGTAGATACTATCCCATGTGTTTCCCTTAATATTATTCGTCGCCACGTTTGATGGCTTGCTGATTAAAAATCCCCTATGCTTATTTACTTCGGTAGGAAGAATTTAATAATACTAATAAGTTCCTTTATTTCAACAGGATAACATATTTAGTTTAAACACTAGTTTACAATACGGTCCTGAATTATATACATTTATTACAACATTAAGTATAAAATTCAATAATACAAATATTCAACTTTTATACTGTTATTAGAATTAAACAAAATATTCTTCAATATATGTTTTTAAAAGATTGTGTTACATTGCTTTAAATTTGTAGACAGATTGTTCAATGAGATACTTCCAGACATGAACGAGGAGCGTTGATAGTATTCAGTTTTAGTTTTTGGAACAAAAAGCACATTACAAGTACTTTTTCAGGTTGATTTAGAACTAACCTGATGCATATCTAAATACACTGAGATATTTCGAAGTCATTTGGTGAAGTACTTGTACTTAAGAACTAAATTGCTTTTCTATAAACAAAATAATCTGAATTGGGCATTCATAGCAGCTCTCCAGATTTGAAGTATGTTTGACGGTGTCATATTATTATGCTCATTTAAAATAGTTCGTGCTGCCTTTTTTTGAAGCTTGAAAATTCTATCAATATTAGCAACATTTTTTGCACCTTGACCAAATGTTACAACAATAATTGAAAACAAAGTTTTGTGACAATTTAGTTTAGTTGTTGTATAAAATTTATTTATCATTTTAATAGTTTATAATAATGTATCTATTAGTATTACGTTAAAGCTTTATTTTGCCTTAATTTCTTTCTTCTTAAGAAGATGCAAACTCCCGCCCTTTACATATATACTGAAACACATTAAAACATATTTCATTGAATTCTCTACATATTTTTATTAATGAAATAAATGTGTTAGGATGCTTAGTTATTACTGTCCCAAGATAGCTTTGTTTTACACCCTAAGGCATGTCTCAAACACGTCCTAAGACCATCCTAAATAATGTCCTAAGACATATCTTAGGACGCATCCTAGGATACTTTCATAATATTTATTTTTGGTAATATACCTTTGGCGTGGCTCGGTATTTATACATCCCGCTATTGTGTTATTGTGCTATGGTCATTTTTTGTATTCTTGTCTTTCATTTTTGCTAATGTACTTTGTCTTTAGAGTGTCTATATGCCATTTTGTTTTTCTTTGTTGAAATAGTTAGTTGTTTTTATATTGATTAAGATTATAACACAATATTGACCGCTGTACCCCAATTTTTGACAATTTCACCTATTATGTCTGTTTGTTTTGCTCACACATTGTTGTCTATATAATGGAATTATATGCGACTTTCATACAAGTGAGAGGTTTAGCTAGCTATAAAACCAGGTTTAATCCACCATTTTCTACATGAGGAAGTGCCTGTACCAAGTCAGGAATATGACAGTTGTTTCCATTCGTATGATGTGTTTAGGCTTTTGATTTTGCCATTTGATAAAGTACTTTCATTTTTGAATTTTCTTTGGAGTTCGGTATTTTTGTTATTTTACTTTTTATTGACATGGCCTCCAGTTCAGTGTGCTGGTCTAGTCCTATTTTGGGTTCATATTCCCTCCATAAAACATACTCTGAAACAAATACGATCAAAGATGATCATATATGAGATAATATCAATAATATTCGTAATGTGAATGCATGTTTAGCCCACGATCGATTTTAAATTAGTTAACTTCAACACAAGGGGGTAAAAATGACTATTGATAAGACAAAATTTGTCAATTGATATCCCCATCCCTTTGCTGTCTCATTTATTTATTAAGTCTTTCCACTTTTCCGTGGAAAGACCCATTAGTTTTGTTCTGATTATGTTTTTTTTTAGGTCTTTCCACTTTTCTGTGGAAAGACCTTTTGCTTTTGTTCTGATTATTAGGTCTTTCCACTTTTCGGTGGAAAGACCTTTTGATTTAATTCTGATTATTTTTTTTTTTCTTCTTCTGCCGTCTGAGATGTTTTTTTGTTACTTGGCATATCGAAAGGATGTTTGGCCCATGATACTGTACAGTGATAGGGATTTCCCCATTCACCCTGTGTAACCGAACACTTACTCGTATAGGATTTATCTCCCCGCATCCCCTTTTTCTTGTTATCTTTATTTCTCTGAAACCGTAAAGATAACAAACAAACTTTTTTTCACCAAATTGTTCGTCTACTCTTAAGGATGTTTTGGTTAAGTTTAACCGAAGTAATCCAATGACATCTTATGGGAGTTATTTCCCTTTAAAAATTTAACATAAGTGATATGTTGAATAAATTCATACACCATAAGTCATAGAGGCCTAAAGTCTTTTGATACGAAGTCCTTGGTGCATTTGGAGGAAATTGAGGTCATGTTCTTAATTTTGAATTTTGCTTGTTATTTTTATTCAAAAGAAACCGTAACAATTAATGATATGATGTGTTTGCTAAATAATTGTTAACAGTAGGGCGCAACTTCAACCCATTTAAGTCGAAGTGTTTTGGTAACCCTTTATAAGAGTTTTCTCCCCTTATGTATTTAAAATCAGTATTACTCCTCAACCATACAAGTCAATGACCTAGGATCTTTTGATTTGAGATCACTGACCTGTGACCTTGAATTTGGAGTCAAGGTCAACGGTCAAGGTCATGTTCTAAATTTTGAACTTAGCTTGTTATCTTTATTCCAAACAAACCATAACAGTTAATGTTATGATGCAAATGCCATATAATTGTTTCCGACATAGCGCAACTTCAACTTCTTTAAGTCGAAGTGTTTCGGTCATCCTTTATAGGAGTTTTCTCACCTTATTATTTTAAATCAGTATTACTCCTTAACCATACAAGTGAATGACCTTGAATCTTTCGATTTGAAATCACTGATCTATGACCTTGAAATTGAGGTCAAGGTCAAAGGTCATGTTCTAAATTTTGAACTTTGCTTGTTATCTTTACCCAAAAGGAACGGCAACAGTTAAGGATACAATGCGTTTGCCAAATAGGTGTTTACGACATGGCGCGACATTTAAGTCAAAGTGTTTCGGTCATCCTTTGCGGGAGTTTTCACCCCTTATGTTTTCGAAATCAGTATTACTCCCTAACCATACAAGTAAATGACCTAGGATCTTTTGATTTGAGATCACTCACCTATGACCTTGAATTTGAGGTCCAGATCAAAGGTCAAGGTCATGTTCTAAATTTTAAACTTAGCTTGTTATCTTTATTCTAAAAAAACCATTACAGTTAATGTTATGATGCAAATGCCAAATAATTGTTTACGACTTGGCGCAACTTCAACTTGTTTAAGTCGAAGTGTTTCGGTCACCCTTTATAGGAGTTTTCTCCACTCATTTATTTGAAATAAGTATTAATACTCAAGCATACAAGTGAATGACCTGGGATCTTTCGATTTGAGGTCACTGACACTGACTTATGACCTTGAAATTGAAATTAAGGTCAAGGTCAATCTGATGTTCTAGATTTTGACCTTTGCTAAAAAATCATACTGGTTCATTGTAAAACCATTAGTCTTTAGGCATTTTGTTGGTAAACATATTACCTCTTTAAAAGGTCAGCTGGAAGTGACATTGTTTTAACCGGAAGTAGTCTATTTCTTACTTATTCAATGAAAAAGTACCTAGAAATCTTATATTTTTATAATCAGTTTGAAGTAACGAATTATATGAACCAGAAATTACATCTTCTCACACCATTCTTTAAATTGCATTCCTTATTATCGAAGTTGAGGTGGAAAGACCTTCAATTGTTCACTGAACAATTGGTTTTTAATTTTTTTTTTTCTTCCGCCTAATTTTTTTCTTGCGCTGTATTTTTGTTTCAAAAGATGTCGCTTAAATAATATCATACAGTCTATACGCTTTTGAAACTGACCATGTTTAACCGAACACTTTTCTGTGTCAGAGTTATCTCCCCCACCCTGTTTTTCTTTTTTATGAGATCTCCTTCGCAACCGTAAAAGAAAGCGACAAATTTATTTTTCCAAAATGCTCATTATATTCTCAGGATGTCACGTTTTATTTTGACCGAAGCTATTCGGAGACTCCATATGAGAGTTATTCCCCCTTATGCATTTGGTATAAGGGATATGCATTTCTAACTGGTAAACCATAAGTGATAGAGACCTAAGGTCTTTTGATTTGAGGTCCTTGGTAAAAAAAAGAAGAAAATTATGTCAAGGTCAGAGGTCAAGGTCATATTCTAAATTTAGATTTTGGCTTAATTTCACTTCTTTTCCAAAACCGTATAAGATATCGACAACATATTTTTACTAAATTGTTAGTTGCGACATGTCGTAACACATACATTTTGGTTG
Organism: Mytilus californianus; assembly: GCF_021869535.1. NCBI lineage: Eukaryota > Metazoa > Mollusca > Bivalvia > Mytilida > Mytilidae > Mytilus > Mytilus californianus. The sequence goes on from NW_026262701.1 coordinate 20,337,086, forward strand.
AAAAGTATATAGAACCATATATTTTTGGAATCAGTGTCAGGTAAACTATCAAATAATACCGGAAGTGACATTTTTCAAACCGGAAGTAACAAATTATCTTCCTTGTTTATAAAAAATGTCTAGAAACCATATATTTTTTTAAACCAACGTACAATAACCTATCATTTGACGCTGGAAATAACATTTTAAACCGAATTTTAATATTTCTGTATCAAAATAGATCTTTCCAGGTTGAAAGACCTTCAATTGTTCTCTGAAAAATTGGTTTTTATACGACCGCAAAAAATTTTGCGGTCGTATATTGGTATCACGTCGTCGTCGTCGTCGTAAATAAATAAATAATAGTTTTCGCTATTATAAACCCTCGTCACGTGACATCTCAGTCTGGCGCGAGAGACGCGCGCGGGACCTGAAATAGAATAAAAACTTCCCAAACTAAATATAGAAACTTAAACAACACAATAATATGGTCCCTTGTATGAAAATGAGAACTTGGGTCCCTCCCCTCTTTTTATTTAGGAGGAGGGAGATATAAAACCTGTTTCTTGTTTTTTTTTTTTTCTCTCTACTTGTAATGTACAATTGACTGGTAGACGTGAAAACATTCATTGAACAAAACAAACAAACAAACAAACAAACAAAGCAATCTTTATGTTTCAAAGGGGAAAGGCCGTTTACAATTGTTTTTTTAAAGCGATTGATTTATATTTTTATTTTATTTTTGCCTCTACCTAGGTCCAAGGTCTTCCTGTACTTTTTATAACGTTTCGATATTTAATCTACTCCTATTTTAAGTTTAATTCAAAAACTGCATGATTCTTCATATATATTAGGATAAGTATTTTTGGCATTTTTTCAGTTATATCGACCATCATTGTACATTCGTATTCTTATTATATAATTATTTTTAAATCAAATTTTAATTTGATGATCAGAAGACTGCATGTATTCCTCGTATGATATTATAGGTTCCGATTGATTATTCATGTTAGATTCAATATGGGTTTTTTTGTGGTAACTGTATCCGAGATTATTTCCATATTATGCAATGATATAGTAATATTTTTGTCTCAAAGAACTACCCACTCAAGTTATTTAAGACTAAACTGGTATCATAATTAGAGACGCCATCACGATTTTATTGACCGTATTAATTCATCGTCAGCAAAAAAAAAGGAGATTTAAATATACATCTTTAGGACAGTAAGTAAAACTTGGTTATATCTTTTGTCATCAAAGAGGTTGGCCTAATTGTTCGCATTTTTTCATCCACATGATACAAATCTTAAAGATATTAAATCCACTAGATTTCAAATATTAATGAGCCTATATATGTAAAAAAAATATAGACAAATTTACATATGTCCTTGGATTGATTGGATAGATTGGTTGAGTTTTACTTGCTTATCGTATAATGGTAATTTATATTCCCGTAGAATCAAAATGTTATTCAGCGATACATGTTGCTGTTAAAGACAATATTTCCAATTTTATATAAGAACGACACTCCATAAACCAAAATTAAGTAATTTGTATATGTAAGACAATATATAGAAAGACTTGAAATATTATTTTTACAGCGAATGACCTTGAGGGCAATTCGGTGTTTTGTTGCCGCAGACATTTCTACCTACGTGACTTGCGTTTTTGACTGATAATCGAACGTATTTCGTATAAATACGCGGATATTATCGAGTGCAAAATAACATTTTTATCGCTTGTTATAAATTCATTTCTTATGAAAATGTTTTGTCGTGAGAAATATATATATAAGTAAAAAATCATTAATATCTATGCACACGTACCGCATAATTATGTTTGCAGATGAATATCTCTTATCGCTTGTTATATATTAATTTCATCAGTACATATTCATTAGCGGGAGAAATATGAATGCTTACTCAAATCAAACCTATTAGAAAAACGAATGATTACAGAAGAGTGTCCACCACGCACTTGCACTACACTATCATTAGAATAGTAGAATAGAATGATGGTATAAATGGATGAAAATTTGCCGGTAGAGTTATTAAGATGATCTGCTATATATATAACTGTTGTACAAATATTAAAATATAATATATAACAACAAACCAGATTATACTGATAACAAATTATTGTCCCATGATTATATCACTACAATAATTATAATTATTACGGTGATGTTGAATTCTCTGTCATTTATTCATCATCCACACAGGAACTTGTCTCAGAAAAAAAAATCTATGTACCTTAGCCTAACTTTCAGGTATAGAGATATTTTATTTTTTCTGAGACAAGTGCCTGTGACTATCCACCAGAACTTGCTGTCATCCGATGTTCAGTACTTCAGTACTTTGATTAGGTTTCAAATTGGTTACAATTTAGTAACAACGTCCTTCCTATTTATTTTTGGGGAAAATCATTCAAATTTTGCCTGAATATGTCAAATTTGAGTCGTCTTAAGTTTTTGACATTTATAATTACTTACGTCAATATGTCAGACATTTAAGTCGACATGCCAGATACATTGTAAGTGTGCTAACTTGTCAGATATTAATAGTATTGATTTGTCAGAAAAATGACCCTAGTGTAAAAGCAAAATTATATACAAAAATACCGAAAGGGTGGTGGGGGTGGTTCATTAAACCTGACAAAATCAAACGTTACACTATATCAACCAACGGAACGAATGAAAAACATCTGCAATATTCCTGACTCGGTACATGCATTTTCCGGCGTAAATAGTTGATTATACCTAGTTTTACAGCTAGCTAAACATAGTTTTACAGCTAGCTAAACCACTACTTGTATGACAGTTGTTTATAGTTCCATTATACTGACTAAATTAGGTGAGCAATCAAGACAGACATAATAGGTTAATGTGACAATGAGTGTGATGCAGCAGCCAACACTATGTAAACTAACAGCAAAGACATACACTACAGCTAGCTAAAAAATTCAAACAAACATACAAATAAATCTAAAAAAAGAGGCCAACAAAAAAGCATTTGTAGTTGATATTAGTAATTAATTTGACAAAGACGTCAGTAAATACAGTATATTAAAACATAATGCCGTACTAATACTTTTCCGAAAAAGAACAAATTAAGTAAAAATATAAATACGAGGGTAAACAAAATAAAAATACTGTTGTAAAAACATCTTGCGTTCGAATCGCACATTTGGACCCACTTTCACCACTAGTGACGCCAAAGCAAACACCCGCTAGCTGGATGCATAAATACCGAGTCACGTCAAGAGTCATACGACCAAAAGGAACGAACATAAAAACACAGACAAATGAAGGGAAAACTGTGAAATAAATAGAAAGATACACATCTTTATTAGCACCTAGAATCTATAACTCAAGACTATCTTGCATTTTTTGTGAAGTAGACACAGAATATTTACTTTATGGTACTTTCCGGTTTTTGACAATATCCTAGCTCATTAAAATTTTGTATTGACACCGGTAACGTTTTTCAAAGTTTGAGTAGCAGCTGCAAGTTCTTGAATATCGTATGTGTTAAGAAATGTATACTCCATACGCGGGTGAAGTTGGTATATTGCTGTCTTAGCTGAGAAACATTATAATTTCAAAATTAAAATCACAATTGTCATAGTTTTGGGTATGAAGATGACCACTGTAGTCAAATTCGAGGTACATGTCTAGAAATGAGGCGGAAGAGGTTGTATCTGTGGTTTCTTTTATCTCAAGTTGAAGAGGATATATAAATCGGACTAAATCAAAAAAGTTTTTGGGTTGTTAATGGAAAGAACATCGTAATATACCTGTTTGTGAAATTAAATGAACTAGCCTCTTTGATCTTTTTGTTTTACAAGTGTTCGAAGAAACAACGACTGATATGCAAATAAGAAAATGTCGACAAGGAGAGGAATACAGTTGGTTCCCTTAGGAATGCTGACAACCTGCTGGAAAATTCTACCTCCAAATTCAGTAGCATGTTTTTTTTTCGGGCTCATTTTGAAAAAAAATATGCCGATATATATTCTAAAACCATACATGTGTAGGGTATGATACCATTTTTATGGGGGAAAGCATCGTGGATTATTTCTTTAAGAATAGATTCAGGAGGAATTGGTACAACCTTTTCAATGGCTGATTTAAAAATTCAAATTAAGAAATCGAACTTCAAATTCAATTTTTGAAATTTCCTACTTCAGATATTGAATCTATAAATAGAATTTTGAATTTCAAGTCCATAAAATGTCCGATTTCAATAATAACATCTGCAGCATTATTAGAAGACTAAAAAGACTATAATTTCTTTTTCATTTCTCCTTTTATTCATATTAAATGCATAAAGAAAGACTTTTAAGATTTGCTAAGGGGAAGAAGAATTAAAAAAGTAATACAGTAAACAATAATTGCTTAAAAATTGGGGGATAGCGTATATTTGTAACTTTTAAATAATTAATTAATTCTATGAATTTTACACTTTTATCATTGGTATCATTTTGCTGTACATTGTACGAGAAAGATCATACTATCATTTTCTGTAAAATATAGACAAGTCAGATCAACAGAAGAAGTTGATTTATAAACGATGAATCATTATTGTCAAAACTTTACTAAAAAATAACAAAATTGCGTTTAAAGTTAACACGTGACTCAAACCATAACGGCACTGATCAATTTATCATGAAAGCGGACCAATGGATGTTATTTTTTTGTATTCTCTAAAAGTGTGCATGTTTCTAAGACATATTGAAAAAATATTTTCATAATTCATAGCATGTTACAATAACTTCATATCCACATTGCAATTAAGAATTTTGCAAACAAATCAACCAAATATGGTATATTTCAGTTTTATTGTATGATATCACTTATTTATTTATTGTGTGTCTTGCTTGTAAATGTATAAGTATATATGTAATTGTTAATGTATAATTGTTATCCTCTTGTAGCACCATACGTGTGCCTAAGTTGTAAATAAATTGTCTTGTCTTGTCTTGTCTAAATACTTTAACCGCTTCGGCTCGCGGTCTTGTGATAGCGTGCTAGTTGAGAGTGCGAGAGATCGTGAATTCAATCCCCAACCGGGTCACACCAAAGACTTACAATTGGAAACTGGTATTATCTGTTTTCCTCTAAGGATGTGGGATGATAGAAGTTAGAGTAATGAATCCGGCTCGGAGTCGGAATTATGTGTATATATAGGGTGACATATTTTCCTGCAGCCTACCACCTTGTAACCTATTATGATAACCTACTCGGTGAATTTGTCAAGTACAAATCAGGGCTTATTTTCACATCACATGAATATGTTCTAGTCATGATATTCACACGTATTTTGTTGCTCCCTAGACGTTCAATACCAATGCACCACACCCACCCAACACTTTGATTATAAATTGCTACCGATAACATGACCTGTTCAACATTTCCAATTTTTGATTATTATTGAATGATCAATACTTTAAGAAACACGACATTGAACGGGTTCACTCTGTTCGCTGTAAAAGTATTATGTGAATAGAACTAATTCATATGCAAATGTGTTAAACAGGTTCTACTCGATTCGTTTGTTACTTATAAACTTGTATGTATTTTCGCTCCTGTTACGCAGATACTGTGGCTGGGCTGTATTTTGAAATAAACAACGACCTATAATAATGTTTCTCTGTCCCATACAAAAATATCATTGTGCAGGCAGCATACCCGTCGAAAATAGATTTATATAATAAAATTTCAGAACATCAAAATGTAATTAATATCGTTAACAAAGGTGGTAAATCGATCTAGAACATAATATTTCAACTGAAAATGGCAGTCATGACAGCTCTCAGGAGTTTACTTTGAAAGAATAAATTTAATTAAATATTCCTTATGCATATGAAGCAAAAAATAAAGCAAATGTCAGGCTTACATTGTGTAACTAGGTATGGCTGAACTTTAATATGACATTAGAAATAAATAAACCGATCCTACTGAGTAGTATTATGGAATGTTTTTTTGTAAGTGAGTTAAACATACTAACAATTACTAGCAGATGAACGAACAAGGCGTTTCCTTTTGTTGAAAAATAAATTTATTCCTCCTTCACAACGTAGAGTGTGATGAATAAATCATTTGACATAATGATCGATGATGTTTTGCATAATGCGACGTACATTTGCATCAATATACATCTAAAAAAAAAAAAAATGAAAACAATCGTGCTTCCGAAGCCCTTTTCTAGATTGACCTTCATCAGGAACGCTCAAAGTCGAATATTTGAAAGCCAAAGATGCATAAGAACCGAAACAGTTGAAGAGCTATATAACCAAAAAGGACCTAAACAAAAATAGCCAAATTCATTAAAGGTCAACTTTGCCTGAGGGAGTTGAAACCTACTGAACAAAATGAAATATGTACAAAGTTGTAAATAGAACACGCACTATCTTATCCTCGTATAATGATAGAGTTTAGACGGTATCTAGATCTGTCAGTTATGAACCCTTCAAAATAAATAAAATAACAGTCTTGATCAAAGTAGTTTTTACAGATAATTATGTTAAAATCTTCTTCCGTTTTTGATTTAATTAAAATAATAAGCTGTAGAAACAATATAAATACGTCCACATAGTCATTGGCTATTTTGTGATACCCAAAAGCACTCAACATCCGGGATGTGAGAATCAAAACTCTCCTAATATCAACTGTATCCTTTTATACTTGAATTTCTCTATGAGGAGAAGACTACTTTACACTTATAGTGACCATCAGATGATCGTCCTATTTTGCTTGTGGTATTTGAAAGGTAGCTCTTGGTGGTGGCTATCTTAAGCGTGTTCATCTTATGTTGTATGGAAATAAGAGGTGGTATAATTGAAAATGAGACAACAATCCACCAGAGTTCAAATGATGTCGATGGCCTTTAACAATGAGCAAAACCCATACCGTACATTGAGCAACTGAAGGCCTCGACCTGACAAATGTCAAACGAGAATACAAATTAACAGCCTGTTGTATGTACAAAACAATACAGTTCACGTAAATTGAAAATGAAAGACAGGAACCATTGACAACCACTGAATTACAGGCTCCTGACTTAGTGTGCATCAATAATCGGAAGTAGGGTTTCGTCACAAAGCCAAATCTTAACTAAGAAAGACATCTAGAAATGATATGTCAAGCTTTAATTCAAATAGCAAAACTCTAAATAAAAATGTTGAATGAGTTCAACTTATTAAACTGTCAAACAAATGTCATCAACTAAATATTCCTAACATGACAAAAAACATTTAGAAACAATTAGGAACAATATGACCAAAAAGTGTCTTTTTATGTTGTAATGTTATACCACTGTTTCAGGTTAGGGTGAAGGTTGGCGCCTGTTAAAACGTTTAAACCCGCTGCATTTTTATGCACCTGTCCTAAGTCAGGAGCCTGTTGTTCAGTGGTTGTCGTTTGTTGGTGTGGTGTTTCTCGTTTTTATATATATTAGACCGTTGGTTTTCCTGTTTGAATTGTTTTACACTAGTCTTTTGGGGGCCCTTTATAGCTTGCTGTTTGGTGTGAGCCAATGCTCCTTGTTGAAGGCCGTACTTTGACCTATAATGTTTTACTTTTTACACATTGTGACTTGGATGGATAGTTGTCTCATTGGCCCTCATACCACATCTTCTTATTTATATAAACAACTGTCGTTATTGATTTGGAACAAGCACTTTTTGTGGGGGTAAACTTTTTTCCCCGAGTACTCAACCCTCCCAAAAAGATTATTTTTATTTCTCCTGGTCGACAAAATTGCATTTGAATGCTAAAAACTAGTTTAATTCCGCTAATCTTGTTCATGTGACTACGCGTATCTCCAGTAAGGAACATTTTCAGTAGTTGTCTGAAATCATGGTACTTGTAATTTTGTTTTTATTTTCCTTTAGTGTTGATTGCAGAACTTTGATAGTCTTTTTTTCACAAAATTACTACCTACGTAGATACGTAATGAAGAGCTTAATATATTGTTCAAACACTTGTCTTTTATGGTCTAGATCAAGATTGGATTGTTTGTTGATGGGTTTCTGTTGCGTTGGCGTATACCCACATCTCTTTTTAGCATCTTGTTTTAGTCATGTTCATACAAAATCATCAAAAGGATATCTTTTTAATATATTGTTTTATATACTGATGGATTCTAATAAAGCAACACTTGATATCGTAGCCCATCAACTATTGAATTTAAGTTGGTAAATGATAAAGATTTAAGTTTAATTCAGAATAAAAGGTTTTCAGGAAAATGTTTGCTAATAATGTCACAATTTGATTACCGTTTGACTTGATTAACATTTTTGCCCACGAATATAGTCTAACAATTAAAACACTGATAGAGTAGCTAATTCTGCGTCCTCGCAATGGTCATAGAGGGAAGGGGTGATACTTTATAGACTTTGGGCAGTTGAAATGAAATTTATTTCATATTATCTTTATTTACCTGAATAGTGTTTGGTGTAGGTTTTTTCATATGCGATTACATTCGAATCATCGAATTAAACAAAACTAAATGAAAAGGAGTGGTTTACATTCTGATATGTAATTAGCAACAGAAAATGTTATGTTTCACTGTTTTCAAAGGTGAAATGGGAGGGACTTGTTGAAGTTAATGATAACTGTTTGAATGAAAACAAAGCAAACTAGGCGTAGAAATTTACTGTGTGGTGTGAAAATTCCGTATATCATTTTAAAAATTGATGCCTAAATTGTTTGAAGTCATGGATGTGAGGAATCAAAATTTATATCGGATATTTAACAGGTGCCACTTGTTCTAAATCAACTTATTCACACATTGCAGGGCTATCTGTATGATATTATTGTCTGCACTAATTCATGAATTGGATGCGTCCAAAAGGATCATACCCGTTTACATTGTGTAAGTCTAAAGGGATTCTTTAATTGTTCATTAAAGGATTAAAGGAGAGTAGGAAAAACAAAATAGGATAAACATACCCCTCAAATGTAGGAAACCAAATTCAAATTTTATTCATGAACATAATAAATAAATTATGACTCCCTGTCCTCAATTATAATGCTTATATAATAGAAGACCTTAAGCCTTCGACTTCTTTTGACAAAGAAGAAGTCTAAATGTCTTGCCATGTATTAAAATCTGGTATAAGTTTTGCTAATTTTATAAAACAATATATCTAAGTTTTGAACTTTTTGCACAATATAAAATAGAATGAGTTTCATCCTCCACTGTGTCACACGATGAACATAGTCTATTTTTTCTAGGAATTTTCAAATACATTAAACCTATTAGTTTACTATCATTATCTACTTTGTCAAATTAATTTTCAAACATATTTGTAGGAATTGAAGATTGTTGTTTTAAAGCTTTTTTGCCGACTTTCTGTAATTTTTACCGTTTTTCCATAAAATTGGTTAATTTCATATTTTTAAATTCTATCATTTGAAATGTTCTTATGAAAATCAGGTAGATAACAACCTGTGTCATTATGTGTGGTCCAAACTTTTAGAAAGTCATATGTGTGGTCCAAACTTTTAGAAAGTCATATGTGTGGTCCAAACTTTTAGAAAGTAAAACGATTCATATGATAATGCACTTCCATTTAACATAACATAGTATAGTAGACTGAAATTGTATGTGCACCTCTACTGATATTTAGTGGATATCTCACAAGTAATAGTATGTCAAAGGGGAAATTTTAAAATTTCTGAAACCTCAATGATCTAAAAGTCTAATCAGTGGAATAAGTCGTTCTATTACATGTCTCTACAATTACTACATTTCCACCACCACATCTACTAGTATCTTAATTAATGTCCCTCGAGTTAAATATGTGTGTACTGCGGTTGTATAATTAAAACTCATCAAAGACTTTGTATGGTGTGTATGGAAACGTGTTTGTTCAGTCAATGCATTTTTATAAATGCCCACGCAGTTGCTACATTCAATAAAATACAGTGTATAGCGTTCTAAAGGAAATTGAACTTTTGACTTTATCTTTAAGTTAATATTTTATTTCTATTTGTATTTTAAGCTTATACAAAAATGTAATAATTGACGAATACTTGCTGAGATTGTTTTTTTTTTTTAATTAGCCATTATCCAAATAAACAAAGATTTGTTATCAAGTTTCTAATGTTTTTTTTAATGTTCTTCCAGAAAAGGCTTTTTTTCTGATGCCACTGACATTAAATATGGCCAATTGTTTTTTTTTATACCAATATACGCACATATCAGTTTTATTAGAAAGTTCAGTAAACCAATAGCTGAAAGCGTCATGGCTGACAGTTATTTAAGAATAGATTAACAACTGACTTTTATATTAAAAAAAAATTAGCGTAAGCTTAGAAGTTCATGTTGTTGTTGATGTTATTGTTGTTGTTTACTACTAGTATTTTGTGTGTTGTTGTTGTTCAATGATCAACAGGACAGGATCTACCAATTTGTCAACATGGCCGTAATCCTTGATCGACTCCTTATAGGAAGTTGTTCCCCTCTATTGTTGATTGTTTTACTATTTTTTTGCATATTTGGACAACACTATAGTAGATAAAGAATCATTGTAAACAACAAACAATATCAGCAAAACAAACAGCCAGAACACACGATTGCATCAGGTTTGAATATATCTATGAAAATTATATGTTTGATTAACGGTTTAGTAATACCTAAAACTATAAGACGATGTTCTTGGTTCGTTAATCTTTAATGTACGTAATTATGTACATCGATGTAGATACGACTATGAATAGTAGGTTGTCAGTTTACTTGTGTATGAGACGTTTTTTCACAAATAACCTTTACCACATTGTGAAGCTAACTAACGAGGAGGATTAATTCATTAGGTCATTGCTCAATTAGTAATGAAAATAGAAACTAGTCTTTTTCGATATTAGCAAAACTGAACAGTAAAACGGCAGATGAAGAAAAGCTAGAATACATGCACATGAAACAAATATATCATTAATACTATGAAATATTCAAATATAAAAGGGATATCGTTTTTAATATTCTTCATCTTGACAGCTGCTGAAAGATCCTCATCGATGACTTGAAAATCTCATGATCATATTTCAAAGCAATAGCAAAGTGTTAAAAACAATTAAGTTCATTTATTTTTGTTAACTTTGCACACACATTTCGCCATTTTTACATCTGCAACATTTGAAGAGGGGGGCAAGGGGGGTTCCAATAACAGCAAAACAGCAAATTGATTTGGCTTATAACTGATAACAAGGAATTGAAAAGGGATAAAAACAGATAACAGTAAATGAATAATTAAAATCAGTCGGGTCCAGGACAAATCCAGTATATATCTTATTATAATCCTTTGTAATGAATTCCATTTTCTACGAACATGTTTTTAGAGTTGTATATCTAGAATTGGTTTACTCAATGTATGATAATATTTTTTTGTTATGGAATACTTTTTTTAGCATTTATTTTTGTACTTTTAAAGAACATGCTTGTAATCTAAATAGTGAGTGTATTCTTAGATAAAAAATCACACAGCTGAGTCTGTGTTCTTTATTATATAAAAGGTGTTTAGGTTAACTGGTCGTATGGAACTAGGACTTAATTGCCATCCTCATCAGGTATCCCTGGCCATATGTTTTCCTTTTTGTCGAGTCTGTGACTTTTGTCGCAAAAGCGAGACATAGTGATCACACATTCCGTCGGCGGCGTCGTCGTCAGGGTCATCCACAAATATTCACTCTGTGGTTAATGTTTTTAAAATTTGAATAACTTTCTTAAAATATCCTGGATTTCTACCAAACTTGGACAGAAGCTTGTTTATGATCATAAAATAGTATCCAGAAGTAAATTTTATAAAAAAAAATAATCCTATTTATCCGTATTTTACTTATAAATGGACTTAGTTTTTCTGCCAGTTTACATTACATTCACTTTGTGGTTAAAAGTTTTAAAAATTTTAATAAATTTCTTAAACTATCCTGGATTTTTACCAAACTTGGACCAAAGCTTGTTTATGATCAAAAGCTTGTATCTAGAAGGAAATTTTGTAAAAACTTATTTCTTGTATTTCCATATTTTACTTATAACATGATTGTATAAATGGACTTTAATAAGTTTTTCTTTCAGTTAACATTAATTTACATACAGTCTGCAGTTAAAGTTTTTAAAACATTTATTAGATTCATAAACCATCCTGGATTTTTACCAAGCTTGGACAGAAGCTTCTTACAATCAAAAGATAGTATCTAGAAGAAATTTGTATGCCCCAGCCGTAGCGGAGGGGGCATAAAGTTTTACCCTTGACCGTCTGTACATACGTCCGTCCGTACGTCCCAAAGTTGGTTTCCGTTCTCTAACTTCAGTTTGCCTCAACCAAATGTTATGAAACTTATACACAATGCTTATTACCACAAAACACAGATCAAGTATGAATTTTAGTGATGTCACTTTTACCGTTCTAAAGTTATGCCCCTTTACAAACGAAAAAAATGCTGAATTTTTCGTTTCCGTTCTCTAACTTTAATTAGTTTGCCTCAACCAAATGCTATGCAACTTGTACACAATGCTTATTACCACAAAATACAGATCAAGTTTGAAATTTGTGGTTGTCACTAAATTTTCTAGAGTTATGCCACTTTACAAATGGAAAAATTGCTGAATTTTTCGTTTCCGTTCTCCGAGTAAATTAAGTTTGCATCAACCAAATTTTATGAAACTTATACACAATACGTATTACCACAAAACTCAGATCAAGTACAAATTTGGGTAGGGTCAATTTTACTGTTCTTCAGTTATGTCCCTTTATAACTGTATATGATATGCAAACGGGGGCATCATCTGTGTCCCATGGACACATTCCCAATTTATTTAATAACTTTTTACCCATTTTGTTGAGCATGCGACTAACATCAAAAGTAGGCGAGACACTAGTACTGGGTTCCGCGGAACCCTTACGAATTTTTGTAATATTTTAAAAGAATTGTTCGAATTTAATATGCACATACAGGGAAAACAAGGATCGTTATCCCTATACGTAAAAATCAAGATAATTCTAAATACATGTTCATAGAAAAAGGAATAAATTACAAAGGATAACAATAATATATACTGTAATGGTCCTCTGATTAAATATAAGAAGATGTGGTATGAGTGCCAATGAGACAACTCTCCAACCAAGTCACAATTTGTAAAAGTAAACCATTAATATAGGTCAAAGATCGTCAAAGTACGGTCTTCAACACGGAGCCTTGGCTCACACCGAACAGCAAGCCATAAAGGGCCCCAAAAATGACTAGTGTACTGTAAACTCATTCAAATGTCTATATGTTAATTGAATCCTTCTCCGAATATGGGACCACCATGTTACTAGTGGAAAGATCCCAATTCAATTTCTACTAAAGATTGGCTGTCAAAATGCTAACATTCCAATTTTCAATAACAGTTAACAGCAAATACATTCTCACAATAACATATAACAAAGAAACTAATAGTTCAATAACAGCTAACAAGGAATACGACAATTACAGCTAACAGCAAATATATTTACAGAAGGCAAAACAGTATTCAAAGAGGGGGCAAGGGGTTTAACTGTTATGCTGTTTTGGGGCAATTTAATTCTTTGTTATCTTTTGCCTCCGGGAGTTTTGTGCCATCTGCCCACAGCATATATAATGTATTGTTTGCACCTGTCCTAAGTCAGGAACCTGATGTTCAGTGGTTGTCGTTAAAACTTTGTTGATGTGGTTCATAAGTGTTTCTCGTTTCTCGTTTTTTATATAGATTAGACCGTTGGTTTTCCTGTTTGAATGGCTTCACACTAGTCATTTTGGGGGCCCTTTATAGCTTGCTGTTCGGTGTGAGTTAAGGCTCCGTGTTGAAGGCCGTACTTTGACCTATAATCGTTTACTTTTACAAATTGTGACTTGGATGGAGAGTTGTCTCATTGGCACTCATACCATATCTTCTTATAACTATTATATATGTTTATGTTTCTGTGTAAATAACATAAAGATATATAATAATTTATAAAGAGTATCAGATTGCTTAATTAATATCAACAAAAGCCGTTATCAGATGTTTAATTTGAATTGAACAAAGTTCAATGATCTATAATATATTATTTTAATTATCATCTCTTTATTTTTAATAAATGTATGGTAAATTTACCGCGCGAAAAACATGTTTCAGAATAGAAACAATTTCATTCATACGTCTGCAACAGTTGAAAGCTGTTGTTTTGCCTCCGGGGGTTTGTACGTTTGTGTTTGTGTGATAAACATTATCTAAAGATATATCTATCAAGAATGTCAGATTGCTTAATATCAACAAAAGTCGTTATCAGTTTTATAACAAAGTTCAATGATGTTCATTTGTATGTAAGTTGAAAATGTCACCTCTAACAGTTTTTTTTTTTATACACGTTTTCCTCAATGTAGACTAATTTAAAAACGGGTCCCAAAATCCAAAATCTTTATATACGATTAGATTCAGCATATTTTAAAAAGAACTCCAAGAATTCAAGACTTTGAATTCAACTCCATTGGAATTGGTGAAGAAATAATTACAATTTAAAAGAGACTCAAGTTATTATCATGAAACCAGAAACTCCGTTTTTTTTGCCACTAATTCCTATAAGCGGTTTGGGCCATAACCCCCTAAATCAATCCCAACCTTCATTTTGTGGTATGGCACCTTGTGGTACAATTTCATAGAGATCCATACTATTATACACATTTTTGTCAAGTTATTGTCCTGAAACAAGAAAAATACTTGCTTTTGGCTCCTTTTTGGCCCCTAATTCATAAACAGTTAAGACAATAAACTTCCTTAGTGATATGGAACCTTGTGATAAAATTTCATAGCAATCCATACACTTATACTCAAGTTATTATCTGGAAACCAAATGTCTTCGGACGACGACGACGACGACAACATCAATAAACGAGGTTTCTTAATAGCTAGTGTATCGACGGTAAGTAGATGTAAATTTAATAATTTCATTTTAAATTTATTTTTCTAAAATAATCATAATAAATTGTAAGCGTTATCTTTTTAAAAGGCCAAGCAAATTCTATTAAAAATATAGACTGTAAAGAACATATGGAGGCCGTAAAGTTGAACATAATTGCTTACATCCACTTCATTTGAAGTTTGATTAATCTCCTTATTTTATACTGTTTCGCTCACCTTGATCTATGTATCTTTTCAACATTGGAGACTGAAATATAGTTCATGACTAAGATTTCTTCTTTTTTTATCCTGTCTTGTTAATAATTTTTGCTCTGAAAGTTTTTCTGTATCTACTATATTTGTGGTCAAAATGCAAAAAATAAATGGTAAAAATTGACCTTTAGGGGCAGTAACCTCTGTGGGGAGTCGACCGACGATTTCAGATATATAGACAAAATTTTATATCTTCTCCTGCTGATCATGTTTCCTCTTAGTGTCTCTTTATGTATTATGGTTTTCAAGAAAATAATCAAAAACGCCAAAATCGTAAAAATAGTCATTAAGGGGCAATTACTCATACGTGTATAAGGAGTCGATCAACAATTTCCGCCATGTTGACTTATTTGTACAATTTGTCTTGCTGATTATTTTTGCCTTTTAAAGTTTCTGTCTATCTATTAAAATAGATTCCAAGGCAATAACTCGTATAAACAGTTTCCCTACGATTTCGGATATATACACTGACTTGTAAATCTTGTCTTGCTGATCATTTTTGCTATTTAAAGATTCTATCATTCTATTATAGTTTTCAAGACAATAGGCAAAAATGCAAAAAAAATGTAAAATTCGCCATTCAAGGGCCTATTAGGAGTCGACTGGCAACTTAGGCCAAGTTGACTTATTTGTAGGGTTTGTCTTTCTGATTATTCATGCTATTCAAAGTTTCTCTCTATCTATTATAGTTTTCAAGATAATATACAAATCTGAAGAAAAAATTGTGTAAATTCATCAGTATTCCTTTGGTATCTCTCTCTCTCTCTCTCTCTCTCTCTCTCTCTCTCTCTCTCTCTCTCTATATATATATATATATAGGTTTGAACGTTGTTTTAAATTTAGACTTGTTTATATATACGAGACGATACAGAGATTGGCATATTATATGAACACTAGCCTTGTTCGTTTGTTGAAGACTTTATATCTAGAATGTGTGTTTCTGTCGCATGGTTGCTGTCTTCATTACGTTTAACTTAAATCTTTTATTAAAACATTTGTTTGAACAGTGAACCATTGACTGACTAGGTTGGAAACAATAAGATGTGGCGAATTTTGACTACTTTATGCGTCCTTAATCCTCATCTATTTTCAATAAGCAGAATACCAAATCGTATAGAGAAAAACACACAATGAAATAAATCTTATAAAATCCAGTTAATGTTATGCAAATTAACCGGTATTTTTATACATGACAAAAACACACCATACTAATTAACAATTACTTTTATAACTTCTATTTTTTTTCTCATTAGCTGTTCATTAATAAATCGAGAAAGTATTGCGTCATACAAAAATGCTATGTACAAAATGTTTTAAAAAACATTCGATTTCCACCTAGCAAGTTTTTAAAACAACCAATCCCAACGACCAATGCAGTAATGGAATAGACGAGGAATAAGAATTTCAATATACAAACTTGATACATGAAAAGATGGTGTATTTTTATGGAAAGGGGCATATTATGCATGAGAAAGTTTTAAAGGCTAGATTAAACCTGGATAATTATACATTTTCTTTCCGTTCAATTGTTGAGTAAAAAGCGACGCTTACAACCTTTGCAAATATTTTTGACCTGTAGTATACCCACATCACCTGTTATTCATGTTTTATATACTTATCAAAAATATTAATTTCAATGACTAAAATTGAAAAAAAAAAGAAAAAATCCAATTAAAGACAAGCTACAAAGCATGGACAATGCATCTTAAAATTTGAATGAAGTATCTTTGTACTTTGGTTCAAAGAAAAAGTCAGTTAAGAAAGTATATTAGTCATATATTACAATATTGTGTGGTACATCTCGAGTGCAAACATTAATTTGTACTGAGATGTAAGATGTGTAGTACAAAAACATGCACAAATTGTCAAGGTAATTAAGGAGTACGTGCACTAATGAAGCACAGAACTTTGTCTAACAATGATGCATCTACTTTATAACAAAGCCGTCTTTATACGTTCTATTGCTGGTTATATGATCATTTAAGAATTTGAAAGCTTTTTTTCTGTTGAAAATATCTTGCGGTAAAAATTAAGTTTGACATTTTTTACCCTTATGCAACCAAGTTTTGTTCCAAAGAAAACATTTCAATCACCCCTACTGAACTATATGAGAACTATGACCAAAAGACCAGACTCAAGGTAACAGCCACTTTTGCAGCCAATCAAGCCAGCAGCTGAATGTACATTTTGTAATTTGTTTCGATTGTTTGTTTCAGCAGTCAATTCTTATGATATATCTAAAAACCAAGAAACAGTATAAGAACCAAAAAGCAATAGTATTCACAAAGTAATTATTTGATTTTTTGGGGAAGGATTCCATGTTGTTCCTTTATTTACACTTTTCTTGTAACTTCAATGCACACTTGTCAACATATACGCTATACATGTACCTGTGGTGTACACGTTTAGAATGTCGATTGATAAGAGTAAATAAGTTAATTCTTGACACGACAAACTGTTATCTGTCAATATTTAGTACTAACTAATGTCCTGCCATGACACACAACGTGTTTGTTTTTGGTACTCTCAAAAGAGGTCAACCAAACTTTTACTTACTGGAGGATGCAAGCAACGGTTTGGCAGTATACCTGGCTGATGGGATTACGGAAGAAAAGTTTCCCGTTGTTATAGCGAGCAGGTGTAACATTCCATTCATGTTACCTGTGGCAGGTAAAGGCAAGGTAGTATTCATTTCAACGAAATTTATATACTCTGTATACTACTCTTTAGAATTACACGCAAGATTCACCGGAGACAAGAACCACTCTTTTTTAAAGAAAGTATTTGTCTGTAATTATTGTGCTGTTTTTGTTTCTATAGGGTCTGTCTATCTTCACCCCAAGCATTCATAGAACCGGTTCAAAACACAGCTTAATTTTATATTTTAAGATTTATTTTTTCCATGTAAGCCTAAGGGGACGACCATAATTTTATGATATTCTTGGGGGCGGAAGATTTTTTTTTAAATGGAAAATCTAATTTCGCCCTTTTCCAAGTTTCATCTATTTTTTTTCTCCCGAAAATTTGTTTTTGTGCACTTTTGTATATCTTTATTTATTGCATTTTGTGGGGCAAATTATTTATTGTCCATCTGTTTTGGGCAAGATTACTTTTTTCCATTCTAACCTGGCCAGAATATTCTTTCCTAATATCCTTGTACGTCACAGTGTAATTTAAACAATTATAACATAAAATAAAGACGGATGACTTGTAAATAATTCGTTTGTACATGTATTATACTGTAAGATCTAGAGTATTATGTTTAACAAAGATAAGCGGGGTTGTTAATACTTAACAAGGAAATCTCAACTTGGAAGTCCATGAAATATTGATAATTGACTTCTCGATTGAATTGTTTCATATTTTTCATGTCGGGGTCTTTTATAGCCGACTATACGGTGTGGATTTTTCTCATTGTTGAAGGCTGTACGGTTGCCTATAATTGCTTACATCCACCTCATTTGAACTTTGGTGGATAGTTTTCTCATTGGCAATCATACCACATCTCCTTATTTTTATATTTTATACGGGCCGAATTACTTACTTCCTGTTTTAATATTTCTCGAGTTCTCCGAATGTTTAAAAAAGATGCGAAAGATACCAAAGGTACATTCAAACTCATAAGTCGAAAATAAACTGACAACGCCATGGCTAAAAAAGAAAAAGACCAACAGACAAACAATAGTACACAAAACACAACATAGAAAACTAAAGACTGAGCAACACGAACCTCGCCAAAACAGGGGGTGATCTCAGGTTCTCCGGAAGGGTAAGCAGATCCTGATCCACATGTGGCACCTGTCGTGTTGCTCATGTTAGTACAAACCCGGTAATAAGTCTAATTCGGTAGGTCATATAAAACGTTCCATACAGAAATATTTCTTTGTTCATAGTCTGTTGTGCTTAGATTAAATATTGTTTAGCTGCACCAACACGAAAAAAGTAGAATAGTAAAATCTTTTTTAAAAAAATCATATAACTTTGTATTGTGGAATGGCTAGTATAACCGGGTCACATGAGGCCCGGTCTAAATAGTCATACGCTGCAGGTCACAATGGGGTAAATCTGTTAAGGGATTCTCATTGGTAAATATTAGCTTGTTCCGTATTAAGTAAAGGCTTTCTTAACATCTGATTGGGTAATAATGTGGTACATTGTGTACATCTATTACATGTGAGCGTATTCGTAAGTGAGACCGGGAAAAATCATGATAGTAGGTCATGAAAATGACAGTGAAGTGTCGAATCAAGTTGATAGTGGAGTGTTGAATCAATATTTTAATGACTCAAGGTTAGAGACGCAAATACGGTGGCAGAATGCGGCCATGAAAGATACCATGTCGTTCCCTCAAGATGCTATGTCGTTCCCACAAGAAAGTTATCTCGTTCCCTCAAGATGCTATGTCGTTTCAACAAGATAGTTATCTCGTTCCCTCAAGATACTATGTCGTTCCCTCAAGATATTATGTCGTTCTCTCAAGATATTATGTCGTTCCCACAACATAGCAATACAATCTTGTGGGAACGACATAATATCTTAAGGGAACGACATAATACCTTGAGGGAACGACATAATATCTTGAGGGAACGAGATAACTATCTTGAGGGAACAACATAACATCTTGAGGGAACGACATAGTATCTTGAGGGAACGAGATAACTATCTTGTGGAAACTACATAGCATCTTGAGGGAACGACATAGTATCTTGAGGGAACGAGATAATTAACTTGTGGAAACGACATAGCATCTTGAGGGAACGAGATAACTATCTTGTGGTAACGACATAGCATCTTGAGGGAACGAGATAACTATCTTGTGGTAACGACATAGCATCTTGAGGGAACGATATAACTTTCTTGAGGGAACGACATACAATGTAGCATCTCGAGCGAACTACATATTTATTTTTCATTCATGGCCACATTCTGCCACCGCAAAAGTGATTCAAACTAATTGAGTTTTGTTCTGTCTTTATTATTTGATTGTTTTTGCATCAGATATTAATATTATTTGAACGTTCGTATTCATGATTAAATTGTTAGTGTATTTTAGATAGATCCTGAGTTACAAATCATCATTAAAGTAACTGCGTATCGTTATACAGGATAATAATATAACACACTTCTATATAAATAGCCGAAACATCAGCGATTTTGTTTTAAGGTGTATTAAATGCACAATTGTTGATTTAACTAAGTTACGCTATATCAAGTAACACCCTGTCGTCATTGTGCAGAGCCATTTACAAATGTTTCGTTCATAAATACACATATTTCCCCAATATATAAGAAGGATCGCATATGCTTCTGTCTGTAGTTATAACGAAAATGAGTATCTATTTACTGATATAATTCAAAAGCATAAAATATCTGAAAACAGGTATCTTCAAATGACTTATTTTCAGTTAATTTCAATGTTCATTTATCCCGGGTCTATACGATAGTATAAAAGAGGGGATGGGCTGATGTAGACAAGTGTCGAATTCTTTATCACGCCAACGTCAATCGGCAAAACGGTCTACTTCTAAGGTCAACTTCCAAAGGGGAAATAATAAAACTTTTAGTAAAAATATGTTGCCACGGTCCAGAAAATTAGCCAGTCAGATATTTATTACATATAATAAGACGATGTGGTATGATTGTCAGTGAGGTAACTATCCAACAGAGACAAAATGACGTACATGTTAGCAAATAAACGTCACCCTACGGGATTTAACAATGAGAAAAACTCATACCGCATTGCAAGCTGTAAAAGGATCCGACATGACAAATGCAAATAAATTCAAAAGACAAAACCAACGACAGGCACACAGCGTACTTGGCGGTGCTAACCATGTTTGCAGGCGCCCACCTACCCCTAACCTGGGACAGTGGTGTTAAAGTGCAACATAAATCAATAAAAGCGCTGTTCCTTTGATTTTTGTGTTTTTACTGTGCATGTTCTGATTTTGTGACATCGATGAATAGCCCATATCCTTTCGTTTTTATTATGTAAGAACTAACTGTAAAAACCAGTTGAAAAGGGATTGATACAAAGCTTAAAATACAACTAATATGAAGACCAGTATAAAGACAGAAAGTAACGACTAGGAGGTCACACATATATTTACTTTACTCCATAACTTGCGAATTCGACGATTTTTTTCAGAACCGACTTTAAACAGATTTACTCCTTAAACATTTTCCCGCAGGAACTATGTACCCTTATACACTACTAGGATATAGGGACAATTAGTTCCGGTATAATATAGATTCGTTGGGATCTAAAACGTTTGTGAGTTGGTTTATCGGGACAGTTAATGAAAGATATTGATCACACTTTTCTCAAATACAAACAGAGAGTAAACAAATGTCTGCTGAAAAATTTATTCATTTAAAAAGTTTACCGAAATTAGAACAGGCAACAACGTAAGGGATTTAGAAATTAAGCTCTTTCCAGGGGTAAAAATCTCCACGCACAAAAAAAGTGTAACCCTTAAAATACTATATTTGCCTTTCCAATATTTCCTTTTTTTTTTACCTCATTGCAATTCATATACAGAGTAATATTCTAAATGGATATAAAGATACAAAAACAAATTTCAGCATAATAAACTTGGGAGGGTCATGGTTCTCAGTATTTAGTTTTTTGTGGTTCTTGTATTCAGTTAGTGTGGAAATTATAATATTCATATATGCGTGCTTTTAATAACCACATTAGATATACATGTTTAAATGCAGAGAATATTAATACTAAATTTGTTAAAATACAAGGTTAAATCTAACAGCTTTTAATGTTTGTATTCAGAATGTTGTCGGTGAAATCTATGAAGTGGATGATAGCATGTTAAACTGTTTAGATATCTTAGAGAGAAAAGCAGAAATTCTTGACAGACGTAAAATAAATGTCGTATCCAATGGACGTGCTATAACATGCTGGTGTTACCATCTGGTTAACCACAAAAAAGAGCTACAAGAATTACCAACAATCGATAACTATGACACGAATGGTTCACACGGCCTCCCTTATATTCCCAAATCTTTAGAAACATGTGACAATTTCAGTGATGTACAAATACAAAACAAACAGGATGATAAATAAAAACAATGATGATCACTATCATTATATATATAGATGACAATAGATGACAAGTAAATGCAAACATCCAGTTAAGTTGTTGTTTATTACGTATACATACGCATATAAAACGTTTATTGTTGGTTGCTCCTGGGACATAATACATTGAGTATACTATTCCCAGGTTGCTCACAGAGGAATTGTATGACAGATAGATATAACTGCCCTGATCTTAGAATTTCAAAATGAATACACATACAGTGTATCTACATAAATCAAAAGGAAAAGATATTATATATCATGTTTGGTTTTCTTTCAATTTGAATTCAAGGAGATCAAACATGGGAAGTTTTAATGATACCTCATTGATTTCCTTCGGCAATTTACCATAACATGAGTTGGGGATCGCTCGAGTGATTTGTGTATGCTTTACACCGCCTTAGCACACAAAGGCTATTACATGTATGTCGTGGCGATAATGAACTGGGGATAAAGTTTCATACTGCAATTTACATGTAGAAAATAATTATGTCTTTCAATCTATTTCTATCAAGTATTTTCGGTTATCATATTTAAATTAAACTACTGAAACAGTTTAATTTGACCTGATTTTTTAGTTCTGTTTCGTTTCGACTGCAGGCTATGTTTTCACAAATGTGAATGTTCATGCATAATCCTCATCATTTGGGAACCTAATAATGTAAATGAGCTGTTTGGATATTAAACAAGGGGTTAGTCAAAGTTCAAGTTGACAATAAAAGTGTTAATTTCGTAATTTGATGGTCTATGTTATTTTCGTTATTTAATGGTATGTGTTGTTTTCGTAATTTGATGGTCTTTGTTAATTTCGTAATTTGATGGTCTATATGTTAATTTCGTAATTTGATGGTACAAAATCAAGAGTCCTTTTCAAAGATAGAAATTAACTATGTTTTTATCACAGCTTATATGTTATTCAAATGGTTCCTTGCTTGTCTAGAACGGTTTCCATCCCCTAGACGTCGAAGGACTTTTGCGCTCTTTTATAGGACATTTGCGCTTCAATTCTTCGGACATTTGCGCTTTTTCTACAGGACAGTTGAGCTTTTTCAATTTGCGCTTAATCAACATAATACTTTAGTTTTGGTGCATTATGATTTACCTCCACGTTTACCCGACTGGACGAAATTTATGTAATCATGTTCCTTCTTCACATGTACAATTTGTATTCTTTAGAGTGTCCTAATAACTGAACCTTTCGCTACGATGCTTGTGTCAGATGAAAACGAGAACATTTCATCCATTGAAAATAAATACATAATGATTATTATGAATTTTTCTCGAAGTCAACATGAACTGTACACAAAAATATACTTGATGAATTTCGTATGTCCGAAGCGTTTTTCTTGCTTTACCTGTATCGGGAATGATCAAACCCAAACAAATACAAGCCAGAGATCTACAAACAGTCGTTGGTTTAAAAATCATTTTTGTATCTCCACAAATTGAAATAAGCTCATATAAACAATATTGATAGATTTCCTCGGACTTTCCAGCCAATAGTATGAACACAAGAGAAATATTATAGTTTCCGCTTTTTGTTTAAATATCAGTTGATTTTAATTTGCTTAAAGATTACAGCTCATCAAAATTTTATAGGTAAAAGCGCCAATGTCCTATCAATTTAATACAGGTGTATCAAAGTTTAAACGCAAATGTCCATATGGTTAGGAGCGCAAATGTTCTTTGATGTTACAGGTAAAAAGGAGAAGGTTCCCCTTTTTAAATTGGTGTAAATTTGTTGCTTCTTCAAGATCACCAAGCATGAGGAATTTAGGAAAGAGAGCAAAACCTGTACGGCTCGATGTCATAAACTACTTGCGAGCACGCTGCAAAAGGCCAATTCAGTTTTTTCACTTGATATTGTCAGACATTTCAATGAAACGTCCGTGTCCTTCAATTTCCATTACGTTTTACTGTAATAACAATGATGATAACACCAGACACAGTTACCGGTGGGTGTTGCATAAATCTCAGACAGAACAATATAAATTATTCAATATTCCACTTGTTTACATGTTTATATACATGTTCATCATTGTTTACCTTGAGAATTAGATGTATGAACATGTTTATCTTATAAATCAGCTGTATAATAGTATACAATACAAGTTGTTTTATTATGTAACACCGAGTAAACAGTCTGTGCAGCAAATAAACCGGCGATTGAACTAAACAAAACATAAACAACGATGTACTTACTAGTATGTCTTGTATTAAAATGAATTATAAAATCTACATGCATTAATTGTTGAATAATTGTTTCATTGTCTAAATGTCTTATAATTTTGAATGGTCTGTTACTTGTTATTGTTGGAATTCAATAATTTCAACCCTCTTTTCAGTACGTTTTCCCTGTGGATCTCTTGCGTGAACGTGTAGTTATAAAATGAATTCCCAATTTTTTTATTGTATACAAATGCTCATATACATAGATAAGAAGATGTGGTATGAGTGCCAATGAGACAACTCTCCATCCAAGTCACAATGTATAAAATAGTTAACAATTATAGGTCAAAGTACGGCCTTCAACATATACCTTTTTTCTTAAATATTAAAATCCTCGCATGTTCAAATATTGTGAATAGCAAATCATATATTGAGAACAATACATCAACGCTTTGTATGTACAATATATACGATTTTAATTCAACCGAATGTACTAAAGGATACCCTGGATTTTTATATACTAGAATGTCTATATGTACCACCACAGTCTAAAAATACAACCGCAGTAGCGTCTGGTTCGAGGTTTATTACTGCGGAATTCATAAATGTATGTAAAGAGAGTACTATACATGCACTTTGCACACCAAAACATACTTTTGACAAGTCATTTGTAGTGGTTTCATGTTGGCAATATATATTCCAGTCAACATTCAATCCAACAATTAATATAAATCATTCAAAATGCTGTGCCAATTTTAACTCTCATTTTAAATTTCTCGTTCTTTACTAAACCATAACCAAAATTGATGATGCTATTTCACGATTACTGCACGCATGGACTAAGAAATATTGTTTTAAATTAAAAGTTAGTATGAAACTTTACGCAAAAAATGATGGTTTATACTTTTACCAAAATGTGGTTCAATTCTCTCCTTTTTCAAAAACATATAAAAGGTAAACCGAGCTTGTTTTGAAGATACATTATGTGCAGCATTCTCGTATTTGAAAGAAAATAAAGGAACACGGATTCTAAAATATGATGTGAGAACATAGCTCTCATCAAATGCTTTCATGAAATAAAAAGAAAATTTCAGTCATACTTGTTTTCACATAATAATTTGAGTTACCTCTCCTAACAAAGCAAAGTTTTTAAGAACAATGCATGTATACATCAACATTTGCTTATTTCAGTCTCGACATTCCGGAAAAAAACTGAAACTTATCAGTACTTAGAGAGGTCATCATGCCATCCATCCTCTACTTTCAGAGGCATAATTAAAGGAGAAATGCTTCGCTTTAAGAGATGTACGAACGATCCAGTAGATTTACAGACACAATATGCGTTATTTTCTGAACGCCTTATTAAAAGGGGATATAAAGAAAATGAAATTAAAACTGTTATGCAGGAAGTGACTGCAAAACAAAGAAATGACACATTATTGGTTAAACCCAAATCTGTATTACAGTCGCCTCCCTTGGTATTCTCCACAGTGTTTTCAACAGAAAACACACTTTAAAGAACAATATTTTAAAACACTGGGAAAATTAAAAGATGACGGAGAGGAAAAACATTTATTTCATAAAAGACCTCTTTTCGCTTTCCGTAGGCATAAAAACTTGAAAGACACAGTAACATCTGCAACTAACATGTTGCAAATTATGAAAATATATTCTATACTATGTTTGTGTAAAATTGATAAACATGGAAAGAAAAGAAAGAGCATAGAAAAGTATTAGTCAAACAGATCACGAGGTGTCGAGCCCCTTATAAAAATTACAGTATTTTTAACATTAAATGTCACCATGCAATGGCTTGGGCTCCTGACGATGGACATGACTATGGTCAATTAGTTTATTCTAATTGGTCGAAATAGATGTTCGAAACACCTTGCGATCTATGGAGTTGGGGTGCTGGGATAGGATTTGACAACGATTTATTGAAATATTTGACCAATCATTCTCGGTCATTTGCG
The DNA here is from genome assembly GCF_021869535.1 of Mytilus californianus. Classification (NCBI taxonomy): domain Eukaryota; kingdom Metazoa; phylum Mollusca; class Bivalvia; order Mytilida; family Mytilidae; genus Mytilus; species Mytilus californianus. The sequence continues at coordinate 20,363,476 of NW_026262701.1, forward strand.
ATCGAAGATAGCAGAGAACTCCTATACTACATATACCAAAATCGTATAGTTGGCTTTCGGGCTAAGACAACACTGACTTTGTAATCTAAATAGAATAAGGAAACTTCAAAAATCATTCCATTACGTCACTTCAATAAAATAACAAAATTGTGTTAAAAAGCAAAACATAATATCAATATTTTATTGACGCCCTTTTCAGACTATTTAGAAAAACTGTTACCAAGTTACGATATATATTTTCTTGAATGTTGAGGCAAGGCAACACGAAGTTCGTTATTTTCATAAAGACGTTAACAAACATGTAATAGGAAAATTTTATTTAATAAACTAAAAATGATAGGATTTTTTATACTTTGTTAAAAAAGATTATTGTCGTCCTTTTTTTTTTAAATAATAATTATAAAGTATAGTCTCCCAGCTTGTTTCGTATTTAGTAAGGATTATACATGGAAAAGCACGTGTATGTGACTATAAAAATAAAAATTTTTATAAAATATGAAAAGATAGCTCTTATAGAACGCTTTAAGAAAATTAAAAAGAAAACATAGTTAATAACTAATTAAAACTTAATGTTCTATTGATAACGACGAAGTCGGAAATAGACTTGAACGCCAAAGTGTCGCTTCTGCAACTTTGGTCGTAAACGAGATACAAACTAGATCTTATGAGTTATCTTCCTTTATTAATCAAAGTTTAAAAAAAACAATTTATTCAATAAAAACTTGCTACTTGTAAATACCGTATAACCATTAATTATTAGACATAATCATACAATTTCATATTCAAATAAAAGTCTCCTCAAATACATTGCAAGTTTGCATCATCAAAATTTGAGATTTCAGTAAAATCTGGACATCCTTTGCGATCAAACATTGCAGATTTGTCCCAACTTACATTAAGAGCTTATAAAGCTTACTGTATACCATCAGCATTTGTAGTAGTTTAACATAAGTATTTAACTAATTAATAATATATATCGTTAATCTTTTGCAAAAATGAATGATATATTTTAAATAATCATGATTAGGAAAGGACTATATAAGTTGTGATAACTTAATTGTGTTTATTCCTTTTTGCTATACTTAATAGCAAATGAATTATGTTTAAATGAACTGGAATGAATAATGAAGTTATTAATATAGCTTTTAAGAAGGTGCACAATTTGTTTCATAAGTGAAATTCAGATACCATTATTAAATTAAAATGCAATATGTAATGTATTGAATATAATCTTTTATTATAAAGCTGATATAAATTGATAGAGTAATGTACTAAAAGTGTTCGGCAGTCTATGCACCTATATCAGTAGGTAAATGTTCTTAATGACATTTGTTTTATGTACTTGGCATCTAAGTCTGATCATAACGTTTTGTCCTCAGTGACATAAAGTAACGAGATATATTATCATTATTCTTCCGGACAATTATAGTGCAGCAAATCTGCAATATATTTAGTTTTACATATTTGAGGCCCTAACAATACACACGGGAGACTTGTAACCTACTGTATTCTACACAAACAAACTTTCATATACTAGTAAAGGGTTTGTTCTTAGATTTATCAAAATAAAACATCTAATTCATCATCATACATGCGAAATTTAGTTTACTTTGCTAAAATATAAAAATACCCTTGAGTTGGCCTCAAGTTAATATCTCGCATTACTTCTTTATAACCGATCGGGCAGGGTTAATACGAAAGATAGCATAATAATTGAGATATAATGATCTACCTGGGCAGTTGTTTATATATCAGATACTTCCTCAACTTATCTTATGTCATAACAATGCACTAACTGCTGGCATTGCATCTTCAAGAATTAATTATCCCATCAAGCAATGTTATTGTACTATGACGTCAAAAGTACAATGATTGACAGTTCAAAATGAGTCAGTGGTGTTTGCTCGGGTATGATTCTTGAGTATAAAAGCATGGATGATGCGTCTAAGCTCAAAGTTGAACTATAGCGAGCCATATCAAGATATCAGACAATACATACAGTCAATTTCGTTTCAAATGATTAAACAGGATATTATGGAATCTGTTGATAACTACTATGAAGATGGAAAACTTTCTAGTGAACAGTTTTTGGACGAGGAATTTGAAATGCGATCCGAACCGAATTCGCGGACATCTTCCATAAAATACAAGAAACGACCAACACTACTTGCGGACTTTGACGACGACAAACGACGAAACAGCCTTCCAATTACAACCGAAATGGCACTGTCTGGTTCGTTTTCAGACCATCTTGTGCATAAAAGACAAAAAGTCAAAAAAGTAAGATCGTTCCGAATGACATCAAAGGGTATTAAAAACGACATAGAAGATGAACGCCGACAAAGTAATGCTAGTATTTATTCAGCGGTTTCACAGAAAGAACTTTTTCGAAAACGTCTATCAAGCGAAACATCCGATGATAGCGCCATATGTTGTGGATGTTCGTCTACTTCATCTACTGGATACTATCGTGTGTGTGTGATGGGAGCTGACGCAGTTGGTAAAACAGCCTTGACCAATCAGTTCATGACGTCAGAACTATTATGTTCGTTTGACATTGAAAATGGTACGATATACATGTATATATTTTATTTTAAGAAACTTATATAATATTTTTCTAATATTTTGTAGAATTGTATCATTTTTTTACCTTGTGTGAAAAGAAAAGTAGAAATGAAAGCAAAAACAAAATATGAATAATTAACCTTTAAAAATTTCAATGTATGTTATATCTGCTTTGAAAAAGCTCTCGCAGCGTTGTGCTGATGCGGCGTAAAGCAATCTTCAACCAATCAATTATATCTGCTTTGAATAATAATTGCTTTATAATGTTTTAAAAAAAAAATAGGTAAAAATCTTAATTTGGATGATTTGACTTAATTTATGTCAAAATCAAGACAATGAAATATTTAAATCTCACTTTCTTCCTTCCAGACGAACTAGACGAACAGACATTAACAGTGGTCATAGATAACGAAGAGTCGACTTTAGAATTCATTGATTTCTCAAAACACAAGGTATGTTACTATTTGAAGTTTTTTTTTTACAAAGTCAAATTCTGATTAAACAGTATTAATTAGTATTAGATACACCTTGAGGGCGTTAGGCCGAATGAGTTTATCTAATTTGCACCAAAATATTATTGTCAATGCAGAATGATAGTTTCCAATAATTTAGGAGGGGGTCTTTTAGCCATATTGAAAGGCATGATAAATACAGGGTATCCAATTTCATTTACGCCATCTAGGTGAAAATTAAGATAGCGTATACTACTAGCATCAGTCGTCTCAATGTTATTCACCCTTCAACGATTCTAATTGTGCACACTTCACCTTTGTATCAATGTCAATTGTAATGAATGAATATACACATTGACTCATCGTATCTCTTAGATGTTTGCTTATCTTGCGTGATAAGAAAACTAATTATGTATATGATTCATGCAACAAAGGTGCTATTAATTTCTATCTTTGACAGTTAATGACTAGATAATGGTTGTTTTTATACATGCAATATGCAACACAGCTTAACCATAACAAAGAAATGTACTATAAGTAACACAATCACCTAAGAAAAAAAATGTGGTTTTAAAAGGTAATTTTGTATTTTCAACATACTGTAAACTTTTATGCTTTCAATATTAGAAAATATAAATCGTAAATTTATAGAAGACTTTTATTGGGTGTTTCAATTTTATATTTTGTTTTCAAATTATAATCTTTTTTAGGAAGACATTGAGAGAAATACCTGTCATGCTTGTGACGCATTTATTGTTGTCTTTTCTGTCCACGAGCGACAATCATTTGATGTGGCTACAAAGTACCTCACTTACCTTAGACATGAACTCTTTATAGACAGAGCTATTATTTTAGTGGCAAACAAGGTGGATTTAGTCCGTAAAAGACAAATAGCTTCCGAAGGTAAGGTTACATATTTTGATATTGGTGTCTTTAACATAGCAAATTGAAGTACAAGCAAAACGTTGTTAAAATATTGTTGTAATCGAAGTTAAGGTAGATAGGGTGTCTTCCTCCATCTTGGATCTTGTAATACCTGAAAACAATCGGTCTAGATCTTTAATAGAATGTGCAAATTTTGAGAGTAGTAGGTAATTCATGTGTAAGAATATTTTCATTTCTATATAGAAAATGACATGTTTTATCATATTTATGGTTGTATTTTACAAAAAACAGAAAACTTTTGTTTGATTCAATTTTTTCCAACTTTGCCACATGAGGGGAGGCAACTCAAATGTAAGGGCAGATAATTCAGATAAAGGTACTTTTACAATAGAATGTGTTAGGAATTTACCTATTTTATTATGTAGCAAGAAAAAGGGTCCGGTGACCCAATTTTTTCTTTTTCTTACCTGAAAGCATACTATTAAAGCTATCTTCTCATATTTTATCTCAAAATTCTATGGTGTAGTTTTCGTTTTATGGCAGAAAATTGGGTTTTCCATGCATAATCTATGCAAAATCTGTTAATTTTGAACAACCTGTAGCGTGAAAATAAGCCCCGTGACCCATTCTTTTTATCATTTATTTTTAAAAAGCTTGATATAAACTACATTTTGGCAAATTATTAAAAAATTCTATCATGGATTATAATTTAGACACCCCATCTATCTTAATGCTATTAGTTTGATGGTTTATCCTGTACTACTACTACTAAACTACTACTAAAACTTCTCCAAATGCACAACAACCTTCTATTAGTTACTGCTACATTTTGAACTTTATTTTTGTGGATAACACATTTCGTGGTTTTAGAAAGACCTGTCATTTTGAAGTTTTTTATTTTGCGGTTTTTGAACTTTTAATTCTATCAGTGCTCTGTTAAGTGGTTTGACTATTAAATACAACAGCTACAAATATTCATAAAAAAAGCCTTGCGGCTTCCAAAGATAGGGAATACGCTATTTCAGGTATAATTATGAATGATATAAAAGATTCACAGGTCTTTAGATATGAAAATCAAAAAAGCAACAACAACCAACGGCTTGCTAATTTTCCGTCACATGTAACGAAAATAAATACATCACACCAACGACAGTTTTATAACACGAGACAGGGAATTCAATGTCTGTGGAAATGCTTTACTATTCCCTAATAAGAAACAGGAGTGTAACAAACGTAAATGTGACTAGCTGTTGAAATAAACTTTAAATATATTATCTCTATTGATTTGATAAAATTTAAACAAGTTTGCCATTATTCAACAAATTCAATACAGTGACAGAATCCAAAAGTTTGAGCTTATATAGTCTTCATTTTTCTATCCCTTTATATTTCAGAAGCAAAACAACTCGCCATCAAATACAACTGTAAATACACCGAAACATCAGCAACCTTCAATCACCAAGTTGATGAACTTCTTGTCGGTGTTCTGAAACAGATTAAACTTAAACTCAGTCCAGAAGTTGTTGACAAATCCACACTTGAAATTTCAAAAGGAGGAGTAAAACAGTCTAAAGGACCCAAGGGACTTTTAAGTAAACTTTTTAGAAGAAAATCGAAACCAGTCAATGAAGTTGTACTGGATTTTGATTGAAAATTACGCAATACACGTTACTACTAGACTTTAAAGATTTGAACCCCCTCCACAAGAAGAATTGTCAGTACTGGAGAATGTACAGTTAGTAGTTAGCGAATCCAACGACAAGGTTCTAGTTTTTTGTCGCCTGGTAGCTGAATATTGTAGAATATTGCAGAAGTAAGCTCCCAACAGATTGGTAATGTTGAGAAAACGGAGTCTTGTGGTATAAAATGCTGCATACGTGCTTAGGAAAAGTACACATCAAAGATATTAGATTGAAACTTTGAAACATTGACAATTTGACACTTTGAATCACCATTGACTAAAAACATTGTAAATATCATATTCATCATTCAGTCAACGTACACATTTACCATTCCTTATTTTTGATACGAATAAATTTATATATAAAGTATGCATTTTTTCTTGTTGGGTTAATGCATCGATGTCTGACAAAATTCTTGCATTGCTTTTATCTTAAAACAACAAAAGGAAAACTGATGACAGACAGCAACACATGATGTATATACTGGGTAACTGGTTTTTGGCTTGCGCCAGGCATGACAAAATGAGCGTTCAATCTTCTCCCTAATTTTAGACGGTGGTGCCGTTACATAAGAACAAACACCATTCATTTGAAAACAGCATAATTGTATTTGCAGACATGACATTTACAAATGGTCTCTTACACAAGTTTACATAGTTAAATGAAAGCATTATTATTAATATAGTGCTGAGATAACGAAGACATTTCCTGATCGAGTGTTTATTTTATTTAACGTCCAATGGCAATTATTTCATACATAGTCAGTTCAATAATAAAACAGTAAAAGCTTTAGAAAATATGGGTTAGAAAAAAAACAGTAACTACACCCCTACTCTAGAAGGGGACTATATTGCAATTACCTTTTCCATTTGTTCGTTTGTTTGTCCGTTCGTCCAACAAATATTTCAGTCATAATTTATTTCAAGTACAGCTGGACATAATGACTTCATATTTGATCAGTGGTGAACATTAATCGGATCTGTCCGACATCTTGGTGAACATTAATCGGATCTGTCCGACATCTTCTTCCTGTTTAGTTTAAACAGTATTCATTAATGAAAAATTATAACAATGAAGAAGTACAATGTTACATGAAATTCAAATATGGGATTCGGAAACAAGTTCTTCCTGTTTGCCGATACTATGATTTTTTTTTTCAATCTGTTGAATGAATTAAAAAAAATGGCAGTGATGAGTTGTAACGTGTTATTGCTTTTCTCAGCTATCAGCTTTTTTCCATTACTTTGGAATACGAGTATGCTAGCTTTTACAACTGATCAAAAGAGCATCCCTATTGATTACTGTTCTTGATCTTAACGAGTGTTGTAGAGTCGCCAATGACGAACTTATTGGTAATACTTCACATCTTGCGCAAAAATGAAGATGCGCTGTTTGGTTTTCATCTTATTGGTTACATTTCGGTGGTGGCTTTACTTCTGTAGATAATTTACAATTGTGCCGTATCATATATTGACGTTCATTATAAAATTTGAGATTTTGCAACGGATATGATTCAGATATTGAACCTAATATTTTTATTACACCTGGCCAATATGAACTAATACCATCAGTTTGCAGAAAAAAAAACAAAATCTACTTACAATTCTTACATCAAAATTGTCAGACGACCCCTTTTTATGAAATATTGTCCATAGCTTATGACATTTGACCAATTTCAGTATGTTTGCCGTGAGAACTTTTATAGATAGAAACTGTTTAACATATAAAGAGCCAAAATGATCACCATAACTAGATATAAAAAAAGCATGATAAAAATTGCTACTAGTTACAATGTAACCATATTTTTGCTGGAAATGTTGTGAAAAGATTCAACAGGGTGTCTGAGAACAAATAGAGAAGCAAAGTAGGATAATATAAGAACCAGGATATGAGAAGCATATGAGAAAACATGAAACACTAAAACTTTGTAAATTTCTGATCGCTCGCTTGCATAAAATGCTTTTCATAGATTTTATTATTTTAATATTTCGAAAATAATAGCGCTCGCTAGTAAAAAAATGTTTCACCTGCCAAAAAAACAAATAAAAAAATTTCGCTCGCTCGCTACCTTTTTCAAAGGAAATAGTCTGAAGAACTAGAAATTAATTTGTGTGGCCTAATGTCTTTATTTCTAAACCTTGATGCAACTTTGCAAAGCTAATTACCAGTAAATACACTAACATTTTTTTTTAACTTAGTATTATTCTCAACCATTGTTTGTACAACTTGTGTTCCAGCTTGGAACGCAGTGACATCACTATTTTTTATTGGATTGTTGTTTCAACATTTACTAATACAGGGTTATCATACATAGATAGAACTTCCTCTTTCGAGCCATTTTCCGTTTACAGATTTGCTTACACTGCACTTACATCCTTAGGTTATTAGCTATGGAAGCTATTAAAATATATGTTGATAATTTGATATGTATTTGGAAATAGGAAATTGGATACATTTTACTGTTTATAGTTAATTTTGGCACCCCCTGTGAAAGTTATAAATCCAAATATATTATACCTGCTGATAAAGATGTGACCTGGGGACATACATTAATTAGATTTTTACAATATGTTTGAATAAAATCACAAATACGATATTGTTGAATTTATATTGCTGCCTTTTACAAAATTGTTTAGTTAAAAAACCTATTTATTTGAATAAAAAAATCAAAATCTAAATATTTTTCTTAAAATATTCAAATTTAAATTGAAATAAAATTTAATTGATTACTTTTTTGGCTTTAGTACTTTGGGTGCACACATTTTTGATTTAAAGTCTTTTATTACTTCTAAAAAAGTTTTTCCTTAACAATACACAAACCAAGATTTGAGATGAAAATTTACTGTCGTAGTTAATGTATGATAATATGACTATTTTTTTTTAATTTCTAAAACCGCTTGTCGAAATTTCAAAACCTATTAATTTTACTCATAACTCCTATATGGAGATAAAAAAAAGAGTTTAAACAATTTTCAAGTGATAAATGTCTCTTTAGGTGTCAGATAGTACGGATTAAATTATGTTGCGGTCAATGAATGTTATGTTTCCTAAGGCCACACCAAATTAATTTCTAGTTCTTCGGACTCTTTGCTTTGAAAAAGGGTAGCGAGAGAGCGACATTTTCTCATTTGTTTTTTTTTTTCGAAGTTTGATTTTTGGCAGGCGAAAGAATTTTGTACTATCGAGCGATATTATTTTTGAAATATTAATGCAAGCGAGCGATAAGAATTTACATAGCTTAGATGCTTGATATTTTATATATCTCATATCCTCGTTCTTATATTAGCCTACCTAGCTTCTAAATCAGTTCTCTGACACCCAGTTTAATCTTTTCACCCCTTTTCCAATTAAAAAATGGTTAACTTGTAGCAAAACCTACAACTTAGTGTAGTCTGATCAAATAAATATGATCCTGCTGAACATAAAAAAATGCATCAGCTTTGAACAGGCATGCATCCATGTTTAATGTAAGTTATAATTGATGCATTGTATGTTGTTTTAAATAAACGTATGTAAAGCATAAACGCATGTACAAAGCTTATATATACAAACATAAATATTTGTGTATCCAACATGGTGAAAATTAACAAAAGACTGTCTTTCAAAAACAACACCAATTTATATCATTCAAATGAACCTGTAAGATGCTATATTCATACTAACTAAACAAAATGAACGTTTCAATACATTCCACTTATTATAAGTCATTGCTTTCCTGTAGAATTTAATGACAATCAAATTTATATATATATATATGCATGTGGATATTGCTCTGTGTTGAAGGGCATACCGTCAACTAGTTGCTAACCTCAACAATGTCGGTCTCTGGTGGAAGGTTGTCTCATTGACAATCATACAAATTCTTATTATTACATTGTAAAAGATTTTGTAAATTATAAAGATGGAGTAATGTGTTAAATTCAATTACCACATAAATATTCTTTTCAAATTCCATGATTTTAACTAGTATACTTTATTGTTTAGGGGTCAGCGGAAGCAAGCCTCTGGGTCCGGGATTTTCTCGCTGTAATGAATATCCATTGGTAACCTTGCGCTCGTTTCTGCTCTTTGGTCGGGTTGTTATCTCTTTGACACATTCCCCATTTCCATTCTCAATTTAATTTTAAAATAACTTTGTGATGATACTAGCAAATATAAATAAAAGAATCAAAATGTTCAAGAAAAACCTTTCTTCTACAGCAGATAAAAAAAGTAAACAATATAATGGTTTCATTTGCGGTGCCATTTCAATTCATGTGACATCAGCTTTGAGATTCTCTCTTATTCTTATGCGTGTTATATTGTCATAATTTAAATCTTTTAGTTCGGTGACGTCATTGCTTTGTCGTTTGATCTTGATCATCATAGGTATACTGTGAATCATTCAAGGATATTACTACCTCGCGCGTGAGTCAAGTAATTCAAATAAGGTGGACACCCCTTACAATATCACCGAAAGTGTAAACTTTTAGCTGGCTCTTCTGCTGTTTGAATCTTGGTGAAAATATCCGGTGGTAGTAGGTTCCAATCTTTTTATTGTGTTTGGTATGAAGCAGAATTTTAATGTGCCTGGTTTTGTTTGCAGTCACAGGAAGTGTTGGCCATAATGCATGTTCTTGGTGTCCTAGATGTTGTTTTTTTTTCAGTTGATCAGAAGGCAAGTTGGCTTTACCGTGTATGCCTTTGCAGAAGATGATAAGTATGTTTTGGGTTCGACGATCTTTAAGGGATGGTAGTTGTAGCTGGTCTTATAATTACTGTCATATTTCCTGGGTCGTAATTGTAGTTTGATGTTATGAACGTCTGAGGTCTTTCACGGAGCACTTCCAACAAATCGGTTAAATAGTTGCCCAAATCATATTCTTCAGAATTGTGTGCCTGCGTCACCACTGTAACTACAAATGTAACTACAAATATTCCACTATAATGGCTTACGTTAAGAATGTTTATCATACTAAATTTGGTAATAATATTGTAACAACAACGTTGTGAATGTTTGATCTAGATCGTTTTTTATGTCAATTTCCGTGTCAGTATGGCGTTACTTTCAAACGCACAACTGATTAAAATTTCTGTTTCATAAATTTAGAGACAGACGCGCACGGCTCAGTACTGGACGCGGGTTTTTAAAAAAGTACTTCTTTCTGTTCGACCTTTCACAACACGCGGGGAATCCGACGAACGAGGTATTAATTTGGCGTGGCCTAAGTTTCTGGATTGAAACTCTATTTTAGTTTAAGTGTCTTTTTTATTGTATGGTATACTTATTACCAGTGTCTTGATATTTTTTTTAATTTCGTCTTTGTTTGAAGCTTTACTTCTCTTTGAGTTCAATTATGGACATTCTTCTAAGGTCATCTCGGTGATTAATTAGATGGCGTCTAGTCATACATACACACAAAATTCTGACACATTATAACGAGGTCATGCCTTGTTGATAGTTTCTTTTGGACTTTCTGTTGATTCGGATGTACGTCTTAGTATCTTATAAATCAAATATCAGAATTTGAGTCCAATCGTTGAAAATGAATTCAACAGCTCATGCCCCTTTATATGATTTGGTGTATTATTTTTTCTTTCCGAATCGGTTAATGCTATCTTCCTTTCACATTTGTTATTGTTTTTCCATCACGGGTTTCCTTTGCACTTGCGCTGTGCGATTGCCGAATTTCTTTCCGAAGTCATTGATACAGAAAAGCTGTCGGCAAATAGACAATAATTCGATAGTAGTACATTTCTGAAAATTGAAAGAATAATGAATTTTCTATTAAAAGAAAGTCTATATACACGTGTTAACTGGTAAAACTTGGCCATTCAAGTATATCAAACACATTTATCTTTTTTGTTAAAGGAGTAAGTTTGGTAAGGGCCATATTCAACCCGGATTATTAAGTTCAATGTTTCAAGATAACAAAAATAAAGTTGATGTAAAGACATGCGGGAAACATATGGCAAAATCAAAGGTACTTTATTTAAATCATTTGCACCACGTGACTTTGTCCCTTTTGATCAAATTACTTCCCTTAGCTTAAGATTGAAAATATAATTTATTATAGATTTGCGGATAATCCAGTCTTTTTCCGTCATGTATCTAAAACTAATGTATCTTTAAAAACTTCCTTTAGCAGATATTTACAAAAATGCTGTGTAATTCTAAGGGAAAATGCTTAAAATTTGACTTTTTACGAAATGGGAAGGTTGAAATCATCATGTTTTTAAATGAATTTGGCCGAAAACTTAAGAAAGCAGGTAAGTTAAAAGTTATTTAACTTTAAAATTCAACCTACAAGGTGTTTCCCTATATGCGAACAAATCATGAACAATATCTTCTTGCATGTGTATTTCTGTTTTGAATCTTGCTATTTTACGATTTTACGTCATTTTATTTGATCTTATATAGCAATTACACAATGATTACGCTTCCGATTTTTAAACTAAAAAGGCCGAAAGATTTCAGAGTAGACAATGTCCATTTGTACACGGACAGAAGCCTAAAACATGTACAATTAACCTATATGCGAACAAATTGTTCATTCGACATAGGTATTTGCATATTGGCATTTTTATTAAAAGGGCTTATATAATCCTATTGTAATGGCTGCCGTCATGATAAGGCAAAATGGCCGCTATGCAAATTAGCAAATTACCCCAAATTTTTCCATATGAGTCAAATAGATTTTTTTTTGTTCAATTTTATTTTAAAGAGTTGATTTTTTTACATTTCTGAATAGACCAAAAATTGAGATTTTGTAAAATTTGACAAAATCGTACGGATTTCAACCCAATTAAGGCCTAGGAAAAACAGAGCGCAGGCGTCGACAAGCTAGACATTAAAGTCAGATATATAAAATAGAACAAGCATTATGTGAAAAGATCTTTTTTGTCGACGCATGCACTGTATGTTTCCTACCTAAAAAATCAATGGAAATTTAGCCGTTTTCATCGAATTTTCGTAGAAAATCAAAATAAGTGTTATTTGTGACGTCCTGAAGTGAACGCATTTATGTGAATTTTGAACAAAAAGACATATTTTCTATCTAGTCATTGTATTAGCTATGCTTCATCGTGATAGTGGTCAATACATCCTAATTTGAAATTGTAGCCAGAAATCGGGACCATTTAATGGCCTTATCGAACCTACTCCTTTTAAGGATCATATGACTTGAGATTCATATTGTTGAAAATACAAAACACTGGCTTGACATAATCACAGAGAAATCTAATAATTTTGTAGTTTTAATTTTCAACGATATGACAAACTAAAACACATGTTCAATGATTCTATGAAAAACTAAACTTCTAAATAGTAAACGCCACTAAACTGGATTATATTAATGTTTAAAACACCTATAACAAATTATGACAAAATCGTTCCACACGACGCATATAAATCCATTAAAACCTTAAGCTATTAAAAATATCACAAATTCATTATACAAATATTCTAACTCATTCCACATAATGCACATCAATCCATAAACACTTCAAATATTTTTTAAATGTTGTGTTAAGGGGACCACCCTTTGATATTCTAGGTTGGGAATAGAATTTTGGAATGTGTCTGCCGGCCTGCAAATAATCTGAAGAAATAAACGGTTGACACAGAGACATGTCTCGCCTGTCGGCATAAAATTCAGAAAAAGACAATCTGATTGACAGCAACGTTGCTAATTATTTCAAAGTCGCTGGACCAACTAGTGGGTAGGGCCCCAAAATGGTTGACAAACTGAAATGTACAGACAGCAATGTAACTCTATTGAAAATAGTGTCTATTGTAAGTAGATCCTATCAAACTAACTTAAGCAGAAACCTTAACATTGAAAATTACTAGTTAATTCAAAGTCACTTGACTATGACCAAGGGGGCATTCCTCAAAATAGTCGTCAAACTGATATGTACTGATAGTAATGCAACTTTATAGAGAATATCATTGATCTATCGCAAGTAGATCCTATCAAACCATGGAAGTAATATTTAAATCAATATTACTTCCATGATCAAACTAACTTAAGCAGAAAATTTAACATTGAAAATTGCTTATTAATTTAAAGTCACTGGTTCATGAATTAGGGGACAGGGCCTCAAAATACTGATATGTACTGATATCAAGTAATGCAACTTCATATTAAACATCAATGATCTGTCACAAGTAGTTCCTATCAAATTAACTTAAGCAGAAACCTTAACATTGAAAATTACTAGTTAATTCAAAGTCACTTGACTATGACCAAGGGGGCATTCCTCGAAATAGTCGTCAAACTGATATGTACTGATAGTAATGCACCTTTATAGAAAATATCATTGATCTATCGTAAGTAGATCCTATCAAACTAACTTAAGCAGAAAACTTAATATTGAAAATTGCTTATTAATTTAAAGTCACTGGACCATGACTTAGGGGACAGGGCCTCAAAATACTGATATGTACTGATATCAAGTAATGCAACTTCATATTAAATATCACTGATCTGTCACAAGTAGTTCCTATCAAATTAACTTAAGCAGAAAACTTAACATTGAAAATTACTAGTTAATTCAAAGTCACTTGACCATGACCAAGGGGGCAGGCCTCGAAATAGTCGTCAAACTGATATGTACTGATAGTAATGCAACTTCATATTAAATATCGATGATCTATCACAAGTAGTTCATATCAAACTAACTTAAGCAGAAAACTTAACAATTGTTGACGCCACCACCGCAGCAGTCGTCACCGGAAAAGCAATCCCTATGTCTCATTTTGCGCGACTTTCGTCGCAGGCGAGACAAAAAATTGCCAAATGCAGGACGTATATGAATATTTTGTACCACAAAATCAGGAAATGAATGTTCACAAAATGCAGAAAATAATTGTGTACAAAAATGAAAATAAAGAAGCCTTCATTGCAACTTGTGAAAATACATATTTCGTCCGCAAAAACAAATAACTTTTAGGGATTTTGAGATGATTTTTTGCATCATCACAGATGATGGAAAACTAAATGAACACCTTTTTATTTCAACCAAGTTACACGTCATATTTGTCTCAGAGTTGACAATGTCCATCTTGACACCTCAAATATAATAAGAACACTATAGAATTTTAAACCTAAGTTTAAGATTAGAAATGAGCATGAACTCATTTAGTTACCAAGGAGGAATACTATAAAAAGTTCTTATTCACAATATAGAATGAATATTTAAACTTTTCTGTTATATGTTACATGTAAAATGGCGCAAATGTAGTTTTTATTTTTTGGCGCAAATGAAATAATACCGTGTGTCCCTTTTGTAAGATCACCATTCAAACGAGATATTCCTTATTTTTTTCTTATAATCATCAAGAAATCATGGATATTGCTAGGGAAATTGACAATTATCACATTTAGAAATTTAGTTTCAACTAGGACTATTATATACTAGTAATAGTCCCAGGTTTCAAACACTGTTTTTAGAACTATAATACTACACACAATTAGCTTCAAAAGAAATATAAAAAAGTATGTGGTAAAAAATATTTACATAAAGTGAGGGGTTTTGGACCAGTAAATTTTTAAGGTGAAAAATTTCCAGCAATAAGGGGAAAAAATGTTCAGCATTTTCCCAATTGCATGTTTACCTCTATTTTGTCATACTTTGATAGAAACAATCGTTGTAAGGCATACATCTCCTTAAAAGGATCAAGTATTATCCTTGAATACACATATTATAAAAAAAACCTGAAAATTGCATTTCAATAATTATATGTAATTTTGTATCTTTCAGTTGATATAAATGTAATCAATTTAAAAAAAAAAAATCACAATATAAAATAAGGCCATGTAATAATTATACAATGGGTATAAAAAACTTTTTTAAAGTCTAAATTGTAGCACCAGAGACACATAAAACCATCTCTGTAACATATACATTAATATGGGGAATAATGAAGAATTGTCAATTAAAAAAAATACCATGTTGACCTGATATATAAATCCTCATCAAAAGCAGGTGCTTGCAGCTAAACAATGTTAACATAGACTGGACTAAATCATCATAAATAGGGATTTATTTTGGTAAACTGTGTATAGATTGAACAACTAATGAATGATTACTTGAAGATGAACAGATAATGAGCATAAACAATTATATTATGATGTGATATCATCTTCATTCTTTTGCAATAAAATCTGTGAGCTGCATAAATAGAGATTGGACACTGTTCAAATTATTATTCCTCTTTCTTTTATTTATGATATATCAGATCTAAGAACGTTTATACTGGAGTGATCATGTCATCTCAGAAAAATCCTGACATGCCAACAGATCACAGTCCTGTATGTCAGTCACTATCATTGCTTCAGTCGTCCTCTTGGTCTGAATTCTCATATAAGACTTTTCGCCACTTTTATTTTTTTCATCAACGAAATCAGTCATTTCATTCGAATCTGTTTCTCTTGTACTTTTTGTACATGGTAAAGCATCCTTCAATTTGTTTCTACAACGTTTATTCCTGCATATGACAATACACATAATTGCTATGATAGAAACACATGCTATTAAGCTAGCAATTATTACCCACTGGTTCTTGTTATCTACAACATATAAGTAATTTGATTACATGATGACTATAATAGAAATTCAAGAATAGTATAAAAAAAAACCAGAATGATACTTTTTTGAATGAATTTATTTTACAAGACCCTAGAACTGTATCAGACAGTTTTCGCTGTCCCGATTAGATCATTAATTGTAATCTTCTCAAAACATTTAATATATTTGAATTCCAATATTTTAAGTTTGAAGCTTACTGCAGGGAAGCAAATTTCCCAATGACACCGCTTTTGTTTTTCACAGTGATGTGATTTTTAGTGAAAACAAAACGATTTGTCAGCAACGATGAAGAAGCAACGAATCGGCCGCGATCGAGAACCTCAAGTATTTCCCGTGCTTAAACAAATATTTCAGTTGGTATTGCAGTCTCACACTTTCACAACGTAAGTCTTAACAGATTGAAGATGCAGGTTTTTCCAACCAATTTTTTGGTTAAGATAAAATACGTAGCCAGGAAATGAAGATTTTTTCAAATGTAAAAAAATGTAATTTCAGAAATGTTTGCGATGTTTTTATTATAGCGAAAATTGCGAAAAGATAGGTTTCGCAAAAAAGTAAAAGCTCGCATTTTAAAGTTTGCTCGAAGACAGAAAAATGTATCCGCAAAAGATGAAATGTATTCATGTGGACTGTTACCTTTTGGCCTAGTATGTTAAAAATCCGACTGAGCTTGTCAGTATATATGCAAGGTTCATATTCATATCACATTAACATGTTTTCGTCCTGAGTATGCATTTAATAAATTTGTCATTTGACGTTAAACAGCCATCCGACCAACAAAAGAGGCAGAATATTCCAAGGGCATATTTAAAACTTATATGTCGAATAGAAACTGACAAAGACTTGGCCAAGTACGAACTTAAACAAGAACACAAAACACTACATAGAAAACTATAGACTGAGCAGCACGAACAATGGGGGTGATCTCATGTATCAATGTTGGACATTCTTTTTAATGAAACATAAGTGGACTAATTCTATAAATCGTCAACATATTCTTTTTCCCGATGTTGCACAGATTTTGATTGCTTTAAACTTCTACATACCAAAACATTCATCGAAAGTTGTCTTTATTGGATCAAGCTGTTTGGATCCTATCAAACAAGTCATGTGTAAGACGCCTTTGCAGAATCCATAATCTTTTATGTTTAATGTCAAAGTAAATGTTACTTTGTAAAAAAGCTGGATAAGCTCAGACTTTGTTATCACTTTTGAAGTAATGTCTTTACTCTGAATAAAAATATTAGTTAATATTAGTTAACGAAAAAAGCGATGATAATTATATGTTTCTGAATTAATGATGTGACATTTTGTTTCGTGCACCTAATAACATTTTGTTAAATTATTTAAATGATTTTTTCCAGTTAGTTGCATGCTATATATTGTTTTACAAAAATTGTAGACTGCGATGAGAAACAATGGTTAACTTCGAATTATTCTAATTATAAACGTTTTAGTACTGTGCTAAACAAATAAATAGATGGTAAGTTCGTTATGAAAATAAATATTGCAAGCTACAGAGCCTGATGTGAATGGCTTATTTTATGAGAATAAACACGATCTACATTTTTGATGTACTAGAAGATCTGTATCTTGAAACAGAGTCCGCATTAACAAATGAAAACAACACTTTAAAAACTTCGTGCGTCCGAAGCGCCTTTATGAATTTGCATTTATCAAGAATGCCCAAAGCCGAATATTTGAAATCCAAGAATGTATAAGAACCGAAATGGTCGAAGAGCTATATGATCAAAAACGACCAAAAATAAAAGCCAACGTCATCTAAGGTCAACTTTGCCTGACAGAGTAGAAACCTTAGTTCCTTAAACATTCCTTAATTAATAAACGGACAATTGAAAAAGGTTTGTTATAAATCGTGTCAATATCGAAGTACTGACTACTGAGCTGATGATACCCTCGGGGACTGATAGTCCACCAGCAGCGGTATTGACCCATTGCAGTAACAAATGAAAATAACAAGATATAACAGTGCAAAAATAACAGTCGGCACTCGGTTTATCGAGGACCAAGTTACTATGTATACTGCTACGTTGATGATTGGTCCGTTGATTGAGTAAATATTCAAATGAGAAGATGTGGTATGATTGCAAATGAGACAACTCTCAACAAGAGACCAAATGAAACGGAAATTAACAACCATAGGTTGATATGTTATCGAAAATTTATTTCCACACTAGACTTACAAACACTTTAATATTATTCAATTAGCTCAACGGACTCGTGTTCAATAATGTGAAGGTCGAATTAAAAAACAAATCTTGTATGTAATTTCATTTCAATACACTTACATTGAAAGAAGTAGTGCAGTTTGGATATGGATGAACTTCTTTGAAATCAACTCCCATAGTCAAAATGGTGTGGTCGTTAAAAGAGTATCGACTGTCTAGTGTACTATTCATAGGATAACCTAGATGTAAAATAGAAAGAATAAAAAACTATACTGTCAGAAACCTTTAAATTATCATTACTTCTTTTAATAAAACATAATCATTCAATTCAATTCATTTGGAATTTAAAAAACAAGCTAGCATACTTAGTAAGTCGAAATCTTTTCATTGCTTGTAAAACAGTAGTTCAATTTCTAATGAATTCAATCCAGATCTTATTAAACATTGAACTGTAATGTTTAAATGTCTTTAATTTTAAATGCATTTAAATCTGGTTTAATACTTTTGTTTATGAAGGACAAGTTCTATTTATATTCATGATTATATGCAGATATTTTCGATTAAGAATCTCATTAACTTTGTCATTATTGTATAGTGAACTCTCAAGCGTTCCAATATAAACATTTACTATAACTGTTTCCGAATAGTATATAAGATTAAACTCATCAAAGATACCAGACTTAAAATTTGGAAGCCAAACGCGCGTTTTTTCTGCAAAAGACTCGTCAATGACGCTTGAATCAAATTGTTAAATGTCCAAATAAAGTACGAAGTTGAAGAGCATTGTGAAATCAAAATTTCCGAAAGGTTTTACCAAAATACAGCTAAGGTAATCTATTCCTGGGGTAAGAAACCCTGAGTTTTTTTAATGATTCAAAGTTGTGTAAACAGTTAATTTAAAAAAAGATATCAAGAATTGTCATAGATATTGGACAACACACGAGACCAAAAAAGCACCTTATTCATAAAACAAACAGATGTACAAACAAAGACGAACAACACATGGTCCAACTTTCTGTTGATCGTATCGATCTCATTAATCTCGAAATAAAGTATACTGCAGATAGTTAGATCTGTTTGATATCGACAGTGGGTGGTTTTTAGAACTAAACTTCACTAAATTTGTCTCATTGGTAATCATTCCACATGTTCATATTTTCATATTTTAATACGCCAAAGGCGATTACATAAACTGGATTTTTCTCAGTATGGGATTTCCATTTGTATTTTAGAACATACCAGGAAGTGATCAATTTCTCCCGACTGACGAGTTTTGAACGTCACCTTGGTATCATCCACCTCTTTTTACCTTCCTTCATAAGGACAATATGTGTTTCCAAGTTACTACAATAATCAAGAACTTATCATGCTTTCCTAAATAGAGAGTTGTAGCTTTCATGGACGCAATTAAACCAAAGAATTTTTCATAATTTTGTTGAAAGCATCTGTTCGAAATCTTCAAGAACACTTCCATTACTTCAGTGACTGTTACTGAACATTTATGTTACATAGGATCACGGATATGTTCCATGTGTACTAAAATAAATCCAAACATCATTTCCCGCTTAATGAATGCAGCACAATGAGTGTTATAATGCATGCTAACACTTTCTTCTTCTTCTACAAATCTTAGCTTTGATCAGGTTCATATAGCTAAGTCTTTTAGTTTTTTCGGGAAAGTGTATGTCCGTCTCCATCTTTTATGGTCCTCTCAGCATCTTCGTATACTATTACAATGAAATAAATAGATGTCATTATTACCAATGATGTATACATGATTTCTACTTACATTCATAATCATTTCCGATGTCCAGGGTTTTTCTATCATTTTCAAATCCATATGAGCATCTATATGAACCCGTTAAATCTTGCTCGCTGAAGTTTTTAATTACCAGACCAAAACCATCAGGACTGTCCGTAGTATTGTATTTTGATATTTCAGATGGAAATCCATTAAACGATAACAGTTTAAAATCAGACGCCAGATATAAATGCCATCTTTTTGTACATTCGTCACAGCTATGATTAGAAGTCTTGTTATAGTTGCAAAAAAGTTCGACGTCTTCTCCAAATATAACAGGTTTAGTTTTCATCATCCAGTAGACAGCTGTAAATACATATAAATAGATGATTATTGTATGTATCACATTTACCCATGAGGGCATTAGCCTGATTTGGTGTAACTAATTTAACCAAATATATTATAATGCAAATGATAGATTTCACAAATTAACGATGTAGGTCCTCAGCTATTTGACGTTATTTCATAGAATATCCCTATGCATTTAATGTCATCTTGGTGTAATATATATTATATTTTATGTGTTTTTGTGCCTTTGATCAGTCAGGTATTCCAATTTGTCCATAATATAACTCATTTTTTAATAAGTTTATCAATCTAGTGTATAAAATACATGTAATTTTGATGTAATGAATAATTACAAATACCATTATGATAATCATGTGAAAGAATAAATCTAAAAATCAGAGCACACTTAATTCAATACTTTGACACAAGAACTGACAGAGGGTTGATCATTATCATTTCAAGTGGTGTTACAATAATCTTGTTGGTTATTATGGTTAATCTGGTTGCCAAATATAATTAAACTGTTACAAATTTTAATATGTTGACCCCGCTATAATTGGTTTTCTAGTTTTTTTTTGTCCTCTCATTCTGTTATTGAATAGTATAAGGGGTGACATTGCTGATAATGTTTTAATAATCGTTTTCGTAAATCTTGCTTTAACCATTTTGATTATTGTTTTATTTTGGCGTGTTTTATTTTGGCACTTTATTCATAGGATCCAAGATATCCCAATGTACGGTATTCCAAATATACGATGATTTATATGACTATGAAAAAGGTCAGTACATATAGATATATTCTAAAACAATTTCTAGGTTTTTTCTATGTAAATCTTAAGTTCTTTCAACTCGACGTACGAAATGAATATGTATAAACACGCCTGCATGCTAAACATAGCCTTGGGGAAAGCATTTCAAACCTGGGATCTCGCGAGATAACTTGACATCCTCGATTTCATGAAAGTGTTTGAAGTAGCAAATTTTAAGAGCATCCTGTATTAAAACAAAAAGAACAAAGACGCGCATAGCTAGTTGCCACAGCAGACAAAGTCTGTTGATGCCATGGACAAAAAACATTCAACAGTCTTTGTTAATTCTACCGAAACTATTTAATAAAATTCTTAACTATACTAAACTAATTAATGAAACACTTCATAAGCAGTAGCTGAAGACACTACAGTTAACGATCCTCTAAATTAATTCCAGTTGTCAGATATTTCAAACCAATACTTCCCCCCAAAAAAGGGAAAAAAGAAAATACATTCCCAATAAAATCCATATATATATTTTATATTGCTTTGCCTGTGAACTATTGCATAAGGCAATGGGTCAGAAAAGGCGAGATTGGTTTATTCATGAAATTATAATTACATTGTATGCATTAAATGCAATCACAAAATTTCTAGTTCAATATTTCAAACCTCTATAAGATGTAAATATGCATGTTAATAGCAACGCAAGACAAACCTGTCTGTTGGAAGAATCTTCGATGCAATATTTTACGGTGCTTTAAAGTTGACACCTTTTTCCGCACTGACATTTCCATTATATCTTCACACGACAGACTGTGTGAAATATGTCATTTAAAACCAGATAAATCAAGACACGAACACACAAATCCAGCAAACGCACAATTTGATATTACCCTATCATACACAATAACATAATTGCGACAAAAGACTGAAAAATCCACTAAAATCAAAGATTGAGATACCTTCCTAGATTTGGTCTGTTTTTTATAAATCTCATCTTCCACCTCCGCAATAAACTATTTACCCCCTCAATTTTACTTAATTCAAATAGCTGACATTCTCCCATTGAGAAGTATAAGACTATGCTCCTTCTGAAACATTCAGATAAGCAGTTAACAACACCTGCTGTAGTAGACTGAAATTTCCTTTTAAACCAGCAATTCTTCTGTTGGTAACTGCTGTAACAATAAACAAAGGTCTTTTGACAAGAACATGCTGCAAATATTTTGGCAACCACCTCTGGAACTCCACATTTTTCATAGGGAGTACATCGTCCATTTCCTGCACTATGGCTGTGTAAAGGTAATCTCCAACCCGTGAATTATCTGCTCAATTATCATTTCCTGTGTCAGTTTCTACCAATTTGGCAAGAAACACCTTATGGATATTGAATGTCGAATTCCAAACGTTCCGGCTGAATACAACTTGGTGAACTTAATGTTTGTTCAATGCCGGAATTCCTTTTAGATCGGTCTATATAAGGTAACAAGCCTCTGGATGGTCTAATATCAGATTTTCAATAAACAAATTGTGGCCACCATCTAACCTTTTCTCTCTAGAAATCTCACTTGGTGCCAGTCTAGTAGTGGCAACTTGTGTAGAGCTTTATAAAACGTCTTTCTGAACAGTTCATTGTCCGCCTAATTTAGTTTCTTCTTATTATATGTACTACGAATAAGGCGTTTAGCTTTCTTCATGTCCTTTGTAAGAATATACAAACTATTCAATCACCATAAGGTAATAATACAAATGCGTGTTTTAGTCTTTCCTCATTACCAGTTATCTAAACACTGTCAATATCTGCCACAACTTGCTGAGAGGTCAAAGAAGGAACCAACATTGACTATGATTTACTTGACACTAGAACCTGCAGCATAGTCATCTTTTTCACAGGCTTTCACAAGAACATTGTTATCCGTCCCCTTTCATTTAAATTAGAATCAATGTCCTTTCGAACCACACAAAATCATCATCGTCTTCGCAGTTATCATTACCATACTGTGAATTGGACGGAAATCATTGGAGTCATTGAATTTATTTTTACTATTTTTCGTTAGGAAATTCTTCGGCCATCATTTAATGCCAGTCGGTTTTCCCTTCCTCTTAGTCGAAGTTTTGTTTTTACATATCCTTGTGAATTTTATCAGCGTTATCGAACTCAAACTATTGATACGTTGGCCTGCGTATGATTCCTCTTCACCGAGTATTTAAAGGGTTGAGAGATTCCAATATCACCAAAAATAGTAACTAGTGACACAAACGAAAATCTTAATTCGAAGATAAAAAAACCTGTTCACAGTGTGATTGAATTTATTACGAAACCATTTGGAACAACGAAGAAGGCGCTCCCTGGTCTATTTTTAGCACACATATCTTAATGAGGATTGTACTGTCGATTGCAATAAACTTTCATAAGACAACCCTACATGAAACTATCAGAAGTGATGTTTCTGATTTATTTACTCCTGGGCTACAGTATTTTTCCAATCTCAGCAAAAGCATAATCAAAGCACTGCTCGCTGTAAAGTGAATTGTCGTCTAGTTCCATTTCGGAGCCTTGTATAGCTGACTATGCGGTATGGTTTTTGCCCATTGTTGAAGGCCGTACGGTGATCAATAGTTGTTAACTTTTATGTCATTTGGTCTCTGATTAAGAGTTTTTTCATTGGCAATCGTACCCCATCTTCTTATTTTTATAGTCAATGTTTGTGGGACTTTAATTTTTCATCCCTATGTAAACAAATTACAGATGACTATACTTGTCTTATTCATAAATAGCTATTGACGATTGAGTTTAAAACTAAAAGAAATTATTCAATGAATGAACAAAATAATTCTAGAAATTCATACGTTTGCTTTATTTACCAGGTAATATTGGTGCTTGCTAGCGTCCTCCCTTTTGGAACAAGAACAACTAACTTAACAAACTATTACCAGTCAAATATATATTATATTTATATATATTATGTACAAAATAAAGAATGTGGTATGGTTACCAATACAACAACTATCTACATGAGATGAAAGGGCCCGGCTTTAAACAACTGCGGGTCACCGTACGTGGTTGTGTTCATTGTTGAAGATAGTATTCTCTATTCTTGATTTTATTTTATGTTCAAATTTCTATTAAGGTTTTTACAAAATTATTGATGTCTAAAACTGTAATCTTGGACTGTATCTAAAAGTTAACTGCAAACAGTATATTTAAAAGTTATTTAAATGGAGGAAACGAAAAAAACAAATATTCAAAAATTATTTAAATGGAGGAAACGAAAAAAACAAATATTCAAAAATTATTTAAATGGAGGAAACGAAAAAAACAAATATTCAAAAATTATTTAAATGGAGGAAACGAAAAAAACATATATTCAAAAATTATTTAAATAGAGGAAACGAAAAAAACAAATATTCAAAAGTCTGGACAATTTTTTGAACATTTGAGACCTTAGTTTCATAATAATTTCTAATTTTGTAAACGGACAATTTTAAAAAATCATTATAAATTATGTAAGTACCGAAGTACTGATTACTGAGTTGATGATATCATCGTCGACTTATAGTCCACCAGTAGCAGTATCGATCCAGTGCTGTTAAGAGTGAAAACAACACTTTATACATCACATGCTTTCGTAGCGCTTTCAAGATGTATCTTCAACAGGAACCGATAAAAAACCGAATATTTGAAAGCCAATAATGCATAAGAACCAAAACAGTTGAAGCGTTATATGATTAAAAAGGATCTAAACTAATGATTTTTTTACATTAAATACCTCACCTTCATAGATTTAGATATCAGTCCACTCGCTGCATTATTCAACCGGACACCAGCCAGAAAAAAGAACTATACCCCTGTGACAAACAATCGCATGCGCGCCCTAACCTTCATCATTTTTTTCCGGTTCCATGGTTCATGCTGCACGTTTTTTGAGAAGGAAAAAGTTTTTTGCTTATCCACGTATTTTTTTTGTATAGAAAATTTATATTTATATTATTTCAATAGTAATTTATATCAATTATTTGTCTTATTTGGATAATTTGTGGTTTGTTGTCCCAGATTGTCATTCAGATGAGTTTTGTGATAGGAGTATGGAGTTTATCCCTGGTGTTTCTGGTGTAAGTCTGGAACAGGACTAGGTGGCCTATGAATTTTGCCTACCCTCCCATGCCTATATGGGTATGCCCAACTTGCCTCCTTAACCTCAGCCCTTCGATCCGTATTCGGCTCAGTCAGTTTGGTCTGGTCAGGGTTTCGGTGGAAAGCCGTTTTCAGAATCATCCTCTTTTAAGGATGACATAAGGACTCTTACCACTTCTATCTATAAGATACAAGTAACTGTTATCGCAAAATTCATTGAATAAGGTAACAGGCTTACCCTTATGGAATCTAGGGGTCTGTCTCAGGATCCTCCACAGGACCCTCCCAGACCTTCTAGACATCTGGTGGAAGATGATTCTGTTTCCTTGGCTCCCAGAAGCCAAGAAGGTAACTTTCGTGAAGACCAAGGTGCTTCTTCTAATAATGACAGTGTTGGGAGCACAGAGGGAGAAGCTATGATTTCTAAGGAGCCTTCTTCAGGCAACCCCTCTGAATGTCTCAGGAGTCTAGTTTATTCTGTTCTTATGGATGTGTCGGATATACCCATGTCTTCTCCACCAAGGGTTTCGTCTGCCCCTTCAGATTTTATGGCTTACTCTGGTTTAGTCAGACCAGATTTTAAAGGGTATCATTCTTTTCCAGAGTCGGGTCATTTCACAACAGTTTTGTCTTTTGTTAACTCGTCTTTGGTTGAGAACCATGCTAACACTAGCAGAACTGGTGGTAGTAAGTTCTCTGGTTTCGGACCTGCCTCTTATCCAGGGAGATGTAGATCTAAGGACTTTGATGTTCATGGATCTCCCTTGGGTATGTCGGCTCCTATCTGTGATAAGGTTTATTCTGGTTTAATGGGTTCAAAACCTGTGGACGGTCTCAGACTTTCTCAAGCTTCATATGTCAAGTCAGAGAATAATCTGAGGTGTCTTACTTTTGTTCTGGATACAGCTGAACACTATTTGTCTGCAGCTGGGTCTCTCTTAAAGGACAAAGGGGAAGAATTTTCAGACTTGCAGTCTATGCTTTTACAGGTAGACAAGAGTCTTGGAATGTCTCTATTCCTTATTCTTGGCACCTTGGCCAATTTTACTCTTGCTAGGAGACAGGAGATTCTTGCATCATCGACTGTCTCTGAAAGTCTCCAGCAGAGACATGAGTTCTTCTCTAAGGACAAGTTGTTCTCTGTTTACTTGGATCATGATCAGCTACATGAGGAGGTGAATAAGGCTCCTCCTGTTGTCAAGGTGGATGTTAAAGTCACTGATGGGAAAAGATTCGTCAAGACTACTCAGATTAACAAGCCTTCTTCCTCTCATCAGCACAAGCTTCTTCTTCCTCTTCTTCTTCACAGCCTATGAAGATATCAGCTGTATCTCGTCCTAACCTTTCAAGTGGCAAGAAAGCCAAAGTTGCAAAGGGTAAGAAGCAGGGTCAGTAATGTGTTGTCCCCTCCGTTAAATCCATCCCCACTTGTAGAGGAAAATTTTACAACTCCTCTTTCTCATCTTCCAGTGGGGGACATGATTTCTAGATCAATGGTCTCTGATAACTTCAGACAAGTGTGTACTTTCGATTTTACGGATGGGATTGGAGCTTTAGTTTTTGGAAAAGTCTCCCCTTTCTCCTGTTCCAATCAATCTGTCAGTGACAAAGGATTCTCGAGAGAATCAGTTGTTACAAGACGAAGTGAACATTCTAATTATGAAGGGTGTGTTGGAGGAGGTAAATCCTCCTTTTCATCTAGGGTTTTATTCCCGGCTGTTCTTGCTTCCCAAGAAGAACGGGAAAATGAGACCGGTTCTAGACCTTTCTGTTCTGAATCAGTATTTGGTGGCCCCACATTTCAAAATGGAAACAAACAGGTCAATCAGGTCGACACTTCATTCAGGAATTTGAACAACCTCTCTAGATTTGCTGGATGCTTATTTTCACATCCCGATTTCTCCCAAGTTTCGTCATTTCCTGAGACTGGTTTGGGCTGACAAAGTGTACAGGCTATGCCTTTTGGCCTTTCTACTGCCCCCCTAGTTTTTACCAGGATGTTTTAGACTGTGGTGTCTTATCTTCATACTCGGGCGGTACTCATTCACTCCTAACTAGACGATTCTTCAGATCAAGAATCATTGCCGATCACTTCTGGAGGAACACACCGTTTTGGCTATTAGCCAATTACTCCTGAGACTGTTTTTGTTTTATTTCATTGGAAAAATCATAGATAATTCCCAGTCTAGATTTCATTTTCCAGGGAGTACATTTTCGGACAGATATGGGTCTAGTTCTTTCTCCAGAAGAGCAGACAATCAAGGTACATCATTAGTCAGTGCTCTGGTGCAGTTTTCAACTGTTCCAGCTCGTCAATTTCTTCAGCTGGTGGGTTTCTTGATATATATCATGGACGTCATTTCACTGGGACGTTTACACATTCGTCCTATCCAGTCGTATCTGACGGAGTTTTGGCACCAAATGTCTCAGCTGTGGGAGGCACCTGTTCCAATTCTTCCCCGGTTGTTACCTCATCTTCAGGGGTGGCTTCAGGAGAAACATCTTCTGAAGGGAGTTTTGTTGGATCCTCCAGACCAGTCTATCTCTGTTTACAGATGCGAGCTTTAGGGGTTGGGGAGGTTATCTGGAGGGAAGAACAGCTCCAGGTCTTTGGCCAGGTGCTTAGTTGGAGAAACACATCAATCTTCTAGAGATGAGAGCTATCTTACTTTCTCTACTTCATTTTAGGCTGTGATTTACGGTCAGTCACTACTGGTTGCCACGGACAACTCCACAGTAGTGTCTTATCTTCAGAATCAAGGGGGAACTCATTCCTTTTCTCTGTATCTTCTGAGCAAGGAAATTCTCCTTCTGTGTCACAGTCTCGATATAATTCTGTCAGTGAGACATGTTCCAGGCAGTCAAAATCTTCTGGCGGATGCTCTTTCCCGTTCGCGTGTTCCAGTGAACACAGAATGGGAACTTCATCCGTCAGTGTTTTAGGAGATCACTCTTTGTAGGGATCGTCCTCATATAGATCTGTTGGCCACCAGTCTGAATCACAAGTTGGAGACTTACGTTTCCCCCATTCCAGACGAAAAAGCTTGGGCAGTAGATGCTATGATCCTATCTTGGAAAGGAATGTTCAGTTACATGTTTCCCCCCTTTCGTTTTCTTCCCAAGATCTTGCACAAAATTCAGAGGATCATTGCAAGATCTTATTGCTCCGGTTTGGCCAAGACAGTCTTGGTTCCCAGAACTACTTCTTCTGTGTTGTGTAAAGCCGTTTCTACTTCCTCTAATGCACGATTTATTTTCTCAGTTCAAAGGAAGAAAGATTCATCAGGGTCTAGAAAATCTCCATCTGCACGCTTGGTTAATGTCAGGAATTTCCTCAAAAAGGAAGGCTTTTCTAAAGAAGCAACCAATCGTATCGCAGGGTCAGTCAGGCAATCTACACGAGCCGTTTATGACTCTAAATGGTCTTTTTTCTCTTCTTGGTGTCAGTCGAAACAGATTGATCCTCTCTCAGTTACTGTGCAACATCTTTTTGAAGAAAAAGGTTATACTCCGTCTGCAATAAAGGGATATAGATCTGCCATAGCCAGAACTATATGTCTTTCAGGAGGCTCAGATTTTGGTGATAATGAGTTTTTGTCCTTGTTGATTAAAAACTTTTGCATTAATAGACCTCGTCAAAGGCGTTTGGTTACTTCTTTGGAATTATATTAAGTCTTGAAGGTTCTTCAGTTTCCGCCTTTAAACCTTTGCATTCAGCGTCCTTCAAACATTTATCTTACAAATGTTGTTTTCTCATAGCTTTGGCTACTGGTCGTAGAAGGAGCGAGATTCATGCCTTGTCTATTTCTGAGTTTGCCTCCGCTTTGCGGCTGTTAAGACCTCAGTTTCACTTCTTATTGATCTTTCTTTTCTAGCTAATAATCAATTACCTGATAAAGGTTCTGGGTTAATCACTATTCCTGCCTTACCTGCTTCTACAGGTAATCAGGTTTTGTGTTCTGTGAGAACCTTGCGTTTGTACCTAGCTTCGTCAGCAAAATTAAGACCTGCTGGTTCTTCTAGGCTGTTCATTCCTATTAAAAAAGGAATTTCTGACATTTCTGCTAAAACCGTTTCTACCTGGATTTGCAATACTGTCATGTTGGCCTATAAGTCTGTTTCATTTGAAGTTTTAGCTAAATATCAAGTTAAAGCTCATGAAGTCAGAGCCCTAGCCTCTTCTTGAAATATTTTTAATTCCTCCTCTATGTCGGAAATCATGTCTGCTGGTTTTTGGAGGTCAGATAGTGCCTTTTATAACCATTATTTACGCTCTATGCCTCTTCATTGTGACAACCTCTATTCTTTAGGACCATAAGTTGCTGCTCAACAGGTTGTTTTCCTCCTCCTAGTGAGGGGGATTCAGCATCGTTAGATTCTGTTTATCTAAATTTATGAAGGTGAGGTATTTAATGTAATAAAAATCAAATTTTTAGAATTAAAATTTAGTTTTATAACTTAAATACTCACCTTCATAAATCTGAGGCCCCCTCCCCTTCATCCCCCTTGGTGCCTGGCAATTCAAGGAACAAATGATGAAGGTTTATGGCGCGCATGCGTCAGGTGGGAGAGGTTGTCACATGGGTATAGTTCTTTTTTCTGGCTGGTTTCTGGTAGAATAATGCAGCGAGTGGACTGTCATCTAAATTTATGAAGGTGAGTATTTAATTTACAAAACTAAATTTTAATTCTAATAAATTGATCTTTAAAAGGATCTAGGTCAACTTTGCATGATGATATTGAAACCTTAGTTTATTCACGACTTCTAAATTTATAATGGAAAAGTTCGTTACAAATCATGTCAGTACTGAAATATTAACTATTGAGTTGAAGATACTCTCGGGGACCGATCATCGACCAGCACTGGTATCAACCCATTGCTTTTAAAAATGAATGATGTTATACTTTAAAAATTCCATTGGTTCTTAGCAGTTTTCTGGATTTACCTACATCAGGAACGCTCAAAGCCGAATATTTAAAAGCCAAGGATGTTTAGAATCGAAACAGTTAAAAAGAACTGAAAAATAAAAGCCAATTCCATTCAAGGTCATCTTTGCCTGACGGAATTGAAACCTCTATTTCTTAATAAAAAAATACCCGTACCAATTTTATTGTACCAGATATGCATTGCGACAACAAATGTCTCTTCTGTGATGCTCGAGATCAAAATATTTGAATACTAGCTAGTATTCAAAACACTGTATTAACAAGCACAACATTAAACTGCAACAGTATTGTCACAAAATTTTTTGAAAAACTGTGGTCGTACTTATTTAACATTCAAGTGTATTTAGTAGGGATGTCAACTCGGTGAAGATATACTAATCGATTACTCGTTGGATTTACCGAGCGATACTCGAGTACTGGCTCGGTAAATCATTTACAAAATGTAAACAAAAAAATTAATTTCCATTTTATGTATTGTGGGTCGTTGTCTTATGACCCTCAACATTATTACCTATGACTAGATAACAGTCCAAGGATTTTTTCTTAAAATCAGTAGCTCATTTACTACATGTACTAATTATGTAAACTAGTAATAATCTAATCAAGTAATTATTAATATCTATAGAAAATTATTACTCAAAGAACAGTATTTGGAACCGTAAAAAAAAACACTTTTAATGATCAACAAAGGGGGATGATTAGAACTTACTGATGCCATTATTCATTTTCTGAGGGTCGATACAGGGTGCAACGAATTTGTTCTTAATTAAAAATATTATCTTGTCAACTTTTTCTGGGACGTAGCGATTTTTCAAATTTATTAAGCAACTAACAGTCCTGCTGATGAAAACATATGCTCCGACGGTACAGAGGTGGGGGAGTGACTAAGATTAATTTAGCTAAAAGTGTAAGCCTAGGAAAAAATGCTCTTGTTCATATATCCTCCATGTACCTCTGTTTGGAGGAATTTTGAATGACATTCGAATCGTATTTTAATTTTTATTAATTTTGGTTAATATATAATTGCTCCGGAGGCCCTCTCAATAAAAATATTTTTTGTTTAAACTTAAGAAAACAACAACATTCTAATAGGAAACCGATTAGTCGAGTATCATTTTGGTAATCGATACTCGGTACTACCGAGCGATACTCGAGTACTCGTTGACATCCCTAGTATTTAGCTATACAAATTTTCATTCATTAGTGTTTGTGGTGATTTGTAATGCCAGGTAAATCGTGTTTGTATTATTTGCTTTAAAATAAGATCCTATCCAATGAGAAAAAATCGGTATTGAATTGACTTTCAGGTATGACAATGCAATAAGAAGATTTGGAGTTCTTCGTTTAACACTGGGTTTCTCATGATGAAATTATTATTTTAACACTGGGTTAGTTAAGTCAATATAACATTAATATCCAAAATGACAAAAAAATCTTTGTCACGATACAGCCAAAAATACTAAAGATGGCGTTAAATACCAAAAACCAATCAATCAATTATTCTGTATTATTACATAGAGATGTGGTATGATTATCAGTGGGACAACTATCTATTAAAGACATGCGGGGAAGGGTGTGAACAATTACAGGTAACCGTACGGCTCCAACGATGAGAAATAACCCATCAGTTTTTATTGGCAGTCGAACCCACCTGCCACAAGCGAGGTTGGTAACTATACGCATGCGTATTGTGTTCATAAATTTATGCAGTAAAAACAAATAAACAAAATAGAGCAAAGGGATTCTTCGTCTTCATACAAATGTTAAGACGTGTTCACTGATCAAAGTGATGAACTACTAAATTTTATATCACTTAACTGGCACTTTATCAAGTATGACAAGCTATGCAATTGTATAGCAAAACGTGTAAAGACCCCGATCGATGTTATCAAAATATTTTTTACAAAATAATTGTGTGTGTTTGTCACAAAATGTTGAAAATACGGATTTTTCAGTCGGGTTTCAATATTAAATCAACAACCGACTTAATTTGATGGAATGCTGAAAAATCTATAAAAAAAACGAATTAGCAATGATAAAATACATCAGTCTATAAATTTTTTTTCTTGAAAATGTCACAAATCTGTCTTTCTTTTTAACTCGTTATTTCTAAATACATTAAACTAAACAAAATAGAATATCTAATATATAGCAGAAGAAGAAACTAATTCGAAGTATTTGGCACGATGAACTATTGACCCAAGTTGCAAATATAGCAATCTTACGAATGCCCCGACGTAATTAAACTTGGATTTGAATACTCTAAATCAATCAAAATAAATGTGTGGTGAACTATGTAGGACTTTACTATGGAACGCTACAGCTGCCTTATGATGACGATAATCATATCATAAAGGGTTGAAATATAGCATGGAGCAAATTTTTTATACTATTACGACATTTGACTATACTTCTCTGTCAATTTTCTATATCACTAAGATTAATTTATATACTATAAAGACGTTTTGATTTTACTTTGTCGTGAAGACATTCTTTTATACTATGAATACATCTTGATATAAATAAATTTGGTGTATTTACTGTCTTCTGATTGGTTAAAAGTATTACCTTTATTTTCAATGTTGTCAATTTTTATGGCTACACGCCCACTCTGACGTTGTGTATTCATACGCCAACATGTGTGTACGTTGTTATTGTTAATATAAATAATATAAAAAGGATCAAAAAGCTCTTTGAGCCTTATTTTTGATAGAAATTTATTTATAATGAATGGCTATTATTTATTTTGAATTTATTGAACCATAAAAATAATTTTTGACTCTTCACATTTTACATAATCCGCTTCGCGGATTATTCAATGTGAAGAGTCAATAAACTGCTTCGCTAAGCGCAGCTGGATATGCCCGCAGATCCAACCCTGAACAATTTGGGCAAAAATGGACACAATATTCAAGCTTGATACAGGTCTGAATTTGGATTGTAATCAAATATTTGACATATAAAAGGTTTCTGAATAAATGTAGTCAAAGAACTTGAAATTGGTTATATGAATTGAATTTATATTCAATTAAAGATTTCTTGCTGTTGTGCAATACACTGTGCTATTGCGCAATACTAAGTAAATCTGTTGTCAGACTATAAACAAATAAAGTTCAATTTCTTCTCAATGTCATATTTGAAATTTATGAAAATCAATAGGGAGATTACATCAATAGCTATAAATAATTCACGAAAGTTTCATGAGAACTGATGAAAGCATTTTTGAGTTATTGTCTAAAAACTGGAAAATCCCCCCCTTTTTTAATGAATAACTCAGAAATGTAAAATCTAAAATTTATAAAATTCTAAAGGGACCTTACATCAACAGATATAAACAATTCACCAAAGTTTCATGAGAACTGCTGAAAGCATTTTTTAGTTATTGTCTGAAAACTGGAAAATCCTCCTTTTTTTTGAATAATACCCTGTAACTTGGAAATGTAAAATCTAAAATACATAAAAATCTAAAGGGAGCTCATGTCAATAGATATGAACAATTCACCAAAATCTCTTGCAAGTTGGTGAAAGCATTCTTGAGTTATTGTTGGAAAACTGGAAAGAGTTATTGTTGGAAAACTGGAAAATCCCCCCCTTTTTAATGAATAAAACCCCAAAACTCAGAAACGGTAAATCTGAAATTTATAAAAAATGAAAGGGAGCTTACATCAATAGATATAAACAATTCAATAAAGTTTCATGCATATTGGTTAAAGCGTTTTTGAGTTAATGTCCGACATGTTGACGACGGACGGACGGACAGACGGACGGACGGACAGACGGACGGACAGACGGTCAACGGTATACCAAAATACGTCCCGTAAACGGGCGTATAAAAATTAATTTTATGGTTCAATAAATTCAAAATAAATAATAGCCATTTATTAAATAACATTGAGCTACATTTTCATACCATTTCACCAGTTTACTAGACTTTTATGCGATATTACTTTATCATACAGATACATTTTATACTAAAAAGACATCTTTATATAACATTTAGCAACTTTTTCATATTATTTTGTCACTAAACTATTATGTCATGTTTCTATCTTATAACGATACATTTGTATACTATACAATCATCTCCATATAATACGGAGCAACTTTTTTAAACTATTATGTAAGATTACTATCTTATGAAAACATATTTTAATATCAAGCTACCAATTTCTTATACCACGATGTGTCATTTATATACCAGTAGACTATTTGATTACACTACAAGACCACTTCATCGTACTACCAGAACACAATTCTATAAGTACCGGCGAAAACATAATATTTCATATTTTTCAATTATTTTTTTTATTTCGTGTTTTTAGTAAGTCCCAGTATGGCCACATCAAGTTAATTTGTATGATCATCCACCTGTTTTAAGCAAGTGAGGCGGGTGGGAAAATTCTATTAATTTTTTAATTCTTAACAATCTCTAGGAAATTCACATTATTTCTCCAAAATACAAATTGGAAAATTCAAGAAATTGTTCATGGGACATAGATGCCCCTGCTTCCACATAAGTTCTAAAGGAGCGTAACTCTTGAACGGTAACAGTTACAATACCCAAATTCGAACTTGATCTGTATATTGTGGTTATAAGCATTGTTTATAAATTTCAAATAATCGGCCAAGGCTAAGTAAAGTTAGAGCACGGAAACCACAAAAATAAAAAAGTGAAAGTTTTCAAGAGATGTAACTAGTGAGCCATAAAAGATGCAAAACCCAAATTCGAACTCGATCAATATCTTTTGTGGTGATAAGCATTGTGTATAAGGGAGCTACCATTTGATTTTTATAGGGGAGGCTAAGGATCAAATTTGATAAAAAAAAAAGGCAGGGCAGGAGTTTTGAGTAAAAAAAAAAGGCAGGATGAGCAACTTGGCAAAAAAAAAGGCAGGATGACAATTTATGTAAAAAAAGTCAGGGTAAACTAATAAAAAAAAGGCAGGACTGAATAGAGTGGAAAAAAGAGCAGGAGAGCGATTACAACTAAAACAAAATGCAGGACAACATTTTTTCTATCCTAGCGCCCTCACCCCTACCCCCCCCCCCCCCCCCCCCCCAAAAAAAAATCAAATGGTAGCTCCCTAAGTTTCAAATCATTTGGCCAAGCCTAACTTTAAAGTTCGATCATAGAAACTAATTTCAAGACATACGTACGTGCGTACGGACGGACGGATGGACAGGGGTAACACTTAGTACCCCCTTCGACTAGCGACAGGGCATACAAATAATATTACTCTAAACAAAGTTGGGCGGTTGAAGATGTATGGGCAGCGAGATGGCTATTAATAGGGACTCTGTGGGAACGTCACGTCAATAAACTCATATCTGCCGTAATGCATAATTGGTGTTATCGACGTTGGTAAAAATTACAAAAAAAAAATTTTTTCATTCGATGTCAGTTAAAAATAAAATATCACAGGAAACTTGAATTTTAGCTCTTCATACTAGGCTGAAAGTTGTAGACTTTACCTTTTGTATCTATATTTCATAACAATGTGAAAATCGGTAAAATTATCTATATCGTTTATTTTTCGCTATCATATGCTACAATTTAATGTCCTATCGGGACCTAGCGCTATTTATAGAAACGTAAACAGACATCAAAATTTTGCATGCATCATCCTGAAGTTGAGAACAGTAAAATTTTGTAGGTATCCTAATCCAATTTCGTCAATAAAGAGTCTAATTTTGAAGAAAATCAACAAAATTGTGAGTTTCCCCAGGAAAAGATACCCCATGTTCACATATTTTTCAAGGATCCATCGCTCCCCGCAATCTACAACATATTATCTTTACAACAATGTCCAGTTAATGTAAATGTGTTACGAATTGACGAGGCGCCAGGGCGTCAAAGGCGGCAAGGTCTATCATTAAAAGAACCAAAACAAGCGCCGTAACGTTAGATTTATTCACTGTTCACATCATCATGGTTAAACTTTCAATTTCTGCTAAAAAATTTACACTGACGAACGTTATGGTTGCGTTATTCACGATACATTGTTGTCAATTAATCAGATTATAAATTCGAATACATATTTATTTGCACAAATACGACAAAGATTCGCTCGAAAACTAACTTCATGAAATATTGTCATTATAGATACCTGATCTAAGGATTAATTCCCTTTGTTTATAAAAAATAGTTTGAGGTACTGTGCAGGATATTCTGTACATTTGAATTCACATAACTTAATAAAAATTGTAATGCAATAGTAAAAGTTAAGTATAAATAATTTATTTACTCAACCAATTAATACTTTCCTTTAAAGAAAAATATATTATTATAATTGAATTCAAACAAAATATGCAACACAAGCGACGTAAAATTTTTCTATTTAAAAAATTAGAATGGTCAGCCAGGTTTTGTAAAAAATGTTGAAAAAAATAAACTACCCCCCCCCCTTTCAAAAAAAACAAAAACAAAACAAAACTAACATAAAACAAGACGAAAAAGAAAAGTCAAAATGAATTAACGAAAAATTAAAATGAAAATAAGCAAAACAAGCAAAAAAGAATTAACAAGTTCATGTTTTATCTTAAAATAATATGGATACATACAAAATAAAAATAAGGAGATGTGGTATGATTGCCAAAGAGACAACTATCCATCAAAGTTCAAATGAAGTGAATGTAAGCAATTATAGGCAACCGTACGGTCTTTAACAATGAGAAAAAAAACATACCCTATGGTCGGCTATAAAAGCTTGTTATTGATTGTCCTCAGTTATTACCGTTCAGTATTGATTAAATTTGAAGAAAACAAGTATAATATTTATAATAAGCATTTGATTCAACATTGAATTTGTGTCACGGAACACACATATTTAGTGCCGTGTGGAGACAGTAGAGTGCCTCCCCGTGCTTCAGGTTTATGCTCTTATAATATACTAGATTATGGAGTGTGTGTCCGAGCGAGAACTTCTCTAGTTCATTACTTTAGGAATATTTATCAAAAAGTAGTATTTCACTATTCAGCCCCATTCTACTATTTAGTCAGACGTCAGTCGCTACCCTAATATACCCTTTCTTTTTCGGGTAATTAATACGGATAGCGTTTGACATCTTTAGCCGAACAGATTTATCATTTTTACATAATTTAATTCATTGTATGCTGGTTCATATTCTGGACGCCAGTCTTTGCTCCTTTCTAATATAATTCACAAACAAAAAACAAATATGAAGCTTAGAAATGGAAAAATATTAAATACTAAACTCGTTCAAAGGGTATCTACACGTCTCAATCTTCAAAATCGCATAACTAAAAATACTACCATCGCTAACATTTTTAACAATAAAAATCGTGGTTACCCTTCTATCGATAAGTGTCATGCCAAAAAATGACTTACATGTCCCCGTCTTTCCACCAACAATACGGTAAGGTCCACGTTTAATGGTCGCACATTTTCTTTAAATTTTGAAACTGATATAACTTGAAAAACAAACAGTATAATTTATTTACTCACATGAAACAAACCGGGATGCGGTATTCAGTACGTAGGTGAAACTGGACGATATTTATCTAAACGCACTCAACAACATCTGTATCGTTTTAAAAGACCCAATAAATTCAAAAGTATCATTTATCAACACCTTAAGAAGCACAATCATCCTATTAAATATTTAGCAGTTCAACCTTTAGAAGTAGTAAATAAGCAGCCTGGTGAATCTCATTCAAAGTTTGTACGATCGCGGAAAATAATTGAATTAAATTGGATTAAAAAATTACAGACAGTCTACCCTCTCGGTCTTAATGATAATATCATGGGAATTGGTAATATATCAAGAACCAATTCTGTTAACATTTTGGATATAGTTTCTAAAACTGTTCGTAAAAACCGTTCTCATGGTCGAAGAAAAAATCGCAATCAAAGAAAATTTCGGACCAATCATACCAATATTTCGGACCTAATTTCTATTTCAAAAAACAACGGCAGACATTATCTGTTAACTAAGCTCTGTTCATTACCGGTTAATAAGTTAAATAAAATTTTAGAGGATTGCAACACAATTTCATATAGCAGTCCTAAGTATGAAATCGTTCAAATTATAATGGCATATTGTTATTCTAAACTGTTTCCCAAAATTGATCGCCCTGAAGATCATAAAAAACAGTTTATTAAAATAAAGTATGTCAATAAAGGTTTTGATTTTGTAAATATTGCCGGCATTTTTAACGACCATTCTGTTAAAGAACAAATTCCGGGATATTTTGATAATACTGAGCTCCCTCTTATTTGTTATATTTACAAGAAATCTACCCGGAAATTTGTATTTAATTATAGCCAATTGTGTAAAGATGTTAATATCAGTGAAAATACACCTACTTCATGTAATTGCAGTAATTCCGAATACATTTATGGACCCATTTCCCATGTTATAACAGGAGATCTTAACATCGTTCAAGACCGAGAGTTAAAATCATTCCTCAGTAAAGGACCTAAATATCGTCCCCCGTCAATTATTAATTGGAATGAGTGTCGTAATATCATCCACGACTCACTCCATACTTACTGTTTGAAATGGATAAAACGGGAAAAAGCTGACAAAAAATCTTTGGACTCTTTTTTTAAATCAGTAATGAACATAGTTGATATACGTATTCAACATTTTAAAGAACATTTTACTCTTAACAATAACCACAATAAACCTATTTCTCGTATCAAACATAAACTAAAAGAACTAGCCAAGGAATTTGTGTTTGTCCCGGCCGATAAAGCTGCTAATAATATTATTATTGTTTGACGTAAATTTTACATTGAGGTTCTGAAAAAAGAAATCACCAATTCACCAACATTCCAACTGACTCCATTTTCAGAAAACGACATCTGTAACAAACATAAACTTTTAGCTACCGCTTTACAAGCAGAACCAAATACAATGAAAGTCCCAACTATGTATTGGCTTCCGAAGCTACACAAAACACCTTACAAATATAGATTCATTTCGTCTTCAAGCCATTGTTCCACAACTAAATTGTCTATTCTTCTTACCAGTACACTTGGTACAATCAAAAACCTGATAATAAATTGTTCAAATAAGGCCTTCGAAAATAGTGGAATTAATTACTTTTGGAGTGTCAAGAACTCGTTGGAAGTACTTGATAAATTGCATGCATATATTGGTGATTTTGAATCTGTTCAAAGTTTTGATTTTTCTACCCTATATACCACATTGCCTCACATTCTCATTAAGAAAAAATTCACACACCTAATTAAATGGGCATTTAAAAAGTCAGAATGTGAATATATATGTTCAAACTCTTTTAGGTCATTTTTTAGTAGCAATAAACAAAAAAACTATGTCAATTGGACATGCTTTGATATTATATATGCCCTTGAATTTTTACTAGATAACATTTTTGTTCGCTTTGGAGATTCCGTATATCGTCAGGTTATCGGAATTCCAATGGGGACTAACTGTGCACCACTTATTGCGGACCTTTTTTTGTATTGCTATGAGTTACAATTTATGACAAAAATCAGTAAAGACCCATCGCAACAACATCTGATACACAAATTTAATAATACTTTTAGATATTTGGATGATATTTTGGCTCTCAATAATGACGACTTCAGTATGTATACTAAAGAAATTTATCCTGTTGAACTTACTTTAAATAAAGCTAATACTAACAATGACCACTGCCCTTTCCTCGATCTTGATATCTATATCATTAACGGAAAGCTTAATACTAAAATATATGATAAAAGAGATGATTTTTCATTTCCTATCGTTAATTATCCATTTTTAGATGGTGACGTTCCCTTGTCACCATCTTACGGTGTTTATATATCTCAACTTGTACGATTCGCTCGTGTATGTAACAATGTTTTAGATTTTAACGAGAGAAATTTATGTATTACTGAAAAATTATTACACCAGGGTTTTCGATATCACAAAGTGGTCAAAACATTTACTAAATTTTATCATCGGTATAAGGACATCATTCGTAAATATAGCTCAACATGCAGACTTCTTATACGTTCAGGTATTTCACATCCAATTTTTTATGGAAATATTCTTTATAAAGCACAAAAATGTCAGTATTCACCTCTGAAACTAACAAAACCTTTAAATAGACTTATTAAGAAGGGATATAGTTACGATACTGTTGTCAGGTCATTAAAGATTGCATATTTTGGCGTTAATATTGATTCACTTATAGGGTCTTTGCATCGGCACTAAACACATTTATTTAAAAACCAGTTGTTGGCATGACACGGGTTATGTTCTTCTCATATATGTTATGATGGTATGATACTAAACCCCTAACGGGAAGGATTGTGCCTGATATTCATATGATGAAGACATAATCTTTCAATCAGTTTAATTGAAGTCTGGAGCTGGCATGTCAGTTAACTGCTAGTAGTCTGTTGTTATTTATGTATTATTGTCATTTTGTTTATTTTCTTTGGTTACATCTTCTGACATCAGACTCGGACTTCTCTTGAACTGAATTTTAATGTGCGTATTGTTATGCGTTTACTTTTCTACATTGGCTAGAGGTATAGGGGGAGGGTTGAGATCTCATAAACATGTTTAACCCCGCCGCTTTTTTGCGCCTGTCCCAAGTCAGGAGCCTCTAGCCTTTGTTAGTCTTGTATTATTTTTAATTTTAGTTTCTTGTGTACAATTTGGAGTTTAGTATGGCGTTCATTATCACTGAACTAGTATATATATTTGTTTAGGGGCCAGCTGAAGGACGCCTCCGGGTGCGGGAATTTCTCGCTGCATTGAAGACCTGTTGGTGACCTTCTGCTGTTGTCTGTTCTATGGTCGGGTTGTTGTCTCTTTGACACATTCCCCATTTCCATTCTCAATTTTAATTTTACATGAAACACGTCTTCTTTAAAATATAACACTTGTACGAAATTGAACTGATCTTTATTTAAATCGATCTTAAAAAGACCAGTTTGCGTTTACATTTGCACAAGCAAGATCGATCGAGATCGATCTTATTTAATCTAGTGCGTTTACACTGCAACATAAACGGAACTGGTCTGACCTGATTACTTTACATTTCGTAAACAAATAATCGTAAAAATAGAATTGAATAATAACGAGTGCATTTCGCGCGGACTATCACACACTGCAAAATTATGGAGAAAATAGTTGGATCATTGGAATTTCGTATGCAGTTATCAATAATCTTTTTGGTTCATACGTCACAATTCATTAAACAAAGAAATGCGAGAAGACTATCACTTAAAAACAAACTGCCAATGCCTTTGTAGATGAGGATTTGCAGCAAAGAACTAAAATTTATCGATTCAGAAGAATGATCCAAAAATGGCGGAATCTTTTCCCATCCATCGTTTTTAAACACGTGTGTTTTTGCCGCCGAACATGCGCAGATTTATTTTCATATCTAAATATACCATTAACTTGAAGAAAGATCGATCGCGATCGATCTTCGCGTTTACAATTGAAGAAAGATCGATTCAAATAAGATCGATCTTTTTAAAAACCCCTCTGGAGGTGGACTTTTTAAGTCTGATTGAAGATCGATCTTTCCCGTTTACATTAGACTAAGGATCAATCTTTTTTTAAGATCGATCTAGAGAAAGATCGATCTTTTTTACCAGTGTAAACAGGGTCTTAGAAAGTTACATAAATGCTTCCAATCAAAAAACACTAAACCACTCACTAAATTCATTTGAACCAAGCGTATGTCTAAGTGTTGCATGTATATGTTTAAAATCTAACAACATTTATCAAGTTGAATTCAGATTTTTTACCACGATACAGTCTATATTAATGTGATTTAGATATTTTTTACCACGATTCAGTTTATATTAATGTGATTTAGATTTACATGTAACAGCGTTCATTCATAATAATATCATTTTTAAAACTATATATCGCTGAAATTCTTAAAGTTCCTTTCAAATTATATATATTATATATAAATTAAAGAAAGTTGTATTGAATCTAACTGTTTTTAACCCAGATGTAATGTTTCTAAGCTTGAACATTTTGTAACCTGAATTAAAAATATGCATGGCTATTCTATCACTTTTTCAAACCAAATTATTGACCCAGGTTTTTCGGATGCAAGACCCTTATTGAGGTGGCTGTACTTTAGCTGTTTGGAATAATATCGGATGCATAAATACGAAGCAACAGTATGTCAACTTTAAATTTGAAGCCTTGTTTGCGGAGAGCATTTATCTTTCTGCAAGGCAAGTCCACACACATGCTTCACAATCCTGCTATAACGTTTGAAGTCTTAATTTCCTGCCCTTCATTCAGCGATCGTCTATTTTTGAAGACCATAAATAAATGAATAATTTGATTTGCCAACTTATTGAGCATATATGAAATGTTTGCCACTGGACAATAAGCCAATTATAAACCACATATCGTGTCATGTATAAAGATCAATTTACAGATGAATAAGAGTTTCTTAGCTGGTTTGACTCCTTCATGTGAAATAGTTGTCGTTCTCATCCACCACCACACGGATTTATTC
This sequence comes from Mytilus californianus, assembly GCF_021869535.1. Taxonomy (NCBI): domain Eukaryota; kingdom Metazoa; phylum Mollusca; class Bivalvia; order Mytilida; family Mytilidae; genus Mytilus; species Mytilus californianus. The sequence continues at coordinate 20,406,219 of NW_026262701.1, forward strand.
AAATACATGCATTGTAATATTTTGATCAAAAATTTAAAAAAATAACATCTTATTATTCAACAAGTTTTTTTACTTGGAGGTTACAAATCCGAAGTATTCTAGAGTCTAAATTAATATATATTGAAGATTTTACAAAAAAATTTACACATATCTATCTATTAATTCAAAAGGTTATTCAGTGCTATATATTGTTGTAGGGGACAGTTTTAAAACAGTATGTATAAACAAATTTAAATATTAAAATATGATATTCAAAATTTTTGCATTGAAAGACATCCTTAAAATAACTAAAATGATTTGTATCTGAAATACAAGAAGGAGCGTTACTTTGGAGTTTAGTGTGGCGTCCATTTCGATGAACTAGTACACATTATTATTGTTGGGCCAGCTGAGATTAAAAATTAAAAATTCAAAACATTTGAAAATTTCGTTTTTTAATGTTTTGTGCTAACTAGTACAGTTTCCCGTATTTTCCTGTGCGAAATAAGATTTTCACGTACAATGGTCATACGCTATAAAAAATAGTTAGTTTTTGCATCCTTTCTGTTCATTTTGTGTATGATGTGTGCTGCGGTAGCTATATTACTAAGTTTTTAAGTGTGTTTTTATTGTAAATTGGAATGTTGGCAGACAAAAGGTATATATTCATGAATATCAGGCAGATGCTTGGGGTCAAAGGTCAAACATAAAAATGAAAACTCTTGTCCTAGTATATTTCTACCACATATATATTTCGAATAATAAATGGTTTTTGTGTATTTTTTTCAATAAAAAAAATCCCACAGAGTCCCTACTATTAATCGAAGCATCATGGATGTTTTGATCCAGCCAACTTTATAGCTAGTCTGACATTTTTTCTGACCTTTCACAAATCCTTAAATAAACAAATTATTTGACATAAAGACATATTTAAGACTTAGATGCATGATTTTTTTCATTAGTTGTTATTGGCTTTGAACTAGCTGTCAGCAACTGCGAGTACTCTCAGCTCTGTACTTAGTGTCTTTCTGTTGCGTGGATGTATAAGTACCCGTCCACGTCCACTCTGTGTTTTTGTTAGATGTATTTCTATTTGTATCCATCGCATGAGTAAGTCTTTTTCAACTGAGTTTTATAGTTTGTTCTTATTTTGTACTGTTACACCACTGTCCCAGTTAGGGAGAGGGTTTGGCGCCAATAAACTAGTTTAACCCCGCCACATTCTGTATGTTTCTGTCCCAAGTCAAGAACCTGTTATTCAGTGATTGTCGTTTGTTGCTATGTAACATATTTGTTTTTCGTTCATTATTTTGTACATAAATTATGCCGTTAGTTTTCTCGTTTGAATTGTTTTACATTTATCATTTCGGGGCCTTTTAAAGCTGACTATGCGGTATCGGCTTTGCTCATTGTTGAAGGCCACACGGTGACCTATAATTGTTAATTTCTGTGTCATTTGGTCTCGTGTGGAAAGTTGTCTCATTGGCAATCATACCACTTCTTATTTTTATACATAACAATTAATTAACTCCAGTGAGCGCGCTCAATTACCCAATGCCCCCGCATTGTCAATGGGTAAAAAAATCCATGGGAGTGAACCTCAAGTTGAATTTGAAGAGGCTCAGACAAGAAATGGAGACGCTATCTTTCCTTGACGGAGTCAAAAAGCGAGACATAGGTGTGCTGTTTCCGGTGTGGGCTCGGTGTCGTCAACAATGTAGTAGTTTGTGATTAGATAAGTTTCTTGGGAACCACTAGTGGAAGGCCAATGATATTTGGTATGTAGCTGTATCAGCTTTGGCACATCTTATTTCCATGGAGATTATTTGACCATGTACCTCTAGTCATGGTTCATTGACTTTGAATATTTCGCATAATTTACAGGTTAAAAGTATTGCTATTTTGATTTCAACGTAAGCATTTTACTATCAAAATAATAAAAAAGCGAGACATATCTCTGGGTTAACAAATTATTATGTGTCATTTCTACATGTCCCCTTCCCTCCTAAAAACAATGTCCCAAATTTCCGATTTTCTGAAAATCGAACTCGTCTAAGTTTTCTATGAGAGTAAACCTCAGTTTTGATTTGAAGGGGTTCTGACAAGAAATCGAAACGACATCCAAGCGATATCAATGTTTTATGTGCAATTTTACAAGACCCCCTTCCAAAAGAGTAGGTCCCTCATTTAAGATTTTTCTGAAAATCGAGCTCAACTCAGGTTTCCATGAGAGTGAACCTCAGTTTGAATTTAAAGAGGCTCGGACAAGAAATGGAGACATCAATTTTTACAAGTCCCCCTCCAAAACGTGGTCCCCTATTTCAGATTTCAGAAAACGGACAGGGGCACAATACCAAACAAGAAGGCTGCTAGGACCGCCTAGGGACAATTGCTGCCAAATTTGGTTTGAATTGGTGTAGTGGTCTCATAGTAGAATATTATTAAGTAATTGTTGACAGACGGACGGACGGACGGACGGACTGATGACGGACGCCAAGTGATGATTAAAGCTCACATGAACTTTCAGGTCAGGTAAGCTAAAATTTGATTAAGAAAAACAAAGCAAATTGAAAGATATATAGAAGCATTTTCCAACTTGTCATTTATTTAAGTTCATAAAAATCACTCGTAAAAGCATAGTCATAAATTTGAAAGAGATTCCCATCAACTGTTAATGTTGCATTTTGGGATGGTCTGGGAATTCTTAATGAACGGATGCATGTATTTGCAGTTGGTAAGAAGGATGTCTCAACTTCTGAAAACTCAATGCATGGATGCATCTTAAACCCCAATATGGGCTCTTCTGTTTTTCCGGTCGCAAACTGTAACACTTTCTCTGATGTCATAGGATTTCTGTTGTCACCTGCAAAAAAGGATAATAATTGTCAACTTACATTGTTTTTTATTTCTGCTGCCCAACTATTCAGTGGTATTAAGGAGAAAGAGCAATAACTCGTCTGTTCTCAGAGTAGGAAAAATGCGTCCTGAAAGGGTGAAATATCGTCTTTGCAGACTGTTTCCGTGTGCACTTAACAAGTATAAAATCCATATCAGTGTGTCTGTCTTGTACAGAAAAAGGTTCATATTTAAAACACCAGAACCTGCATCTGTTTCGATATGCATGTAATATTTGTAACTGGACGTTAAACACTTATTCGTCACTTTCATCCAAGTTTTTCTAATTAACAATCCAGTCTAAGACTTCAAATGCAATGGGAGATAATATATATATATATCGTTTCGTTGTTATAATATAAATGATTAATTTTTATTTCGTTTCGTTTATTTCGGTTTCTTTTCATTTCGTTTCCATTTCGTTTCGCACTGTATAGGTACCCCATTGTATCGTACCTGTCTGATGTTGGTACGGGGATTACCGTTCGGTTGAGGTACGGGGATCAAAGATGAACACTTATTTTTAAAACACCTTCCAATTTAAAAAAATCAACACACAAATGCTTTAAGTGTGATGTCACCTCGAGGGGGGGGGGGGGGGGGGGGCTTTCTATATACAAGGTTATAAGACGTGCCGCTTGAATGGGTCACATTTTAAGCACTGCTATCAATTAAGTATTGAAGTGCCCCCTCCCCCGCCGAGGTTGTATATGTCAACCGCGAGATAAAATTCGTAAAATTTGGATAGGAAAAGAAAGAATTGTCAATTTTAAGCATTGATTTGTTAACTTTATTTTACACATTAGTATGATTTTAACAAAAATGTCATTTCAAACATCTGCCTATCTGGACTATCTTTCAGCTTTTAGTTCCCTATAATATTCAAGAATACGGATAAAATGTGATTTGGATACGTGGAAAGATGGTACGGGTACGGATACGGGTTACCTATTTTGTACCGTATCGGTAACCATGATTTGCAAACTCGTTAATTTCGTGAAAAGAATATACTTAGTAGGCCATCTTTTTGTATTATTTTTATATGTTATTTTGTTTGTTTGTTTATTTTTTTAGGGGGTGCTAACCTGTATTTGTCGCATATCGTGTCGACACCAAGTCTTTTCAATTCCATATTGCTGAGGGTAAATGTAACATTACAGTCGATCGATTCTTTCATCTTGAAAGCGGCTCACTAAGGTCTGCAAACCGATTTCCTCTCGGGCCTTTTTTTATCACGTAGCCATCACAATCGATGTTGCTGATGAATTTCGCGCGGAATTTTCGCCGCTATTTTTAGAATTGTCTTCTGATAGTGCGATGAATTGGTCTTATAGTGTAATCAAGTAGCCTACTGGTATATAAATGACACCTCATTGTATAAGAAATTGGTAGCTTGATATTGAAATATAAGATAGTAATATGACAGAATAGTATGAAAAAAGTTGCTCCATGTTATATCGAGGTAATTGTATAGTATACACATTTATCGTAATAAGATAGTAACATGACATAATAATATAGTGAGGTGACAAAATAGTTTGAAAAGGTTGCTTAATGTTATATTACGATGTCTTTATAGTTTAAAATGTATCTATATGATAAAGCGATATCACATAATAGTATAGTAAAATGACAAATCAGTATGAAAAGGTAGCTCAATATTATATCAAGATGTCTTCATAGTATGAAAGAATATCTTCATGACAAAGTAAAATGACAGAGTAGTATGAAAAGTAACTCCATGTTATATCAAAACGTCCTTATAGTATATACATGTATCTTAATGATATAGCAAAATGACAGAGTAGTATAGTAAAATGTCGTTATAGTATAGAACATTTTCTTCGTGATATATCTCAACCCTTAATGATACGATTATTGATATCATAAGGCAGTTGTGGCGTTCCATACTATAAACCGTGCAATTTGTAACATGAAGCTAGATAACTTAAACGACAAAACCCTATACTTTATTTAACCCCAGAGAAATAATCATGGTATTTTTAAAAAGAAAGATTTATTATTAAATACTACACATTGTTAAAAAATTAAAGTATCATTACTGTGCTTAATATAAACATTATTATCCTAATTTTTGGCCTTTGAAAATCACACAACTCTTTGAAAAGAATTGTATTCGAAGTTGTTGTAGGCAACCAGTTCGGTACATTTGGAGACAAGTCACTACGTTTAATTACTTGTGGCTAACACGTGGTAATTGTTCAATCCCGCATGACGGTGTACTACCGAGTGTTGAACATTAAGATTTTAATGAACACTGATAAGAAGGGAAATGAAAACTTTGCACGAAAGAATTTTTTGAAAGGGCACCATAAACTCAGAAATCTGCCGTATTTTGTCTACGTTTTATATGGACTTCAATTTGATATATACGCACCAAAGTTGACCATCCTCATTTTTCTATTAAAAAAATATATATAAACGTACAGTCTTCTATTGAAAATTTCAGGATGGCCTACGTTGGTCGAATTTCTTCAATGCTTAATTGTTCATAAGTGGCTATTTCCATTTTAGCATTTTCAAAGCCTTAATTTTGCAGAATAATGAATATATGATACAAAAATAAAATACTACATATATCTAGACGAGCAGGTAGTCCGGATCATTTCACAAGCTGAGTAGGCTTTAAATTCTTAATTACAAACTTGTATAAAAGGGGGAGTAGACGCGACATTAGTCGTATACTGTTCTTTCTCGTGCAACCGTGTTTCTACTGCACTCCTTTGTAAGTATCTTATAGTTTAATATCTTTGTAGTTTATATCTCTGTTTGTTGTCCATAGAGTTGTGTGCTTATACATACATTATTTCATTCTCAATTTTATGGTGATTAATATGCTGATGTGTCTGGGTAAATAATGACGGCCTTCATGATTCCGGTAACGTTGGCATGCAATAGAGTAGGATATTAATCCTTATTGTCAAAGGACGTGTTTTTCTATAAAATATATAGGACTATAAAATAATAATTATATAAAATAAACTGGTGCAACATAAATATATGTATTAGATATACTAATTAGGGCGTTAGCTCAGTAAGGAGCGAGGCTCGCCAAACGTTTTAAATATTTTAAAATTTAGCTGTCGAGAGTGAACATATCGTATTGCACGTGATTTGGTGGTAGAATTTGTTTCTCTTATCATTTTAGACTATATGCGGACAAACTTCATCTTTCTTTTCCAATGATCTGCAAAAAGATGTGCTCTTTCTATATAACGTCATAAGGCATGGAAATATACATCGGGTACATGTATTTAAATGGATAAAAAACGTTATTTTCTTTGGTCAAACTTAATTTTCTTTGTATCATTTGATTAAGTGGGAAGACCTGGGATGTGGGAGACAACTCTTACATTAAATTAAGGAATTACATTTTTTAAAGATTCAAAAATCAAAAGCTGAAAAGTTCCAAAACTAACATTCATACATGAGGAGTTTTTGGAATGACTTAATAAAAAATTGATTTGGAAATAAATGAATTGAATAATGAAGCTATATGGTTTTAATGATAAGCTATTGGTTCAATGGTATGCTGTACTTAAACTGTATGTCTTTGGTTTTCAAATACAAACGGCAATATTTTCGAATTTTGGTCTTTTTCTATGGCGTTGTCAGTTTATTTTCGCCATTTCAGTTTGAATGTCTCTTTAGTATCGTTCGCCTCTCTTTTTCTAGCAGATATCATCTGAACATCCATCCTATTTAATAAAAAGCTAATGCTAACAGTTAACATACATTATCACGAAGATAGCACTTAGATAGTGACAGACTGTCAAAACATTGAATTATGCGTCTGCTCGCTCGATGAGAGGGTCATTTTATAGATTGATGAAGGAAACCAAAATTACGTATTATAATGTTGATATTGCAATTCGTCCCAAAGCAAATCGTTTCATATTGAAAATTACTGTTTTTCGTTATAAACTATAGACTACAGTTATTATTGGGACCTTACAATTTGCACAAACACACAAAAATAATGCAAGAGAGACTGTAGAAGGTCTGTAGGGAAAATAATTAATTTTGTCAACAAACAATTTTGTTCTTATGCCAAATCAAGGTTTTCTTTTAGCAATGTGTTTGCTTCTTCAAAATATATCAAATTGGATTGGGCTATAAGCTAAGCATCTGCAAGCCCTCTCCAAGAGAGAAAAAACATCGCATTCACAAACATATAACAACACAAACAAATATTTCATTATCAAAACTACATCAGAACTGAATAGTTAAAATAATTAACATGGTGTTGCACATATAGTAAAAACAGATGGCACGCATTACTCAAAATGCCCAAAGCTACATATGGACAGATGGGCGCTAAACGTACAGCGGCAACTATTACATGTTTATTCATGCTAAAAAAAGGTTTATGTGATATGTTTTTGTGATATGAATGTATTCAGCTTTTACGCTGAGGTGGATATTAATGTACATACTTAATCTAACCACATTATTCGGCTTACTGCGAGTTGGTCAGTTTTCACTGTTACTCCTAACTGATGGGCGCTTAATCAAGCAAGTGACGTTTGGGCAAAAGTGTAGAACAAACGCAATAGTGAAAAGGGAGTATAAACTATCCAATCTAGAATTCCTTTTGTCCATAACGACATTCGCTGTTATCTTTTGATTAATTGTGAAAACCAAATGAATGAATTATCTGAAACGCTTAGCTTATGTTACAGAAAGTAACATTTATCTGTTAAATGCAGCTTTGAATAGGTTTCGAAATTGTGGCTTTTTCTGCAATAAATGCAAAATATTAAAAATTCAGGATACTGATATCTCATGTGATGTCCGATTTGTTTAAAGAAATACAAACTCTTCTTTAAATAATTTTTTTGGAATAAATAATGATTCAATTCGTGTTGATCTTTATATTCCTACTTTTAAAAGAAACATCATAATCAAAATGTTTATTATTTTAAAATTAATTCTCAGCTTTTGACAAATATTGATTTTTTCATTCAATTTTTCTCCGCTTCGATCCGTCTGTCTCTTGTTTTATTTTTTACATGTACTTATAATTAAATGATCATTTCTTTTCGTTTCGTCATCTTTCGTTTCGTTTCGTTTTATTTTGTATCATTTCTTTCCGTTTTATTCCGTTTCACACTTTACAGGTTCCCCAAACGCGATAATGAAACAGAAGTTTTCATTTCGCCCGTTTTCTATTTTAAATTTTCTAAACAAAAATCACTTTCAGAAAGCGAAATGATCAAAACTGCACTTTAAGTTTAGTGTTTTTAAAGTTTGATTAAATATCTAAACTATTAAATTTTAGGACGAATCTAATATTTTAAAATTTTAATTCTTTGGTGAAATTTTCGAAATTTTAAAATTTGGAATGTTCGAAACTTTAATTAAAAATTCAAAAAACTAAAATTTGAAAACTTTTTAAAATTTTGAATTATTACGTGTTACACGGACCGGTAAGGGCCAGTTATTTTATGCGAACAAAATTATATTATTTGTTAATATGTTTTAAATTATTTTGATATTCAGTGAATGGTTCATCAAGCTTTAAGCTGTGTTCAGCAATATTTACAATACAATTTTTCTTAAGTACCTAATGACACACTACGACTATTCTTTTTAATGTTACTTAGTACATGATTTTCGTAAGCATTGTGCACCATAGATTATTATTATATGTTGATGTGTTCTTCGTGCATACATAGCCTTTCTACACGACACTTTGTCACTGACCTGTTTCGCGATCATACTCATATATATCAGGTGTATATCTCTGTTTATTTTCCAATAGCTATAGGAGACATCTCTAGTGGATATCAGATAGATTTTTCAAATAAGTCATGCATCTTGCGAACAGCACATAGTTCCTTGACCTTATCCCATTAAAGCTGATAACATTAAAACCGATAAAATCCAAAGGTTTTGGTCGACACAACAGAGACTCGGATTTACCTTATGCTGGTTATTGTAAAAACCTAACGACGTATCGTACCCTGAGACCGGTTGTATACATGGATATTGTTCCCATATATAAAAGCAATTTAGGCAATGTATTTTTGTTTTAAATTACACAAACATGGAATGAGTTAAAAGCGAGAAAGAAGACGTAGATACTTTTTCCGATACAATGAGGATGTGAGGTTGTTGATACATACCAGAATTCAAAAACTGAATGGGCCTAAGAATATGCATGCTATATCTTTAAAGAACCAAATGTATCAAAGCACCGGTCCTACCTCCATGACAAATATGTTCTTGTCCCCGCAGATAAAGCTATGTTCCTTTAGAATTTCAACCAAAGATGAAAAAAATGGATATTCCTTCACTGTAAGGGATACCTAAATTACAAATTAAAAGTGTCCTTACAAACAACGTCATATCCCTTGGTCTTCTATGCGCTCCACAAAACCTCTTTCTAAATTATTATCAGCAATTTTATCAGCAATCAAAGTCGGACTTCAAAGTTATTGTGAAACTACCTATTCTAGAAGTGGCGTGAATCAGATGTGGATACTAAAAAATTCCAAAACCTGTTAAAGTACATACAATCTAAGACTCTTTCGTCTTGCAATAGTATTAAAACATTTGACTTTCTACACTTTACACAAGTATTCCCCATTCCAAATTAGGAGACACATTGAAAATGTTGGTATTGCTAAGTTTCATAAAACAGAATGGCCAACGTAGATTCAAGTATCTTGTCTTGGGGAGGGATAAATCGTATTTTGTAAAAGATCACTCTGATTCAAACAAAAATTCTCTGAAACTGACATTATCAAGATGCTTGATTTCTTAATTGACAATATATTGTTACGTTTGGAGGATGTTTTCAACAAACAATCGGCATTCCCATGGGAACCAACTGTGTTCCTCTTCTTGTCGACTTGTTCCCTTATTCATATGAGGCTGACTTCATACAGGAGCTTCTTAGGAAGAAAGGAAAGAAGCTAGTATTATCCTTTAACTTTACTTTCCGCTATACAAATGAAGTCCTCTCACTAAATAATTCAAATTTTGGTGACTATGTTGAACTAATCTATCCCAAAGAACTTGAAATAAAGGATACAACATATACAGTTATTTCTGACTCATATCTTGACTGACATCTACATATTGATAATGAGGGAAGGTTGAGAAGAAAACTTTACGACAAAAAAGATGATTTCAGCTTCCGATTTGTGAACTTTCCATTTCTATGTAGGAACATTCCAGCAGAGCCTGCATATGGAGTATATATCTCCCAGTTGATATGAAATTCCAGGGCTTGCGTTTCCTATCTTGATTTCTTTGATAGAGGGTTGCTGCTCACCCCTACTTATCTAACAAGACTTGTCATCGGGTTTGGACTTACAAGAGCAACACGTAGGTGCCACATGTAGAGCAGGATCTGCTTACCTTTCCGGGCCCCTCAGTCTTTAGTTTTCTATGTTGTGTTTTGTATACTGTTGTTTGTCTTTTTGGTCCTTTTCTTTTTTTTTTGCCATGGCGTTGTCAGTTTATTTTAAACTTATGAGTTTGAATGTCCCTTTTGGTATCTTTCGCCCTTTTTTTGTTGCGATATAGACAAAATGCTCACTAGATGTATGTATCTATAAGTAGTATTTATAGCTTTGTAATTGCAAAAAACTTGTTAAGATCACAGGAAAATTAGGAGACTGATCAACACGATTGGAAAATTCATATTTTGCATTATTTAAAACTGAAGTTGGCATTTCAACATCATGAACACTGACTTCCAACGTTTTGCTAACTATTAATTTTCTGGTTCTGATCGGTTATGACTGCAAGTGGGAACTTTGTGGAATTGTTTAAAAAAAAAATACATACTATGTGCGAATGATAAATCCAGAATCCGAATCAGCAACTGTTGAAGTAACATTCTAAACATTGTGAAAGTCATTTAAAGGTGATATCATTCTTGTGTATATATTGAACCTGTGAATAAAAAACCATTTGTCAGTGTATATGAATATAGTAGTAAAATAAATCGACCTGCAACACCGGTAAAGTATCTTACGTGTAGGGAAAAAAAAAGGACCACACATAATTTACCTTGCAACATTTTGGAAATACAAATTAAACAAAGAGAAATAACACCATAAAAAGTAATTTATTACATACAATTTAGAACAATGTCTCGTTAAACTTAAATAGTAATTCATTTATATAGAAATAAACACATAGATATGTCTCTTATGTAATTTTGATAGTATAATGCACTTTTTGAAATTAACATGGCAATACTTTAACATGTAAATTATGCAAAACGCTCAAAGTCAATGATCCATTGAACCATGACCGAAAGGTTCAAGGCCAAATAACCTAGCTCCATAGAAATGATAAATACCAATGCTAATAAAACTGCTTGCCAAATATCACTGACCAAAACACAAACTTTAACATGTAAAAATTTCAAAGTAAATGAACCTTGACTGAGGGGGCTGGGCCAAACATTCTCTATGGAAATGAGACAAGTCGATACTTATACTTCTGCATATCAGATATAATTGACCTACAACAAAAGGTTCCCCTTAAACTGAAATAATCACAAACTAATACATGTAAAAAGCAAAAGCTTCGAAGTCAATATACCATGACTGATGGGGTGGGTCCGAATAATCTCCATGGAAATGACACCTACAAATGCCAATACAACTGCATACCAAATATCATTGACCTACCATTAGTGGTTCCCTTTTCACTGACCTAATCATAAACTGATAAATGTAAACTAAGCAAGGTTTCAAAGTCAATAGATCGTTACTGAGGGGGCGGGGCTAAATAATCTCTATGGAAATGAGATGTATCAATGCCCGTACACCCGCCTTCTAAATATTAAAAACCTACCTCTAGGGGTTTCCCTTAAAATTACCTTATCACAAACCAATACATTGCTGACGCCGCCGCCGACGCCATGGGAAACAGCACGCCTAAGTATCTTTTTTTCGACTTTGTCGAGGTGAGACAAAAACCATGTAAGTAAATAGAATACTAAAGTTGATAAAATAGTATCAAATATTTCATATAGATTTTTTTTGTTAAATATGAATTTTTTATTTGCCGCGATATTTATTCTTTAGAAAGATATCTTCAAAATAAAAAAGAGAGTTTCCGATGACCTAATACATATTACAGTATGACCGATATTGCGTTCTATATTTCTCCTAGTACGCTTTAGATAGATACAGGATAAAAACAAAAAATGCTTCTGGTGACTTTTTCTGATTTTGTATTAGCTTAAGTCTCTGTAAATTTTTCTGTATATTGCAAGCTCTTGCAATATAAGATTCTAATCGGGACAATTGTCATCAACATCAACGCAATAACCCTGACAAAAACTCGTTATTTTATTTGATGAAAGCAATTCTTACAGGACCGTATATATTAAAAATAAAATAACGAGATGTGGTAAGATTTCCAATGTGACAACCATTTTACAGAAACCAAATGAAGCAGATTTAGGCAACTTCATTTCATTATTGAAGATAACCACCTTTCAATACAGACTTGTTCTGCCGTGTTGTAAATCACAGCGTATGGTCAAACTCAATAAAGTTCCGCCCAAAATTTGTTCAACTAAAAAATCAATGAAACTGATAGTTACCTAAATGATATCTTCCTTTGAATACTCAAGAATTCTCTCACTATACTCTAACATACTGCAAATACTTTATACTACTGAACTGACTGTAAATGAATTCAATTTAAAACGCAATTTACAATGTTTGAACACATACGTAAAACGTATATATTATCAAGTTACGCGTACTAATACTTTGGTCCTGCATTCTGTTGATACTTATATTTTGTCACATAACATATGTATGTTGATACGGCTAGAAATCACCTTTAAATTGTAACCAACAAAAGACACAAATCAATTATAAAATTTAACAAGATTTATTATACACAAGTTTACAAGAATATTATACAAATTGAAATGTCAACTTAACTGTTAAAATATATGTCCGATCCTTTTGTCTTTAAATTTCTTTATCCGGAATTTTTCTCTTCACTGTTGCGGGAATCCAAACAGAATATTATGTCCAATAAGTCACAATCTAGTATGATGTAGTTAACGTAAATAAAAGTGTCAATCCAACATCTAAAAACACAAGAATGTTAATGTCTAATCTGAAAGTTTAACTTTAGTGTCTGTATATATATATCCATTGTGTTACATCTGTGATCCGTTTATTTGGCAATCGCCATGGCAGTCAGCAGGGTTTGAGAACATCCGTTGTTCGACCTGCTAGTCAAATGCGTTTTGTTAAAATATACTTTTTCACTTTTTTGGTCTTTTGGAAAATATTGTTTGTGCTGTATTTAGACCCCTCTACAAAGAAATTTGTTTTGCATGCACACGTATAAAAATAGCGGTTTTTATCCAACGCAATCATAGGTTTGAACGTTGTTTTTCAATTTAGACTTGTTTATATTTTTTCGTTTGGGCTTGTATTATATTTGCCTTCGGGTTTATATGATCCGTTCATCCTATTTCGACTCTTCAAAATTCAAGAGTCAATCCCAAATTGAGGTAAATTATATGGCCTTCCAAATACCGTTTCGATTCCTAACATCACTGAAGAGACATTAATTGTCGAAATCCGGATATGGTGTACAAATTTTTGCACCTCATGTTTGCGATATACCATCTTTTCCGCAAGTTTATTGTTTTCTGTTTGGTATTAAATTAATATAATTAAGATCCATTGTGTTACATCTGTGATCCGTTTATTTGGCAATCGGCATAGCAGTCAGCAGGGTTTAAGAACATCCGTTGTTCGACCTGCTAGTCAAATGCGTTTTGTTAAAATATACTTTTTCACTTTTTTGGTCTTTTGGAAAATGTTGTTTGTGCTGTATTTAGACCCCTGTACAAAGAAATTTGTTTTGCATGCACACGTATAAAAATTGCGGTTTTTATCCAACGCAATCATAGGTTTGAACGTTGTTTTCAATTTAGACTTGTTTATATTTTTTCGTTTGGGCTTGTATTATATTTGCCTTCGGGTTTATATGATCCGTTCATCCTATTTCGACTCTTCAAAATTCAAGAGTCAATCCCAAATTGAGGTAAATTATATGGCCTTCCAAATACCGTTTCGATTCCTAACATCACTGAAGAGACATTAATTGTCGAAATCCGGATATGGTGTACAAATTTTTGCACCTCATGTTTGCGATATACCATCTTTTCCGCAAGTTTATTGTTTTCTGTTTGGTATTAAATTAATATGATTAAGATCCATTGTGTTACATCTGTGATCCGTTTATTTGGCAATCGCCATGGCAGTCAGCAGGGTTTAAGAACATCCGTTGTTCGACTTGCTAGTCAAATGCGTTTTGTTAAAATATACTTTTTCACTTTTTTGGTCCTTTTGGAAAATGTTGTTTGTGCTGTATTTAGACCCCTCTACAAAGAAATTTGTTTTGCATGCACACGTATAAAAATTGCGGTTTTTATCCAACGCAATCATAGGTTTGAACGTTGTTTTCAATTTAGACTTGTTTATATTTTTTCGTTTGGGCTTGTATTATATTTGCCTTCGGGTTTATATGATCCGTTCATCCTATTTCGACTCTTCAAAATTCAAGAGTCAATCCCAAATTGAGGTAAATTATATGGCCTTCCAAATACCGTTTCGATTCCTAACATCACTGAAGAGACATTAATTGTCGAAATCCGGATATGGTGTACAAATTTTTGCACCTCATGTTTGCGATATACCATCTTTTCCGCAAGTTTATTGTTTTCTGTTTGGTATTAAATTGATATAATTAAGATCCATTGTGTTACATCTGTGACCCGTTTATTTGGCAATCGCCATGGCAGTCAGCAGGGTTTAAGAACATCCGTTGTTCGACCTGCTAGTCAAATGCGTTTTGTTAAAATATACTTTTTCACTTTTTTATCTTTTGGAAAATGTTGTTTGTGCTGTATTTAGACCCCTCTACAAAGAAATTTGTTTTGCATGCACACGTATAAAAATTGCGGTTTTTATCCAACGCAATCATAGGTTTGAACGTTGTTTTCAATTTAGACTTGTTTATATTTTTTCGTTTGGGCTTGTATTATATTTGCCTTCGGGTTTATATGATCCGTTCATCCTATTTCGACTCTTCAAAATTCAAGAGTCAATCCCAAATTGAGGTAAATTATATGGCCTTCCAAATACCGTTTCGATTCCTAACATCACTGAAGAGACATTAATTGTCGAAATCCGGATATGGTGTACAAATTTTTGCACCTCATGTTTGCGATATACCATCTTTTCCGCAAGTTTATTTTTTTCTGTTTGGTATTAAATTAATATAATTAAGATCCATTGTGTTACATCTGTGACCCGTTTATTTGGCAATCGCCATGGCAGTCAGCAGGGTTTAAGAACATCCTTTGTTCGACCTGCTAGTCAAATGCGTTTTGTTAAAATATACTTTTTCACTTTTTTGGTCTTTTGGAAAATGTTGTTTGTGCTGTATTTAGACCCCTCTACAAAGAAATTTGTTTTGCATGCACACGTATAAAAATTGCGGTTTTTATCCAACGCAATCATAGGTTTGAACGTTGTTTTCAATTTAGACTTGTTTATATTTTTTCGTTTGGGCTTGTATTATATTTGCCTTCGGGTTTATATGATCCGTTCATCCTATTTCGACTCTCCAAAATTCAAGAGTCAATCCCAAATTGAGGTAAATTATATGGCCTTCCAAATACCGTTTCGATTCCTAACATCACTGAAGAGACATTAATTGTCGAAATCCGGATATGGGGTACAAATTTTTGCACCTCATGTTTGCGATATACCATCTTTTCCGCAAGTTTATTGTTTTCTGTTTGGTATTAAATTAATATAATTAAGATCCATTGTGTTACATCTGTGATCCGTTTATTTGGCAATCGCCATGGCAGTCAGCAGGGTTTAAGAACATCCGTTGTTCGACCTGCTAGTCAAATGCGTTTTGTTAAAATATACTTTTTCACTTTTTTGGTCTTTTGGAAAATGTTGTTTGTGCTGTATTTAGACCCCTCTACAAAGAAATTTGTTTTGCATGCACACGTATAAAAATTGCGGTTTTTATCCAACGCAATCATAGGTTTGAACGTTGTTTTCAATTTAGACTTGTTTATATTTTTTCGTTTGGGCTTGTATTATATTTGCTTTCGGTATTATATGATCCGTTCATCCTATTTCGACTCTTCAAAATTCAAGAGTCAATCCCAAATTGATGTAAATTATATGGCCTTCCAAATACCGTTTCGATTCCTAACATCACTGAAGAGACATTAATTGTCGAAATCCGGATATGGTGTACAAATTTTTGCACCTCATGTTTGCGATATACCATCTTTTCCGCAAGTTTATTGTTTTCTGTTTGGTATTAAATTAATATAATTAAGATCCATTGTGTTACATCTGTGATCAGTTTATTTGGCAATCGCCATGGCAGTCAGCAGGGTTTAAGAACATCCGTTGTTCGACCTGCTAGTCAAATGCGTTTTGTTAAAATATACTTTTTCACTTTTTTGGTCTTTTGGAAAATGTTGTTTGTGCTGTATTTAGACCCCTCTACAAAGAAATTTGTTTTGCATGCACACGTATAAAAATTGCGGTTTTTATCCAACGCAATCATAGGTTTGAACGTTGTTTTCAATTTAGACTTGTTTATATTTTTTCGTTTGGGCTTGTATTATATTTGCCTTCGGGTTGATATGATCCGTTCATCCTATTTCGACTCTTCAAAATTCAAGAGTCAATTCCAAATTGAGGTAA
Source organism: Mytilus californianus (assembly GCF_021869535.1). Lineage (NCBI taxonomy): Eukaryota > Metazoa > Mollusca > Bivalvia > Mytilida > Mytilidae > Mytilus > Mytilus californianus. The sequence goes on from NW_026262701.1 coordinate 20,422,862, forward strand.
ATTATATGGCCTTCCATATACAGTTTCGATTCCTAACATCACTGAAGAGACATTAATTGTCGAAATCCGGATATGGTGTACAAATTTTTGCACCTCATGTTTGCGATATACCATCTTTTCCGCAAGTTTATTGTTTTCTGTTTGGTATTAAATTAATATAATTAAGATCCATTGTGTTACATCTGTGATCCGTTTATTTGGCAATCGCCATGGCAGTCAGCAGGGTTTAAGAACATCCGTTGTTCGACTTGCTAGTCAAATGCGTTGTGTTTAAATATACTTTTTCACTTTTTTGTTCCTTTTGGAAAATGTTGTTTGTGCTGTATTTAGACCCCTCTACAAAGAAATTTGTTTTGCATGCACACGTATAAAAATTGCGGTTTTTATCCAACGCAATCATAGGTTTGAAAGTTGTTTTCAATTTAGACTTGTTTATATTTTTTCGTTTGGGCTTGTATTATATTTGCCTTCGGGTTTATATGATCCGTTCATCCTATTTCGACTCTTCAAAATTCAAGAGTCAATCCCAAATTGAGGTAAATTATATGGCCTTCCAAATACCGTTTCGATTCCTAACATCACTGAAGAGACATTAATTGTCGAAATCCGGATATGGTGTACAAATTTTTGCACCTCATGTTTGCGATATACCATCTTTTCCGCAAGTTTATTTTTTTCTGTTTGGTATTAAATTAATATAATTAAGATCCATTGTGTTACATCTGTGACCCGTTTATTTGGCAATCGCCATGGCAGTCAGCAGGGTTTAAGAACATCCTTTGTTCGACCTGCTAGTCAAATGCGTTTTGTTAAAATATACTTTTTCACTTTTTTGGTCTTTTGGAAAATGTTGTTTGTGCTGTATTTAGACCCCTCTACAAAGAAATTTGTTTTGCATGCACACGTATAAAAATTGCGGTTTTTATCCAACGCAATCATAGGTTTGAACGTTGTTTTCAATTTAGACTTGTTTATATTTTTTCGTTTGGGCTTGTATTATATTTGCCTTCGGGTTTATATGATCCGTTCATCCTATTTCGACTCTTCAAAATTCAAGAGTCAATCCCAAATTGAGGTAAATTATATGGCCTTCCAAATACCGTTTCGATTCCTAACATCACTGAAGAGACATTAATTGTCGAAATCCGGATATGGGGTAGAAATTTTTGCACCTCATGTTTGCGATATACCATCTTTTCCGCAAGTTTATTGTTTTCTGTTTGGTATTAAATTAATATAATTAAGATCCATTGTGTTACATCTGTGATCCGTTTATTTGGCAATCGCCATGGCAGTCAGCAGGGTTTAAGAACATCCGTTGTTCGACCTGCTAGTCAAATGCGTTTTGTTAAAATATACTTTTTCACTTTTTTGGTCTTTTGGAAAATGTTGTTTGTGCTGTATTTAGACCCCTCTACAAAGAAATTTGTTTTGCATGCACACGTATAAAAATTGCGGTTTTTATCCAGCGCACTCATAGGTTTGAACGTTGTTTTCAATTTAGACTTGTTTATATTTTTTCGTTTGGGCTTGTATTATATTTGCCTTCGGGTTTATATGATCCGTTCATCCTATTTCGACTCTTCAAAATTCAAGAGTCAATCCCAAATTGAGGTAAATTATATGGTCTTTCCTAACATCACTGAAGAGACATTAATTGTCGAAATCCGGATATGGTGTACAAATTTTTGCACCTCATGTTTGCGATATACCATCTTTTCCGCAAGTTTATTGTTTTCTGTTTGGTATTAAATTAATATAATTAAGATCCATTGTGTTACATCTGTGATCCGTTTATTTGGCAATCGCCATGGCAGTCAGCAGGGTTTAAGAACATCCGTTGTTCGACTTGCTAGTCAAATGCGTTGTGTTTAAATATACTTTTTCACTTTTTTGTTCCTTTTGGAAAATGTTGTTTGTGCTGTATTTAGACCCCTCTACAAAGAAATTTGTTTTGCATGCACACGTATAAAAATTGCGGTTTTTATCCAACGCAATCATAGGTTTGAACGTTGTTTTCAATTTAGACTTGTTTATATTTTTTCGTTTGGGCTTGTATTATATTTGCCTTCGGGTTGATATGATCCGTTCATCCTATTTCGACTCTTCAAAATTCAAGAGTCAATTCCAAATTGAGGTAAATTATATGGCCTTCCATATACAGTTTCGATTCCTAACATCACTGAAGAGACATTAATTGTCGAAATCCGGATATGGTGTACAAATTTTTGCACCTCATGTTTGCGATATACCATCTTTTCCGCAAGTTTATTGTTTTCTGTTTGGTATTAAATTAATATAATTAAGATCCATTGTGTTACATCTGTGATCCGTTTATTTGGCAATCGCCATGGCAGTCAGCAGGGTTTAAGAACATCCGTTGTTCGACTTGCTAGTCAAATGCGTTGTGTTTAAATATACTTTTTCACTTATTTGTTCCTTTTGGAAAATGTTGTTTGTGCTGTATTTAGACCCCTCTACAAAGAAATTTGTTTTGCATGCACACGTATAAAAATTGCGGTTTTTATCCAACGCAATCATAGGTTTGAAAGTTGTTTTCAATTTAGACTTGTTTATATTTTTTCGTTTGGGCTTGTATTATATTTGCCTTCGGGTTTATATGATCCGTTCATCCTATTTCGACTCTTCAAAATTCAAGAGTCAATCCCAAATTGAGGTAAATTATATGGCCTTCCAAATACCGTTTCGATTCCTAACATCACTGAAGAGACATTAATTGTCGAAATCCGGATATGGTGTACAAATTTTTGCACCTCATGTTTGCGATATACCATCTTTTCCGCAAGTTTATTTTTTTCTGTTTGGTATTAAATTAATATAATTAAGATCCATTGTGTTACATCTGTGACCCGTTTATTTGGCAATCGCCATGGCAGTCAGCAGGGTTTAAGAACATCCTTTGTTCGACCTGCTAGTCAAATGCGTTTTGTTAAAATATACTTTTTCACTTTTTTGGTCTTTTGGAAAATGTTGTTTGTGCTGTATTTAGACCCCTCTACAAAGAAATTTGTTTTGCATGCACACGTATAAAAATTGCGGTTTTTATCCAACGCAATCATAGGTTTGAACGTTGTTTTCAATTTAGACTTGTTTATATTTTTTCGTTTGGGCTTGTATTATATTTGCCTTCGGGTTTATATGATCCGTTCATCCTATTTCGACTCTTCAAAATTCAAGAGTCAATCCCAAATTGAGGTAAATTATATGGCCTTCCAAATACCGTTTCGATTCCTAACATCACTGAAGAGACATTAATTGTCGAAATCCGGATATGGGGTAGAAATTTTTGCACCTCATGTTTGCGATATACCATCTTTTCCGCAAGTTTATTGTTTTCTGTTTGGTATTAAATTAATATAATTAAGATCCATTGTGTTACATCTGTGATCCGTTTATTTGGCAATCGCCATGGCAGTCAGCAGGGTTTAAGAACATCCGTTGTTCGACCTGCTAGTCAAATGCGTTTTGTTAAAATATACTTTTTCACTTTTTTGGTCTTTTGGAAAATGTTGTTTGTGCTGTATTTAGACCCCTCTACAAAGAAATTTGTTTTGCATGCACACGTATAAAAATAGCGGTTTTTATCCAACGCAATCATAGGTTTGAACGTTGTTTTCAATTTAGACTTGTTTATATTTTTTCGTTTGGGCTTGTATTATATTTGCTTTCGGTATTATATGATCCGTTCATCCTATTTCGACTCTTCAAAATTCAAGAGTCAATCCCAAATTGATGTAAATTATATGGCCTTCCAAATACCGTTTCGATTCCTAACATCACTGAAGAGACATTAATTGTCGAAATCCGGATATGGTGTACAAATTTTTGCACCTCATGTTTGCGATATACCATCTTTTCCGCAAGTTTATTGTTTTCTGTTTGGTATTAAATTAATATAATTAAGATCCATTGTGTTACATCTGTGATCCGTTTATTTGGCAATCGCCATGGCAGTCAGCAGGGTTTAAGAACATCGGTTGTTCGACCTGCTAGTCAAATGCGTTTTGTTAAAATATACTTTTTCACTTTTTTGGTCTTTTGGAAAATGTTGTTTGTGCTGTATTTAGACCCCTCTACAAAGAAATTTGTTTTGCATGCACACGTATAAAAATTGCGGTTTTTATCCAGCGCAATCATAGGTTTGAACGTTGTTTTCAATTTAGACTTGTTTATATTTTTTCGTTTGGGCTTGTATTATATTTGCCTTCGGGTTTATATGATCCGTTCATCCTATTTCGACTCTTCAAAATTCAAGAGTCAATCCCAAATTGAGGTAAATTATATGGCCTTTCCTAACATCACTGAAGAGACATTAATTGTCGAAATCCGGATATGGTGTACAAATTTTTGCACCTCATGTTTGCGATATACCATCTTTTCCGCAAGTTTATTGTTTTCTGTTTGGTATTAAATTAATATAATTAAGATCCATTGTGTTACATCTGTGATCCGTTTATTTGGCAATCGCCATGGCAGTCAGCAGGGTTTAAGAACATCCGTTGTTCGACCTGCTAGTCAAATGCGTTTTGTTAAAATATACTTTTTCACTTTTTTGGTCTTTTGGAAAATGTTGTTTGTGCTGTATTAAGACCCCTCTACAAAGAAATTTGTTTTGCATGCACACGTATAAAAATTGCGGTTTTTATCCAACGCAATCATAGGTTTGAACGTTGTTTTCAATTTAGACTTCTTTATATTTTTTCGTTTGGGCTTGTATTATATTTGCCTTCGGGTTTATATGATCCGTTCATCCTATTTCGACTCTCCAAAATTCAAGAGTCAATCCCAAATTGAGGTAAATTATATGGCCTTCCAAATACCGTTTCGATTCCTAACATCACTGAAGAGACATTAATTGTCGAAATCCGGATATGGTGTACAAATTTTTGCACCTCATGTTTGCGATATACCATCTTTTCCGCAAGTTTATTGTTTTCTGTTTGGTATTAAATTAATATAATTAAGATCCATTGTGTTACATCTGTGATCCGTTTATTTGGCAATCGCCATGGCAGTCAGCAGGGTTTAAGAACATCCGTTGTTCGACCTGCTAGTCAAATGCGTTTTGTTAAAATATACTTTTTCACTTTTTTGGTCTTTTGGAAAATGCTGTTTGTGCTGTATTTAGACCCCTCTACAAAGAAATTTGTTTTGCATGCACACGTATAAAAATTGCGGTTTTTATCCAACGCAATCATAGGTTTGAACGTTGTTTTCAATTTAGACTTGTTTATATTTTTTCGTTTGGGCTTGTATTATATTTGCCTTCGGGTTTATATGATCCGTTCATCCTATTTCGACTCTTCAAAATTCAAGAGTCAATCCCAAATTGAGGTAAATTATATGGCCTTCCAAATACCGTTTAAACAGGTAAATATTTTCTTTTATTTCACAATGTCTCTAGGAGTGATTTTATCACTGAATTTACGTTTTAACGTAGACAATATGTAATGATACATATGTGGTTTAGTATGAATATTATGAAAATTTTGGAATGCTATATTTACTAAAGTTGTAAGACATATAACTTAAAACAATAAATAATAATCATAATAATAATTTTATAAAAATTACAAACAAATCAATTAACAGTAAGAACGATACCCTGAAAATATTTGTTTGAAATAAAAAAAGCGGATACGGCCATAACCCCAAAATTCAACCAATCTGCCTTTTGAGGTATGGGACCTTGTGGTGCAATTTCAAACAAATCCATATACTTATACTCAAGTTATTGTCCGGAAACCAGAAAAAAATGTTTTATTTTGGTCCTTTTTTGGCCCAAAATTCTAAAATGGTTAGGTCATAACCCCCAAAATCAATCCCAACCTTTCTTTAGTGGTATGACACCTTGTGGTACAATTTCATATAGATCCATACATTAAAGCCCTTAATGGCTTCAATGCACATTATATTGAGCATCAAATCTGAGGACTTACCTTGTTTGTATTGGACAACTAAGCTTCACAAAATTCCGTACAAACAACGTTACATTACCGGCTCATCTGCATGTTCTACACAGGAATTGTCCATTAGATTGACAAAAATTCTCACTACTGTAACAACAGCCCATGAAAAGGCCGTGAAATGTCTGTGAAATATCACAGGGCCGTGAAAACCCCGTGAAAATACCCCGTGACTTTTGTAAAAAAAATATTTCTAAAGGCCGTGAAAAGTATTTGATGTTAGAAAAAGACCGTGAAATTTCAATATCCCGTGAAAATGCTGTGATAATTTGTCCTTTCATGCTTAATAAAAAATATCACGGCCTTTTCACTGGTTGATGAAACCAGTGAAAAGGCCGTGATATTTTTTCATGTCAATTTTTTCTTATCCTAATTCAGATTTAAAACATCCCATGTGATTATTGTAATATGGTCTAATTATTTCCACTCACATTTTTCTAAATATCCTATAAACTTTTCATTATGAATATATGTCTGTTTAAATATTATTATATGCAATACTACTGTACAGGACTGATTTTTAAATGGAACCATTCACTGTTATAATTAATGACTTTGTGCCAATAAATATTTTGTATTTAAAGAAAAGTATTTTGCTTCTCGTCTGTACATTATAATAAACAATGTAAACATTAATTTTAATTGGAACCGAAACATGTAAAAACGAGAACTTCCCGGAATATCACACCGTATCCGGATTCGTGTTTCTTTTAGAGTAATTGTAACATGTCCGCAAGCTGGTTGGAAATTTGAAGGGAAAACGGTACTATTTATTCTGTCATAGGCGACAATACTAACATTTTCTAAATTTACCAGTTTTTATAATAAAAACCTGGATAAAACAGTTATGTGTGGTGTACTTTATTATTCTGTTTTAAAAATTGAAGCCGAATAGTATCATGACCAACTTCCAACGGAGCTTGTTTATGTTATCCATGGAATCCATGACAAATCGCCCCACTGGCAAATCGCCCCACACCTAATCGCCCCACTTTTTCACCAACTCGCCCCACTTCGAAAAAAATCGCCCCACTCTTGTTTACCAACTCGCCCCACTCTTGTTTACCAACTCGCCCCACTTATGAAAAGGGTAAAATCCCATTGAAAATAGGTTGGATAACATGCCCCACTCATGAAAAGGGTTAAAATCCCGCTGAAATAAGGTCTGCCAACTCGCCCCACTCATGACAAATAGATAAACCACGATGAATTTAGTAATGCCAACTCGCCCCACTTATGGAAAAAGATGCTATCCCGTTGTATATGTTCCTGCCACTTATAAATAAAATCAATACCTATGAAAACCTTAGATAAACATCTTTTGTAATTCTTTTCTTTTTGTTTTTCTTTTCTTTTTGTTTAAATAAGGCAGTAAGAAGTGAGTACCAGTTTTTCGGTGACGTGAATGTCAACTCGCCCCACTTGTGAAAAATAGAAAAATCCTGATGAATTGAGTTATCCCAACTCGCCCCACTTATGAAAAATAGGAAAATCCTAATATTGAGTCATGCCAACTCTTTACACTTATGAAAAAGGAAGTAATACCGTTGAATTTATGTCTGCCAACGTACCCAACTGATAAATAAAAGTATGAATAGAATTAATGGCTACCAACTAGCCCCACTTATGAATAAAATGATTAAACTGTAAGGAGTGTAGGCCTTCCAATTCTGCCCACTTATGAGAACGTTAGAAATGCATCTTTTTTTTTTGGTTCTTTTCTTTTGGTTGAAATAAAACAGAATACATAATTATGCATAACAATAACATTTAAAACAAACATACATTAAATCAGTTATGACAAGCACTGGCATGATAACATAAAAAGAAGTACTAGATGAAATGTCAGCACTAGAAACAAGAACATGAATACATTGTCATTAGAAAGTTCAGTAGCTGTCTGCTTCCACGACTAGACCGTTGACACGACCACACTGGCGTAAGAGTCTGGTTGTAGATATGCTGCCTGCAATATACTGCTCCCACATGTTGAATAGGATGGCTTGGGGTTTACCTTTACGTTGTACGTGTAACCGTGGCTGTCCACAAGCTTACGCTTGCCCTGCTGTGTACCGGACTCAACTGTTGTGTAGGTGATGGTATCTGGAGCAATCTCAACGTTGTTGATGGAATCGTCTAAGATCGAGCTGTAAAAAAATCGATTATATAAATTACTTACATTTTTCAATTATGTCATTACTTTAAGCAAGTAATACTGAACAGCACAATTACATGTAATATACGAATACATCCGAGTAGAAGACAACCTCAAGTTACTCTCATAAAAACTTTATTAAATCTAATTGGCAGTCAAATACTTCTTATTTTTACAATTTATGATATTACAATTTTATAATAAATACACGAAAAGAAATATTAAATATACATATATTGAATTAACGTAGAAAATACAATGCTTACACTTCAAGTTGAACAGTTGGCACTTCAAAGGAAGCACTGATGTTGAAGGACAGCTCTGGCTCTTGAAACACCTCTGGGTCATCTGGCTGTTGGTCTGAATCTGTTTGGTCTTGATGAACGGACTGATCTGCAAGGTCTGTCTGCAGTAAAGACTGATCATCTGGGTTGGGTGCTTCACAAGGCGTACATCGCCAGCTTATAGACATAAATTTCTCATTTTTGTTTGTTTTCAAAGCATAAACAAAACTTACCAATCAATTTTTCAACAACAACAAAACCTGCTTATAGGGGGAGGGTTGAGATCTCAAAAAACATGTTTAACCCCGCCGCATTTTTGCGCCTGTCCCAAGTCAGGAGCCTCTGGCCTTTGTTAGTCTTGTATCATTTTTAATTTTAGTTTCCTGTGTATAATTTGGAGTTTAGTATGACGTCCATTATCACTGAACTAGTATACATATTTGTTTAGGGGCCAGCTGAAGGACGCCTCCGGGTGCGGGAGTTTCTCGCTGCATTGAAGACCCATTGGTGGCCTTCGGCTGTTGTCTGCTCTATAGTCGGGTCGTTGTCTCTTTGACACATTCCCCATTTCCATTCTCAATTTTATTTGACTACTTTTACTAACAAAAACACGACACACGCTTATTGTAAATGAAAGGATGGGCATTCTCTTTGATATTTACTTGAAAGTTACATTTGCCTTTCACTGATTGCTCGTTAGTGTTTAATTATTCTTAATTCAAAGACAAAAGTAACCAATCCGGTAAGTGCTATGATAACAAATTGCTGTTAATTGAAATCCTTCAATTGTTATGATATATCGCATTATGATACAATTAACAGGTTTCTTTTCAATTGTTATGCAAATAACTATAAGCTTACAAGAATAAAGTTATTCTGCAATAATACGAAAATTATATTTAGAATTATAATTTCAGAAAGTGAAACATCATTTAATTTCAATAATAATAATTAAATAAATTTTCGTTTTTTTGTATTCTGTGTAGATTAGTTTTCATTTAAGTGGGGCGAGTTGGCAGACATGAAAATTATATATTCATCTAGATATTACCCAATCTTATTAAAATAAGTTCACATCACTTGCTCCTCGATTTTTTATATGTCGCCGTGTGAGATCTTAATACACCCGATTGATAACCCTGTCTAAGGTCAAATTTGCTGTAGCCAATCAACGACGCGGCTTCAAAATCTTTGGGTATTGAACAGGCATAGACGTTATCGTGGCGTCTAGAGTTGTTCCGAATGTAAAATAACAAATATGGCAGCCTCCATGCGATGTTCATTTCATGAACTAAATCGTCAAAATTTATTGAATTAACACACTACCAAATAATTTAAATGGCGTCGTGTCAATTAAATACGCCGAGAAAGATATGTATGAGGTCAAACAGTTGTGTATTGTGTGGATTTTCGTTCATAAACATTGAAATTTTGCCAACGGGAGAGCGGGTTGAAAAAAAACTCTTCAAACAAAAACTGAAATTGACCCCCGACAGAGTATCTCAAATTACAACTGTTGTTACTTGTTTCAAAGTTAATGCAGACTTAGACAAAGACAATGGTGTCTGCATGAAATGCTTCCGAAAAGTAGAGCAGTCAATAAAACTGCAAAAAGATTCATTGAAAATGCAGGTTGAGTTGTCAGCTTCACGTTTAAAAGTGCAACAGAGTGTGCTTAATTTACCCTCACCTAACAAATTTAACATTGAGAAACGGATGTTAAGATCCCCATCAACAGCACAAGTTTCAAAACAAATTAAAACATTACCAACAAGTCCGTCTGTTAAGACGTTGTGTAATGTCCCAAGTTTCCAATCAATTGTGATCAAGGCAACCAGTGGAGAACAATTAGTAGCAATAGCTCCAATGCCAGCTCCAATGCTGCAGAAACAGTTAATACAAGGAATTACTCCTTTGCCAATGCTTGATCAACAAACACAGTTATCAGACAATTCAGGTAAGTTTACTTCTGATAAACAAACTTGTTACACATATAAAAAAATAAATTAATATTAAAATAAGGGAGGCATTATGCAGTTTGTGTTCAGTAATGCTACATACATTTGTACTGAGTTGAATTGAAATTGAGACTGGAAATGGGTCAAAGTGACAACATGGACAACAACCCAATCAAAGGGCATAATACAGCCCAAGGCCAAAAATGGGTCTTCAACACAGCGAGAAAATCACACGATTGGAGGCGGGCTTTAGCTGGCTTCTAAACAGAAATGTGTACTAGTGGATGAAAATGGACATCACTCCGAAGCATATAAATGAACTAAAATTTAAAAACATACAAGACTAACAAAGGCCAGCTGAGGGACCTGACTTGGGACAAGTGCTAATATTATATGCAGTGGCATGGGGTTAAACATGTTTTGTGAGATCTCAACCCTATTAAGTTACCAGTATGTACTATATATATATATACAAATCTTCCACTATTGTTACAATTGAGTGTAACTATTTCCAATCTACAGTTACTGTGTCAGCACCCAATAAGTCAATCAAGAGGTCTCTAAAATTTTCTGGAGTCGGGAAAGAAAATTTATCAACAACCAAATGCAAAGGAGAAGTAGAGGTGCCAAGCAAAATGTTATCTTTTTTTTTTATTTTATATAAGTTGTTGCCAGTAATGACATTAAGCAATGTGTACAATAACCATGTACATGTAATAAATTAAAGTTTTCTGCTCAACCCTATGGTTATCTAATCAAAATAAGCTAGCTTGCAAAAATGTATAATGTTAGAAATTTAAAAGAGTTTGATGTTTCAGCACACATACATTTTTTGTACCATGCCATGCAATACTAAATGTATACATTTGTATGTATACATGTATACACAATTTTTCATTCTCATGGAGTAATAAAACAAAACAATGTAAATAAGATGATTTGAATTGCTTCAAATAAAACTTGTACATGTTTAAGTAAAATGTAGTAATTTACTGGCAATAACTTTTCATTCAGATTAGATTAGATTTAAACCAGTTAAATTCAGTTTATTATTACTGTTATTTCAGAGATTGAGCTTACACATGTAATGTACAAGCACCAACAATGACCAAGCTTAAGACTCCAAGAGATACATTTTTTATTATCATACTGGCAATGAAAAGTTTATACATACATATTTTGTACATTTATAGCTTTTAGATTTTTTGTTTTCACAAAGAACAAATGATTTGAGATGGCTGCCTTTCATAATAAAAGTTTTGGTCCTTGTAAATTTGTACATGTACATGTATGTTGCTGTAGCTAGTATTATTATGATTATGTGACACATCAATGCAATTTATATAATGGTACTATACCTTATTTGTACCAATTAAAAAGCATACATGTATCAACATGAATGTTTTTAATTCTTTTCAGTTAATCAAAAGGAAGGCAAACTAAAAAAATGCAAATTAATGGCTTTTGTGATGAGAAGGGGGGATCATTTAGATTACAATGATGTGATTGTAATTTATAAATTCTAAAGTTTTATTTTTCAACGTATTTATGATGTGGAAAAACTATGAACTGAGGCGTACCTTAAAAATAATTAATATTGTTATTTATTGTCCAAATACTTCATTTATTGAATTATTAAATATTTTAAGTATAATTGTATGACTTATTAAGACGTTATGTCTTAGTGATAAAGTTGCACAGATTAACATACAGTATGAAATTTTATTACATCCTGAATCCTGGTTCCTGGTTTTTCTACTATTCATATTTATTTGCATTTGTTCATTACAGTTAAAACTAACAGAATAATTTTGCATTACAGGTTAAATTGTTAAAATTCATGATCATTTAAATAGTTGAGTTTATATTTGGACCTATACTTGATAAGAAGGTAAGTGCAAAACTTATAGTGTGAAGAATGCTTGAAAATCAATGAGGCTACAATGCTCATTATAAATAAGAGAGGCAACTCTTTAAGACCAAATTTGGACATAAGCAATTATATATTTAGGAGGGGCCTGATGGGGGGGGGGGGGGCGGGGGTCTCATCACTATTCACAAGTTGATTTTTTTGTCAATCACGATTCACAGAAAATGAATTTCCATGATGACAGATCACGAAAATATAAAAAAAAAAAATCTGTAGAAAAACAGATCACGATAGCGAAAATGCGCCAATCACAAAGAACGAAAATAACCCCTCATTTAGGTCACAGAAAATGACCAAACACTGAGTCAACTATAATCTCATTTGTTTAATTATAGTAGTAGGACATTTCACTAAATTAATTGTTGAAAATCTTTTATATCAGAGTTCATTTGTAAAGTACACAGACAAATTTATTTATAAAGTGCCTAGAAAATCAACCTAACAATGTTAGAGTAGATCTTATTCTTTACTTCCTCCCCGACCGGGGCTGGAACCTGCACTTATCTTCTACGGCAACACCAGACAAATTTATTTATGATATATGTAATTTGTTCAAACTTTCAAAGCTTCAAATTTATCATTTTCGGCAAATTTTAGGAATATAAGATTTATTTTATACAGCAAAATAAAACCTTTTCATACAAGTACTTAAACATGAACAAATATTCAATCCATTAACTTTTAAATATTTCATAACAGATCACAGTGTACCATGCAAGTGGTAAAAAGACTTTTCTGGTCCAGAATGAAACAAACCAGAAAATATGCAAGGCTATTATGCGTAGCAGCAACAGTGACAAATTAATAGTAGATGCTATCTGTAAAACAAATCCGTTAGAGGTAGTTAATGGATGTAGGAGAATTATAGAGGAGGAAAGTGCATGTATTTCAAAAAGAGGTTCAGGGACAGTATTACAAAAAAAAGACTACACCAACTTCTTTAACTTTAACTGGGATGATTTCAACGATGAACTCAAAGCAAAATATCCAGCACTTTTGTCAATAGTAAATTCAATGGTATCAAATGTGCCAATTACTGTACTTGGTAAACCATTTCTTCATGTATTGATGACTTCGGCAATTGGTCTACATGGCAGAAACCAGGAGATGTCAATGGTACAATTCATGACAGGATTTTTGTTGACTCATGGTGGATGTACACAAAGGGTACTATGATTAATTGTGATAAAATTATTTGTGAGCTAATGCTTCTTCAAATATTTGTGTTAATCTTTTAGCATGGTGTAGATCTATGAAAACAAGTTCATTTGAGTAATCCTAGTCAAAAGTTTATGTATACATCTTTAACTCTTTCTTATTAATGTGATAATTTAAAAAAGAAAGCTGCTTTTTTGGTTGACAATTGACTGTTGAGACGAAACAGGGAACCATGTACACAAATAGGTCACTGTACGGCCTTCAACAATGAGCAAAGCCGCATAGTCAGCTTTAAAAGGCCCCTAAATGACAAATGGAAAAAACAATTCAAACGAGAAAACTAACGGCCTAATTAATGAGCAAATAAATGAACGAAAAACAAATATGTTAGGCCAAACAAAAAAGTATGTGTGTTTACTGTCACATGCTGGAAAAAAAATTAGGGTAGGTAGGGATTTTTTTTAATGTTTATTTCTTTTTTTACATTGAGTCTATGGGAGCAACATTGTGACTTCAACAGTGCTTCATCAAAAACGGTCTAAAAAACTTTAGGGTAGGGGATAAAAATTAGGGTAGGTAGGGGTACAGTAAACACACATACTTTTTTTTTGCCTAACACAGCAACAAACGACAACCACTTAATTACAGGCTCCTGACTTGTATATGTTTTTTTAACATTATTTTTTAATTTTATATGTAGAACATTGAAAGGCTATCGCATCTTGGATTAAGTGTGCATCCTGTTACTATACACAGAAAGTTAGCAGAATGGCAAAAGTTTTTAGACAAAACCATACTTAGCATAAAAGAAGAATGGGAAAAAGGTGGTCGTCAGAAATATCAACTTATTGGGGACAACTGGGACAAAAATATACTTCCTTCTTACAGGACATCTGATCGGAAAACAGTTTCTGTACATTTGTTCAATATTTATGCAATAGTAGACAGAATTCTGCCAGTGCCTATGGTAAGGGAAGAATTTGCACATCAAGATCTGCCGGTAATAGATTTTCTACCATCTATTGAAGACCAAACAAAGCTGCGGAAGGAGTTGAATTTTATAATCTCAACATCTATTGTCAATTGCCACCCACATATGCAAAAGATGTTCCATAATATTCTCCCAAAACACTTGGAGCATAGATATACAGAATATGCAGGAGTCAAGACTAGACAAGTATGTTAAAGGAAATATTTTTGTTTTGTTTTTAAAAGCATCTGTTAATCTGGTTAAAGTTTTTGGTGAAGGTTTTAAGGATGAGTTTGTAGCAACAGCAACTTAAAACTTATATATATCAAAAGATTATGTCCGGCATTGTTCACGCGACAAACGGGAGAGTGTTATGTATAAATATACTTCAATAGAAATAAAAATAAGAAGATGTGGTGTGATTGCCAATGAGACAACTCTTCACAAGAGACCAAATGACACAGAAATTAACAACTATAGGTCACTGTACGGCCTTCAACAATGAGCAAAGCCCATACCACATAGTCAGCTATAAAAGGCCCCGAAATGACAATTCAAACGAGAAAACTAACAACAGTACATTTAGTCGCGATATTATCTTTTTTAATAGTATGCCAATTTCATGGGTATTCAAATTCAAATTATTTTATTGATTTTAAATCCAACATGATTGATGGTCTTGATAGTGCATGGTGTCCTGTGCATTTAAGTAATAAAACAAGGGATGTTTGGTCTTTATTTATGACTTTTTTCAAAAGCATTTTAAGATTTCATGTTTTTTTTCCTTTGCAATACGTTTACAAAAATGTATCCAATTAGAAGATTTTTTTTTTTAAATTTGAAGTTTTATAAGTTATAACTCTTGTACCTTCTCCTTTTAGTTTCCATTTGGACTGTATGACTGTAATGAAAATAAAACCCCTGAGTTAATAAAATTGATGAAAGAACTCTCAAAGCAATATGTTCCATGTGCAAATGGAGAAATTGTAGAACCAGTTTTCTTTGGAGGTCAGTATTTTATATCCAATGTACTAATAAACTGATATTTAGAGGTTAATGTATTGTAATAATACAACTGTCCTACATGTAATAAATAAATAACGATGAAACATCAATTTCATGTAACATTAATTTATCACATTGAATTTGTTTCATTTTTGGATATGAATACGGATTTATTAAAAGGAAATGCAGCAACAGAACAATTAAAGTTAACATAATGTGCGCAAAGGCAGAATACTTCAGTAATGTGATTGTTAGTGGTAAACTTGTAGCCTATTCCCAATTTAAATGATATTGTTCTGAAAAGCTTGAAGAACCATATTTTATTTATTTATTAGGAGACAGACTTACTGATGAGAGAATGCAATCTGCTCAAAATGCAATGGCAAATGGTCACACTGCTATGGAAAGACTTGAAGGCTTCATTTCAAAAATTGAAGATTTTCACAGATTGATGAACTTTTTGCAGGTATGGTCACATTTGTATCTATTTAAAGTCACTTTTACTTGAGGCCTCATCTCAGTTAAAGCAAGTTAATGAAACAACAACAGAAAACAACTCTGACTTGGTACATGGCTAACACAAAACTTATATTTTTGGATACGCCCCCCCCCCCCCCCCAAAAAAAAAATGAACTCTTCCATTATTCTTACTCCTATATGCTTCATGAGAGACTGATTCATTTTGAAAGTCTTTATTTAAAAGCACAAATGACATAGTACTTGTTCAGCAGCATAACCAAGATACATTTTATTGGTATGCAATATCTTGTTTAATTTGTAGTGGGGTATACTAAGCATATCATGCATTCTTATTATATGATTCCAAGACATATTTTTTATGTTTCTCTCCTTAATTCTGCAATGCATATAATTTGTTTTATATTCTTTACAAACATTTTTGTTGCAGAAAGCTCTACATAGGGATAGTGATCCGGCGGCGGCGTTAGCTAACTTCTTAAAAGCTTTATATTTTAGAAGCTAGAAGACCTGGATGCTTCATACTTTGTATATAGATGCCTTATGTTACGAAGTTTCCGTCTGTCATATGTCCATTGTCCTTGACCTCATTTTCATGGTTCAGTGACTACTTGAAATGAAAGTCAACAAACATTTTTTGTAATGTTAATATCTTTCTTATTATGAGTAATAGGATAACTAAATTCATGCCCGTCAGACAATTTTCATTTGACCTCGACCTCATTTCATGGATCAGTGAACAAGGTTAAGTTTTCGTGGTCAAGTCCATATATCAGATACTATAAGAACTAGGTCTGCTATATTTGGTATATGGAATGATTGTAAGGTGTACATGTCCAACTGGTAGGTGTCATCTGACCTTGACCTCATTTTCATGGTTCAGTGGTCAAAGCTAAGTTTTTGAGTTTTGGTCTTTTTTCTAATACTATATGCAATAGGTCAACTATAAATGGTGTATGGAAATATTTTATGATGTACATGTCAGTCTCGCAGGTTTTATTTGACCTCAGAGGCGGATTTAGGGGGGGGGGGGCAGGGGGCCTAGGCCCCCCCCTCTTTTTTGGAAAAATTTGGTTGATTATATAGGGAATCACTGAAGCATGACTGGAGCGGGCCCCCTCTTAGGCAGTCAGTGGGCCCCCACTTATGAAAATTTCTGGATCCGCCACTGGACCTTGACCTCATTTTCACGGTTCATTTCTCAGTGTTAAGTTTTAGTGTTTTGGTCTGTTTTTCTTTAACTATAAGCAATAGATCAACTATATTTGATGTATGGAAGGATTGTAAGGTGTATATGTCTGTCTGGCAGGTATCATCTGACCTTGACCTCATTTTCATGGTTCATTGGTCAATGTTAAGTTGTCATGGTTTAGTTTGTTTCTTAGATACTATAAGCAATAGAACAACTATATTTAATATCTAAATTGATTGTAATGTGTACATGTCTGTCTGGCATGGTTCATCTGACCTTGACCTCATTTTTTATGGTTCATTGGTCAATGTTAAGTTTTCTTGTTTAAGACTGTTTCTTAGAAACAATAAGCAATAGGTCAACTATGTTTGGTTTATTGAATGATTGTAAGGTGTACATGTATTTCTCGTTTGGTTTATCTGACCTTGACCTCATTTTCTTGGATCATGTTAAGTGTATGTGTTACTTGTAGTAAAGCTTTGTATTTAGGACTATCAACATAAAATCAATGGTTAGTAAAGAAGGCGAGACATTTCAGCGTGTGCACTCTTGTTATATTATTCATTGTCTCAATATTTTTTCTTGTAGGCAATCCACAAAATGACATACTCAACAGAGAGTGTTGCGGATAAGTGCAGTGTATACTATTATCGTAACTTACTTAATATGAGGAATGTTAAGGGGAAAGTTTGCAATTCATATCGTGCTTACAAAATGTTGTATTATGCCATTCTTGATGCAATAATTTTGAACATGTTTTTGCGTCATTTGAATTTGGAGGATGTTGATCAGGAGATCAAAATACCATTTGCAACTATGAACAACGAGGAAAAACTATCTTGGTTATATGATGTCAGCAACTCAATAGTAGAAGAATGGTTTTTTTGTGGTCAATCAGATATTTTTATAAAGTGTAAAGACGTAGTAGGAGATCCAGAACACCCTGACAACTACTGGGTATCGACATTGGAAGATGGCCGTGTAATGTGTCACTTTTGTGACAAGACATACGCCTATACAGGGTCTTTGAAATCACATGAAGCTAAATGTCACAATGTCAAAATTGGAATGTCTAAGAAAAGTAAAAAAGAAAAAAAAAAAGATGAACTGCAGAATCATATTGTAATGCTTTTCAAACTTATTCTGTTACATAAGAATCTAGACACTGCAGTAGATATGGGAGATGGGGAACGAGTTGTACGTTCAGCTAAATATGAACTGCCAATATATAATCTTACAAACAAAACAAAATATCTCATTGGTTCTGTCCATCTTACTGCACTAACTTCAGGTTTGTTACCAGCAGAACAATCAGAAAGATTAATTTCCAATAGATTTGTAAATCTACAAGGTGGATCAAACAACAACATAAGCCTGGATGAATATCTAGAGATGCTGAACAGAGACACTAAAGTAACATGTTCAGCACATCAGACAAAGGAGAGTATTCTTCAACACTCCAAAGAATATCCACACTTAGTAAATTTTGTAAATCATTTCGATAACATTACTCATCTTACGGGGAAAAAAGGTTTTCATCACATACCAACATACCAGGCAGATGTACAAAAAATTACAAAAGACTTAATGCAAGAAAATGTTTTATCATATAAAACAGCAAGAACAATGCAGTGCAAGGACCTCATAAAAGACAGAAATCCATTTGACAATGCATATTTTGGACTTCGTACTATGATTCATCGCCATCAACCAACAGTCCCTTTCCACCGCCTTCGTAACACACATATTTGAACTTAATTAAAAAATCTGCTTCAATGTATAATCTAATTGCTTTAAGTTTCATTTGTTCAAACTGAAAACATATTTGTTCTGTTTTTTTCAGTGACCACTTTCAACTTCTGATGAATTCATTAAATGATTGTCCTGAATTTGCATGAGATGTTTGCTTATGAATGTTCAGCGAAGAATGAACAATGCATGCTCTCTGGTTACAAGTAAATGAGTTGAAATATCCAAACATGCCATATTAAAGATATGATTGTTAGTAAGACAATAACCCAAAAGAGACCATGAATAAACAATACTGCATTCAACAATGACCATAAATAGGTAACAATACTGCCTTCAACAATGACCAAAACTGGAAGATTTCAATAAGAAAATCATGTCAGTATTATTGCTTTACTAAAGTTTCTGAATATAAAATGCATTTGATGTATATTTTTTTTTGGTCCAGCTCACTTATACAATGCCATACATTTATGTAGTCTATGTGCCTTTGGTGTGTCCAATTGTTCTTTTGTCCGGCCCGCCAAACCAGGACAAGGTTAAAGTTTTTTTGTTAATTTAGTTAAAGATGTGGTATGATTACGAATAAGACATCTCTTGATCAATGACACCATTTAGTTAAAGTAAACAATTATAGGTCACATCTTCAAGTTGCCTCACATCAAACTGTAAAGGGTCCAAAGATCTGTGTATAACAATTCTAACAGGACAGACATTTGATCAAAACAATAAACGAAAAGCACATATGAACTATATGCTAAAATAGGTTTTCGACTTGGACCCAAATTTTACTTTTTGTCTGGTCTGCGTCTTCTTTTGCAGAAAGCGAGACTTAGGGATAGTGATGCGGCAATGACGTAAGCTTGACTTAAAAACTTATTATTTTTAAAGATAGAAAACCTTGATGCTTCATACTTTGTATACAGATGTCTTATGTTACAAACTTTTCACCCGTCATGACTAATGACCTTGACCTCATTTTCATGGTTCAGTGACTACTTGAAAAAAAAAGTTGAATTTTTGCAATGTCAATCTTATTAAAATATTTTTACATTACTTGCTCCTTGATTTTTTTATATGTGGTGCAGTGTGTGTTGAACAGGCAAGACATTTAAGTGTGTCCACTCTTGTTAATGAGTATTCTTAGGTTAGAGTTTTTGTGAGTGCTAGGACACATTTGAGTATACATGTATTGTGGTGCTAGACATTACTAAAAATAAACGAACTTGACATTTGGTTAAACTAGTAACACCATATGCCTATGTTACTATTGGTGAAACCTATGTTGACCTTTATATCTAATTTTTTTTGTTGGATTACTGTCTCACTTGTGTATACCACTTACTGCTGGCCCATGGATACCCATTATTTTTACACTTGTGTATTCCCCTAACTACTGCTTGTATACCCCTATTGCTGTCTCACTTGTGTATACGTGTTGTCACATTTGTGTATACCCCTCACCCTAGGCCTCCTTTCAGAAATAATTTCTTCCTCAAATCATGAAATTTTATGGTTTCTTTTGGACAATTAGGAATTGTTATTTTTATAAAGTTTAATCGCAATTTGAATGAGCCTGTATTGAACCAGAAACATGAACAACACAAATTGTTTTTAATCATCTTGTATTTCTAAAAGACCCAAATCAAGGTCTTCAAAATAATCATACTCCGACAGGTTGTAGCTTTCAGTGTCACTATCTGAAAAAGAATCGTCATGTCCCTCTTCGACAACATGTTCAGCCAGAAAAAGTTTTTCTAAAGGCAACAAAGTGCACGAATTACAACTACATCTGCTTGCACACAGGTCGCAACATGAATGCTTCCCACACTCTTTCGATTCCATTTCATGCAAGTCAGAATTTCTCAAAAAGTTTGACATTAACTCCTTCCTCCTACATTCTTTTGTCCTTAAAATAGCCTTCACTTCCGGGCTTAATTTCTGCTGGTGGTAACCATTATACAGAATAATGGCAACAGATGGATTGCCATCCCTGCCTACTCGCCCTATTTCCTGTAACATGTCCACAAGGTTATTTGGAGGTCCAAATAAAATCACAGAGTTGCACATCTTTACATCAAACCCCATTCCCAAGGCACTGGTTGATAGAATTATCCTTATAGCACTGCCTTCATCCTTCAAAGCATGTATTATCATGTTCTTATTGCTATCTGGTGTCTCAGAATGAAACATCTCTACATACTTTGTGCAACTGGGAAGTTCAGTAGTAATGTATTTATATAATTTGGAGGTGTCATTTATTGATGAACAGTAAATTATGGTTCTTGGGAAATCTCCTTTCTTTTCATCTAAGGCATCTACCAACCATGTCATCCCCATCTCGATTTCATTTTTTATTTTTGAGGACACAAGTTTGATGTTTGATTTGTTTGGTGACATATTTATTTCTTTGGTATCATCAGTTAATTGCAAAATTTTCATAACTTTTTGGCGGATGTTGACTGTGCAAGTTGCACTCAAAGCTAGTACTGTAGCCTCTGGAAAAAGAGATCTCAATTCCCCAATATTACCAAACCACTTTCTAAAGGCTTCTTTTCTTCCTCCTTCACCTTGACCCCTGAAAATGTAAAAATATGTAAATCTATAAATGACTAGTATCTAGGTAGTTTCACTTAAACATAATTTATAAGGCTACAAAATATAGAGAATGTGTCCAAACTTGCATTTTACATTATAAAAGGTCATAAGGGAACAACCATTTAAATAATTGTAATAGCGTTGAAAAAATAAATAAAATTGTTCGTGCAAAGCAAAAAAACCATAGCCCCCCCCCCCCCCCCCCCTTGAAGTTAAATGTGACACTGCCCAAATTCAAACTTGAACAGTGTTTTGTGGTAACAAGTCTTGTATATATATATATATATATATATGTAATTGTTTCTTTTATTTGAGGCAAATTAAAGTTAGAGAATGGAAACAACAGATTTTGCAATTTTTCCATTAATAAAGGGGCTTTAAGTGACACCACCCAAATTTGAAATTAAAATGTGTTTGTATAAGTTTCAAAAACATTTTGAGACAAACTAAAGTTACAGAATCAAAAATTATGGGACGTGTATGTACAGACAGACAGACGGACGGATAAGGGTAAAACTTAATGCCCAATTGCCTAGTTACAGTGGTATAAAAAAGGCTGAAGGTACATTTTAATGTTCCAACTCTTACCTTTTCTCAGCAGTTTTAATTGACAGGTTCTGACATTTTTGTTATTTTTTTACATAATTTTTCTCATTGATTTGTAGTGTTCACTCAATCAATGGTGAGGTCTTTAGTTTGGTTTTGCTCATTGTTGAAAGTTGCACTGTTGCCTATTGTAACTTTGTGTGCAACTTAATTATTTGGTTGCTCTGCCACATAATGGTGCTAATACACTTAACAAATATGTTCATTATATATACTAGGGCTTATAACAATGTAGGATACAATAAAGAAGTTGGATTTGAAGTTTAAATAATACAAAAACTCAATATACATTTCCTTGAAAAAAGATAAAGAAATGGTGAAATATATGTTTGGCCTTTGATTTGTTTTGGGAGACCCACTTTTTTTGCCCAAAGAAACATATACATGTACATGTGTATAGTTATAAGTAAACATTAATATTGAAAAAGGGCATTGCCTGTACTTACCAAATTGCTATTGTGTGAAACTCATCAATCACAATTACTTTTATGTTTAACTTCTTCAAGCAATTTCTCCATTCTGGATCACCTACTAATGTTTCTGGGGATGCATAAATTATGTCTATCAACCCGTCCTTGATATTGTCATCAATCTGGGAAGATGATCCTAAAATTAGAAAAAGATACATTAAATGTGTGTTGACAGTCAATATTAAACACAAGTAATAAAAAACAATTGCTTACACATACATGTAGTTTAAAGCAGATTAAGGGCTTTAAAATAAATATTACTTTGTTTGCTGTTCAGCTACCTACCCTGAAATATTGGCACTACCCAAGTAGTTTGATTGGAATTTAATACGCCATTTTCCAACACAAATAATCGTTATGCTCGTGTCTGTTTTAGATAGTTTATTTTGTTGAACAGTCTTCACACTAAGACACAGGCCCAGCAGCCCAGGCTTGTAAAATGTTTGGTGTGTGTATGTAGGTATACAAATCTAAGTCAATGGCTTCTTTTAATGATAAATGCAATTAAATTAAGATTTTTCTGTCGATGTGAAAATTTTTCACCTTGCCTTATGATGTAAATGTGAGACCTGTTAAAAAACCACACCGTGTCACAATTTATTTATAACCTCTTAAAACTTAATTTTGCCTGTTCCTATAGTATGGAGGACAGACATTTCATATTTCATTCCGACACGGCTCAGTTATTTATATTCAGCTTGTCACAGGACAAGTTATTTACTTTTTAAAAAAAATCTTGCCCCCCCCCTTTTATCAAATTGTCATCTGAAATCTTGTCAAATTGTATTATGTTGAAATAGTGGCAGTCTTTAGGGCCAGGTTTAAATATAAGAGTGATGCACATGTATATTTTCATTCTGTACATACATGATTTGATCACACAATGAGCTCTCTACTTTAAATTGTTGAGCCTTGAGGCTTTCGTGTTATGAAACACTTACCTTTGTATGCAGCAGAAAGGTTGGCAATATGAGATAGTTTCTCAACTTGGTCCTGCATTAACGCCACAAGGGGACAGCAGACTAACACCTTCCAGTCGGAACTGTTTTCACAAATCTCTCGAACTACTGGTAGGTACAGTTGAAAAGGCAACGACTTGCCAAACCCAGTCGGGAGGACAGCAACACAGTTCTTCTTACTAACTAAACATTCCAATATTACTTTTTGCTCCGTCTTTATACTATCTATGCCGAAATTTGGCAAAACATGAATCAAAACATCTTCTACACTGGGCGCTGCCATTTTTTTCAACGATACCGATAACGGTTTGAGAGCGCTTTGTTGATTGGTTTATTGTGAATGCCTTTCTAGACGCTGATTGGTCGGTCAAAGTTCAGCAAATTTGACCTTAGACAGGGTTATCAATCGGGTGTATTAAGATCTCACACGGCGACATATAAAAAATCGAGGAGCAAGTGATGTGAACTTATTTTAATAAGATTGATTCGTAATCATACCACATCTTTAACTAAATTAACAAAAAAACTTTAACCTTGTCCTGGTTTGGCGGGCCGGACAAAAGAACAATTGGACACACCAAAGGCACATAGACTACATAAATGTATGGCATTGTATAAGTGAGCTGGACCAAAAAAAAATATACATCAAATGCATTTTATATTCAGAAACTTTAGTAAAGCAATAATACTGACATGATTTTCTTATTGAAATCTTCCAGTTTTGGTCATTGTTGAAGGCAGTATTGTTACCTATTTATGGTCATTGTTGAATGCAGTATTGTTTATTCATGGTCTCTTTTGGGTTATTGTCTTACTAACAATCATATCTTTAATATGGCATGTTTGGATATTTCAACTCATTTACTTGTAACCAGAGAGCATGCATTGTTCATTCTTCGCTGAACATTCATAAGCAAACATCTCATGCAAATTCAGGACAATCATTTAATGAATTCATCAGAAGTTGAAAGTGGTCACTGAAAAAAACAGAACAAATATGTTTTCAGTTTGAACAAATGAAACTTAAAGCAATTAGATTATACATTGAAGCAGATTTTTTAATTAAGTTCAAATATGTGTGTTACGAAGGCGGTGGAAAGGGACTGTTGGTTGATGGCGATGAATCATAGTACGAAGTCCAAAATATGCATTGTCAAATGGATTTCTGTCTTTTATGAGGTCCTTGCACTGCATTGTTCTTGCTGTTTTATATGATAAAACATTTTCTTGCATTAAGTCTTTTGTAATTTTTTGTACATCTGCCTGGTATGTTGGTATGTGATGAAAACCTTTTTTCCCCGTAAGATGAGTAATGTTATCGAAATGATTTACAAAATTTACTAAGTGTGGATATTCTTTGGAGTGTTGAAGAATACTCTCCTTTGTCTGATGTGCTGAACATGTTACTTTAGTGTCTCTGTTCAGCATCTCTAGATATTCATCCAGGCTTATGTTGTTGTTTGATCCACCTTGTAGATTTACAAATCTATTGGAAATTAATCTTTCTGATTGTTCTGCTGGTAACAAACCTGAAGTTAGTGCAGTAAGATGGACAGAACCAATGAGATATTTTGTTTTGTTTGTAAGATTATATATTGGCAGTTCATATTTAGCTGAACGTACAACTCGTTCCCCATCTCCCATATCTACTGCAGTGTCTAGATTCTTATGTAACAGAATAAGTTTGAAAAGCATTACAATATGATTCTGCAGTTCATCTTTTTTTTTTTCTTTTTTACTTTTCTTAGACATTCCAATTTTGACATTGTGACATTTAGCTTCATGTGATTTCAAAGACCCTGTATAGGCGTATGTCTTGTCACAAAAGTGACACATTACACGGCCATCTTCCAATGTCGATACCCAGTAGTTGTCAGGGTGTTCTGGATCTCCTACTACGTCTTTACACTTTATAAAAATATCTGATTGACCACAAAAAAACCATTCTTCTACTATTGAGTTGCTGACATCATATAACCAAGATAGTTTTTCCTCGTTGTTCATAGTTGCAAATGGTATTTTGATCTCCTGATCAACATCCTCCAAATTCAAATGACGCAAAAACATGTTCAAAATTATTGCATCAAGAATGGCATAATACAACATTTTGTAAGCACGATATGAATTGCAAACTTTCCCCTTAACATTCCTCATATTAAGTAAGTTACGATAATAGTATACACTGCACTTATCCGCAACACTCTCTGTTGAGTATGTCATTTTGTGGATTGCCTACAAGAAAAAATATTGAGACAATGAATAATATAACAAGAGTGCACACGCTGAAATGTCTCGCCTTCTTTACTAACCATTGATTTTATGTTGATAGTCCTAAATACAAAGCTTTACTACAAGTAACACATACACTTAACATGATCCAAGAAAATGAGGTCAAGGTCAGATAAACCAAACGAGAAATACATGTACACCTTACAATCATTCAATAAACCAAACATAGTTGACCTATTGCTTATTGTTTCTAAGAAACAGTCTTAAACAAGAAAACTTAACATTGACCAATGAACCATAAAAAATGAGGTCAAGGTCAGATGAACCATGCCAGACAGACATGTACACATTACAATCAATTTAGATATTAAATATAGTTGTTCTATTGCTTATAGTATCTAAGAAACAAACTAAACCATGACAACTTAACATTGACCAATGAACCATGAAAATGAGGTCAAGGTCAGATGATACCTGCCAGACAGACATATACACCTTACAATCCTTCCATACATCAAATATAGTTGATCTATTGCTTATAGTTAAAGAAAAACAGACCAAAACACTAAAACTTAACACTGAGAAATGAACCGTGAAAATGAGGTCAAGGTCCAGTGGCGGATCCAGAAATTTTCATAAGTGGGGGCCCACTGACTGC
This sequence comes from Mytilus californianus, assembly GCF_021869535.1. Lineage (NCBI taxonomy): Eukaryota > Metazoa > Mollusca > Bivalvia > Mytilida > Mytilidae > Mytilus > Mytilus californianus. Next base: position 20,449,247 of record NW_026262701.1, read on the forward strand.
CTAAGAGGGGGCCCGCTCCAGTCATGCTTCAGTGATTCCCTATATAATCAACCAAATTTTTCCAAAAAAGAGGGGGGGGCCTAGGCCCCCTGCCCCCCCCCCCCCTAAATCCGCCTCTGAGGTCAAATAAAACCTGCGAGACTGACATGTACATCATAAAATATTTCCATACACCATTTATAGTTGACCTATTGCATATAGTATTAGAAAAAAAGACCAAAACTCAAAAACTTAGCTTTGACCACTGAACCATGAAAATGAGGTCAAGGTCAGATGACACCTACCAGTTGGACATGTACACCTTACAATCATTCCATATACCAAATATAGCAGACCTAGTTCTTATAGTATCTGATATATGGACTTGACCACGAAAACTTAACCTTGTTCACTGATCCATGAAATGAGGTCGAGGTCAAATGAAAATTGTCTGACGGGCATGAATTTAGTTATCCTATTACTCATAATAAGAAAGATATTAACATTACAAAAAATGTTTGTTGACTTTCATTTCAAGTAGTCACTGAACCATGAAAATGAGGTCAAGGACAATGGACATATGACAGACGGAAACTTCGTAACATAAGGCATCTATATACAAAGTATGAAGCATCCAGGTCTTCTAGCTTCTAAAATATAAAGCTTTTAAGAAGTTAGCTAACGCCGCCGCCGGATCACTATCCCTATGTAGAGCTTTCTGCAACAAAAATGTTTGTAAAGAATATAAAACAAATTATATGCATTGCAGAATTAAGGAGAGAAACATAAAAAATATGTCTTGGAATCATATAATAAGAATGCATGATATGCTTAGTATACCCCACTACAAATTAAACAAGATATTGCATACCAATAAAATGTATCTTGGTTATGCTGCTGAACAAGTACTATGTCATTTGTGCTTTTAAATAAAGACTTTCAAAATGAATCAGTCTCTCATGAAGCATATAGGAGTAAGAATAATGGAAGAGTTCATTTTTTTTTTTTGGGGGGGGGGGGGGGCGTATCCAAAAATATAAGTTTTGTGTTAGCCATGTACCAAGTCAGAGTTGTTTTCTGTTGTTGTTTCATTAACTTGCTTTAACTGAGATGAGGCCTCAAGTAAAAGTGACTTTAAATAGATACAAATGTGACCATACCTGCAAAAAGTTCATCAATCTGTGAAAATCTTCAATTTTTGAAATGAAGCCTTCAAGTCTTTCCATAGCAGTGTGACCATTTGCCATTGCATTTTGAGCAGATTGCATTCTCTCATCAGTAAGTCTGTCTCCTAATAAATAAATAAAATATGGTTCTTCAAGCTTTTCAGAACAATATCATTTAAATTGGGAATAGGCTACAAGTTTACCACTAACAATCACATTACTGAAGTATTCTGCCTTTGCGCACATTATGTTAACTTTAATTGTTCTGTTGCTGCATTTCCTTTTAATAAATCCGTATTCATATCCAAAAATGAAACAAATTCAATGTGATAAATTAATGTTACATGAAATTGATGTTTCATCGTTATTTATTTATTACATGTAGGACAGTTGTATTATTACAATACATTAACCTCTAAATATCAGTTTATTAGTACATTGGATATAAAATACTGACCTCCAAAGAAAACTGGTTCTACAATTTCTCCATTTGCACATGGAACATATTGCTTTGAGAGTTCTTTCATCAATTTTATTAACTCAGGGGTTTTATTTTCATTACAGTCATACAGTCCAAATGGAAACTAAAAGGAGAAGGTACAAGAGTTATAACTTATAAAACTTCAAATTTAAAAAAAAAAATCTTCTAATTGGATACATTTTTGTAAACGTATTGCAAAGGAAAAAAAACATGAAATCTTAAAATGCTTTTGAAAAAAGTCATAAATAAAGACCAAACATCCCTTGTTTTATTACTTAAATGCACAGGACACCATGCACTATCAAGACCATCAATCATGTTGGATTTAAAATCAATAAAATAATTTGAATTTGAATACCCATGAAATTGGCATACTATTAAAAAAGATAATATCGCGACTAAATGTACTGTTGTTAGTTTTCTCGTTTGAATTGTCATTTCGGGGCCTTTTATAGCTGACTATGTGGTATGGGCTTTGCTCATTGTTGAAGGCCGTACAGTGACCTATAGTTGTTAATTTCTGTGTCATTTGGTCTCTTGTGAAGAGTTGTCTCATTGGCAATCACACCACATCTTCTTATTTTTATTTCTATTGAAGTATATTTATACATAACACTCTCCCGTTTGTCGCGTGAACAATGCCGGACATAATCTTTTGATATATATAAGTTTTAAGTTGCTGTTGCTACAAACTCATCCTTAAAACCTTCACCAAAAACTTTAACCAGATTAACAGATGCTTTTAAAAACAAAACAAAAATATTTCCTTTAACATACTTGTCTAGTCTTGACTCCTGCATATTCTGTATATCTATGCTCCAAGTGTTTTGGGAGAATATTATGGAACATCTTTTGCATATGTGGGTGGCAATTGACAATAGATGTTGAGATTATAAAATTCAACTCCTTCCGCAGCTTTGTTTGGTCTTCAATAGATGGTAGAAAATCTATTACCGGCAGATCTTGATGTGCAAATTCTTCCCTTACCATAGGCACTGGCAGAATTCTGTCTACTATTGCATAAATATTGAACAAATGTACAGAAACTGTTTTCCGATCAGATGTCCTGTAAGAAGGAAGTATATTTTTGTCCCAGTTGTCCCCAATAAGTTGATATTTCTGACGACCACCTTTTTCCCATTCTTCTTTTATGCTAAGTATGGTTTTGTCTAAAAACTTTTGCCATTCTGCTAACTTTCTGTGTATAGTAACAGGATGCACACTTAATCCAAGATGCGATAGCCTTTCAATGTTCTACATATAAAATTAAAAAATAATGTTAAAAAAACATATACAAGTCAGGAGCCTGTAATTAAGTGGTTGTCGTTTGTTGCTGTGTTAGGCAAAAAAAAAGTATGTGTGTTTACTGTACCCCTACCTACCCTAATTTTTATCCCCTACCCTAAAGTTTTTTAGACCGTTTTTGATGAAGCACTGTTGAAGTCACAATGTTGCTCCCATAGACTCAATGTAAAAAAAGAAATAAACATTAAAAAAAATCCCTACCTACCCTAATTTTTTTTCCAGCATGTGACAGTAAACACACATACTTTTTTGTTTGGCCTAACATATTTGTTTTTCGTTCATTTATTTGCTCATTAATTAGGCCGTTAGTTTTCTCGTTTGAATTGTTTTTTCCATTTGTCATTTAGGGGCCTTTTAAAGCTGACTATGCGGCTTTGCTCATTGTTGAAGGCCGTACAGTGACCTATTTGTGTACATGGTTCCCTGTTTCGTCTCAACAGTCAATTGTCAACCAAAAAAGCAGCTTTCTTTTTTAAATTATCACATTAATAAGAAAGAGTTAAAGATGTATACATAAACTTTTGACTAGGATTACTCAAATGAACTTGTTTTCATAGATCTACACCATGCTAAAAGATTAACACAAATATTTGAAGAAGCATTAGCTCACAAATAATTTTATCACAATTAATCATAGTACCCTTTGTGTACATCCACCATGAGTCAACAAAAATCCTGTCATGAATTGTACCATTGACATCTCCTGGTTTCTGCCATGTAGACCAATTGCCGAAGTCATCAATACATGAAGAAATGGTTTACCAAGTACAGTAATTGGCACATTTGATACCATTGAATTTACTATTGACAAAAGTGCTGGATATTTTGCTTTGAGTTCATCGTTGAAATCATCCCAGTTAAAGTTAAAGAAGTTGGTGTAGTCTTTTTTTTGTAATACTGTCCCTGAACCTCTTTTTGAAATACATGCACTTTCCTCCTCTATAATTCTCCTACATCCATTAACTACCTCTAACGGATTTGTTTTACAGATAGCATCTACTATTAATTTGTCACTGTTGCTGCTACGCATAATAGCCTTGCATATTTTCTGGTTTGTTTCATTCTGGACCAGAAAAGTCTTTTTACCACTTGCATGGTACACTGTGATCTGTTATGAAATATTTAAAAGTTAATGGATTGAATATTTGTTCATGTTTAAGTACTTGTATGAAAAGGTTTTATTTTGCTGTATAAAATAAATCTTATATTCCTAAAATTTGCCGAAAATGATAAATTTGAAGCTTTGAAAGTTTGAACAAATTACATATATCATAAATAAATTTGTCTGGTGTTGCCGTAGAAGATAAGTGCAGGTTCCAGCCCCGGTCGGGGAGGAAGTAAAGAATAAGATCTACTCTAACATTGTTAGGTTGATTTTCTAGGCACTTTATAAATAAATTTGTCTGTGTACTTTACAAATGAACTCTGATATAAAAGATTTTCAACAATTAATTTAGTGAAATGTCCTACTACTATAATTAAACAAATGAGATTATAGTTGACTCAGTGTTTGGTCATTTTCTGTGACCTAAATGAGGGGTTATTTTCGTTCTTTGTGATTGGCGCATTTTCGCTATCGTGATCTGTTTTTCTACAGATTTTTTTTTTTTATATTTTCGTGATCTGTCATCATGGAAATTCATTTTCTGTGAATCGTGATTGACAAAAAAATCAACTTGTGAATAGTGATGAGACCCCCGCCCCCCCCCCCCCCCATCAGGCCCCTCCTAAATATATAATTGCTTATGTCCAAATTTGGTCTTAAAGAGTTGCCTCTCTTATTTATAATGAGCATTGTAGCCTCATTGATTTTCAAGCATTCTTCACACTATAAGTTTTGCACTTACCTTCTTATCAAGTATAGGTCCAAATATAAACTCAACTATTTAAATGATCATGAATTTTAACAATTTAACCTGTAATGCAAAATTATTCTGTTAGTTTTAACTGTAATGAACAAATGCAAATAAATATGAATAGTAGAAAAACCAGGAACCAGGATTCAGGATGTAATAAAATTTCATACTGTATGTTAATCTGTGCAACTTTATCACTAAGACATAACGTCTTAATAAGTCATACAATTATACCTAAAATATTTAATAATTCAATAAATGAAGTATTTGGACAATAAATAACAATATTAATTATTTTTAAGGTACGCCTCAGTTCATAGTTTTTCCACATCATAAATACGTTGAAAAATAAAACTTTAGAATTTATAAATTACAATCACATCATTGTAATCTAAATGATCCCCCCTTCTCATCACAAAAGCCATTAATTTGCATTTTTTTAGTTTGCCTTCCTTTTGATTAACTGAAAAGAATTAAAAACATTCATGTTGATACATGTATGCTTTTTAATTGGTACAAATAAGGTATAGTACCATTATATAAATTGCATTGATGTGTCACATAATCATAATAATACTAGCTACAGCAACATACATGTACATGTACAAATTTACAAGGACCAAAACTTTTATTATGAAAGGCAGCCATCTCAAATCATTTGTTCTTTGTGAAAACAAAAAATCTAAAAGCTATAAATGTACAAAATATGTATGTATAAACTTTTCATTGCCAGTATGATAATAAAAAATGTATCTCTTGGAGTCTTAAGCTTGGTCATTGTTGGTGCTTGTACATTACATGTGTAAGCTCAATCTCTGAAATAACAGTAATAATAAACTGAATTTAACTGGTTTAAATCTAATCTAATCTGAATGAAAAGTTATTGCCAGTAAATTACTACATTTTACTTAAACATGTACAAGTTTTATTTGAAGCAATTCAAATCATCTTATTTACATTGTTTTGTTTTATTACTCCATGAGAATGAAAAATTGTGTATACATGTATACATACAAATGTATACATTTAGTATTGCATGGCATGGTACAAAAAATGTATGTGTGCTGAAACATCAAACTCTTTTAAATTTCTAACATTATACATTTTTGCAAGCTAGCTTATTTTGATTAGATAACCATAGGGTTGAGCAGAAAACTTTAATTTATTACATGTACATGGTTATTGTACACATTGCTTAATGTCATTACTGGCAACAACTTATATAAAATAAAAAAAAAAGATAACATTTTGCTTGGCACCTCTACTTCTCCTTTGCATTTGGTTGTTGATAAATTTTCTTTCCCGACTCCAGAAAATTTTAGAGACCTCTTGATTGACTTATTGGGTGCTGACACAGTAACTGTAGATTGGAAATAGTTACACTCAATTGTAACAATAGTGGAAGATTTGTATATATATATATAGTACATACTGGTAACTTAATAGGGTTGAGATCTCACAAAACATGTTTAACCCCATGCCACTGCATATAATATTAGCACTTGTCCCAAGTCAGGTCCCTCAGCTGGCCTTTGTTAGTCTTGTATGTTTTTAAATTTTAGTTCATTTATATGCTTCGGAGTGATGTCCATTTTCATCCACTAGTACACATTTCTGTTTAGAAGCCAGCTAAAGCCCGCCTCCAATCGTGTGATTTTCTCGCTGTGTTGAAGACCCATTTTTGGCCTTGGGCTGTATTATGCCCTTTGATTGGGTTGTTGTCCATGTTGTCACTTTGACCCATTTCCAGTCTCAATTTCAATTCAACTCAGTACAAATGTATGTAGCATTACTGAACACAAACTGCATAATGCCTCCCTTATTTTAATATTAATTTATTTTTTTATATGTGTAACAAGTTTGTTTATCAGAAGTAAACTTACCTGAATTGTCTGATAACTGTGTTTGTTGATCAAGCATTGGCAAAGGAGTAATTCCTTGTATTAACTGTTTCTGCAGCATTGGAGCTGGCATTGGAGCTATTGCTACTAATTGTTCTCCACTGGTTGCCTTGATCACAATTGATTGGAAACTTGGGACATTACACAACGTCTTAACAGACGGACTTGTTGGTAATGTTTTAATTTGTTTTGAAACTTGTGCTGTTGATGGGGATCTTAACATCCGTTTCTCAATGTTAAATTTGTTAGGTGAGGGTAAATTAAGCACACTCTGTTGCACTTTTAAACGTGAAGCTGACAACTCAACCTGCATTTTCAATGAATCTTTTTGCAGTTTTATTGACTGCTCTACTTTTCGGAAGCATTTCATGCAGACACCATTGTCTTTGTCTAAGTCTGCATTAACTTTGAAACAAGTAACAACAGTTGTAATTTGAGATACTCTGTCGGGGGTCAATTTCAGTTTTTGTTTGAAGAGTTTTTTTTCAACCCGCTCTCCCGTTGGCAAAATTTCAATGTTTATGAACGAAAATCCACACAATACACAACTGTTTGACCTCATACATATCTTTCTCGGCGTATTTAATTGACACGACGCCATTTAAATTATTTGGTAGTGTGTTAATTCAATAAATTTTGACGATTTAGTTCATGAAATGAACATCGCATGGAGGCTGCCATATTTGTTATTTTACATTCGGAACAACTCTAGACGCCACGATAACGTCTATGCCTGTTCAATACCCAAAGATTTTGAAGCCGCGTCGTTGATTGGCTACAGCAAATTTGACCTTAGACAGGGTTATCAATCGGGTGTATTAAGATCTCACACGGCGACATATAAAAAATCAAGGAGCAAGTGATGTGAACTTATTTTAATAAGATTGGATTACGAATAAGACATCTCTTGATCAATGACACCATTTAGTTAAAGTAAACAATTATAGGTCACATCTTCAAGTTGCCTCACATCAAACTGTAAAGGGTCCAAAGATCTGTGTATAACAATTCTAACAGGACAGACATTTGATCAAAACAATAAACGAAAAGCACATATGAACTATATGCTAAAATAGGTTTTCGACTTGGACCCAAATTTTACTTTTTGTCTGGTCTGCGTCTTCTTTTGCAGAAAGCGAGACTTAGGGATAGTGATGCGGCAATGACGTAAGCTTGACTTAAAAACTTATTATTTTTAAAGATAGAAAACCTTGATGCTTCATACTTTGTATACAGATGTCTTATGTTACAAACTTTTCACCCGTCATGACTAATGACCTTGACCTCATTTTCATGGTTCAGTGACTACTTGAAAAAAAAAGTTGAATTTTTGCAATGTCAATCTTATTAAAATATTTTTACATTACTTGCTCCTTGATTTTTTTATATGTGGTGCAGTGTGTGTTGAACAGGCAAGACATTTAAGTGTGTCCACTCTTGTTAATGAGTATTCTTAGGTTAGAGTTTTTGTGAGTGCTAGGACACATTTGAGTATACATGTATTGTGGTGCTAGACATTACTAAAAATAAACGAACTTGACATTTGGTTAAACTAGTAACACCATATGCCTATGTTACTATTGGTGAAACCTATGTTGACCTTTATATCTAATTTTTTTTGTTGGATTACTGTCTCACTTGTGTATACCACTTACTGCTGGCCCATGGATACCCATTATTTTTACACTTGTGTATTCCCCTAACTACTGCTTGTATACCCCTATTGCTGTCTCACTTGTGTATACGTGTTGTCACATTTGTGTATACCCCTCACCCTAGGCCTCCTTTCAGAAATAATTTCTTCCTCAAATCATGAAATTTTATGGTTTCTTTTGGACAATTAGGAATTGTTATTTTTATAAAGTTTAATCGCAGTTTGAATGAGCCTGTATTGAACCAGAAACATGAACAACACAAATTGTTTTTAATCATCTTGTATTTCTAAAAGACCCAAATCAAGGTCTTCAAAATAATCATACTCCGACAGGTTGTAGCTTTCAGTGTCACTATCTGAAAAAGAATCGTCATGTCCCTCTTCGACAACATGTTCAGCCAGAAAAAGTTTTTCTAAAGGCAACAAAGTGCACGAATTACAACTACATCTGCTTGCACACAGGTCGCAACATGAATGCTTCCCACACTCTTTCGATTCCATTTCATGCAAGTCAGAATTTCTCAAAAAGTTTGACATTAACTCCTTCCTCCTACATTCTTTTGTCCTTAAAATAGCCTTCACTTCCGGGCTTAATTTCTGCTGGTGGTAACCATTATACAGAATAATGGCAACAGATGGATTGCCATCCCTGCCTACTCGCCCTATTTCCTGTAACATGTCCACAAGGTTATTTGGAGGTCCAAATAAAATCACAGAGTTGCACATCTTTACATCAAACCCCATTCCCAAGGCACTGGTTGATAGAATTATCCTTATAGCACTGCCTTCATCCTTCAAAGCATGTATTATCATGTTCTTATTGCTATCTGGTGTCTCAGAATGAAACATCTCTACATACTTTGTGCAACTGGGAAGTTCAGTAGTAATGTATTTATATAATTTGGAGGTGTCATTTATTGATGAACAGTAAATTATGGTTCTTGGGAAATCTCCTTTCTTTTCATCTAAGGCATCTACCAACCATGTCATCCCCATCTCGATTTCATTTTTTATTTTTGAGGACACAAGTTTGATGTTTGATTTGTTTGGTGACATATTTATTTCTTTGGTATCATCAGTTAATTGCAAAATTTTCATAACTTTTTGGCGGATGTTGACTGTGCAAGTTGCACTCAAAGCTAGTACTGTAGCCTCTGGAAAAAGAGATCTCAATTCCCCAATATTACCAAACCACTTTCTAAAGGCTTCTTTTCTTCCTCCTTCACCTTGACCCCTGAAAATGTAAAAATATGTAAATCTATAAATGACTAGTATCTAGGTAGTTTCACTTAAACATAATTTATAAGGCTACAAAATATAGAGAATGTGTCCAAACTTGCATTTTACATTATAAAAGGTCATAAGGGAACAACCATTTAAATAATTGTAATAGCGTTGAAAAAATAAATAAAATTGTTCGTGCAAAGCAAAAAAACCATAGCCCCCCCCCCCCCCCCTTGAAGTTAAATGTGACACTGCCCAAATTCAAACTTGAACAGTGTTTTGTGGTAACAAGTCTTGTATATATATATATATATATATATGTAATTGTTTCTTTTATTTGAGGCAAATTAAAGTTAGAGAATGGAAACAACAGATTTTGCAATTTTTCCATTAATAAAGGGGCTTTAAGTGACACCACCCAAATTTGAAATTAAAATGTGTTTGTATAAGTTTCAAAAACATTTTGAGACAAACTAAAGTTACAGAATCAAAAATTATGGGACGTGTATGTACAGACAGACAGACGGACGGATAAGGGTAAAACTTAATGCCCAATTGCCTAGTTACAGTGGTATAAAAAAGGCTGAAGGTACATTTTAATGTTCCAACTCTTACCTTTTCTCAGCAGTTTTAATTGACAGGTTCTGACATTTTTGTTATTTTTTTACATAATTTTTCTCATTGATTTGTAGTGTTCACTCAATCAATGGTGAGGTCTTTAGTTTGGTTTTGCTCATTGTTGAAAGTTGCACTGTTGCCTATTGTAACTTTGTGTGCAACTTAATTATTTGGTTGCTCTGCCACATAATGGTGCTAATACACTTAACAAATATGTTCATTATATATACTAGGGCTTATAACAATGTAGGATACAATAAAGAAGTTGGATTTGAAGTTTAAATAATACAAAAACTCAATATACATTTCCTTGAAAAAAGATAAAGAAATGGTGAAATATATGTTTGGCCTTTGATTTGTTTTGGGAGACCCACTTTTTTTGCCCAAAGAAACATATACATGTACATGTGTATAGTTATAAGTAAACATTAATATTGAAAAAGGGCATTGCCTGTACTTACCAAATTGCTATTGTGTGAAACTCATCAATCACAATTACTTTTATGTTTAACTTCTTCAAGCAATTTCTCCATTCTGGATCACCTACTAATGTTTCTGGGGATGCATAAATTATGTCTATCAACCCGTCCTTGATATTGTCATCAATCTGGGAAGATGATCCTAAAATTAGAAAAAGATACATTAAATGTGTGTTGACAGTCAATATTAAACACAAGTAATAAAAAACAATTGCTTACACATACATGTAGTTTAAAGCAGATTAAGGGCTTTAAAATAAATATTACTTTGTTTGCTGTTCAGCTACCTACCCTGAAATATTGGCACTACCCAAGTAGTTTGATTGGAATTTAATACGCCATTTTCCAACACAAATAATCGTTATGCTCGTGTCTGTTTTAGATAGTTTATTTTGTTGAACAGTCTTCACACTAAGACACAGGCCCAGCAGCCCAGGCTTGTAAAATGTTTGGTGTGTGTATGTAGGTATACAAATCTAAGTCAATGGCTTCTTTTAATGATAAATGCAATTAAATTAAGATTTTTCTGTCGATGTGAAAATTTTTCACCTTGCCTTATGATGTAAATGTGAGACCTGTTAAAAAACCACACCGTGTCACAATTTATTTATAACCTCTTAAAACTTAATTTTGCCTGTTCCTATAGTATGGAGGACAGACATTTCATATTTCATTCCGACACGGCTCAGTTATTTATATTCAGCTTGTCACAGGACAAGTTATTTACTTTTTAAAAAAAATCTTGCCCCCCCCCCTTTTATCAAATTGTCATCTGAAATCTTGTCAAATTGTATTATGTTGAAATAGTGGCAGTCTTTAGGGCCAGGTTTAAATATAAGAGTGATGCACATGTATATTTTCATTCTGTACATACATGATTTGATCACACAATGAGCTCTCTACTTTAAATTGTTGAGCCTTGAGGCTTTCGTGTTATGAAACACTTACCTTTGTATGCAGCAGAAAGGTTGGCAATATGAGATAGTTTCTCAACTTGGTCCTGCATTAACGCCACAAGGGGACAGCAGACTAACACCTTCCAGTCGGAACTGTTTTCACAAATCTCTCGAACTACTGGTAGGTACAGTTGAAAAGGCAACGACTTGCCAAACCCAGTCGGGAGGACAGCAACACAGTTCTTCTTACTAACTAAACATTCCAATATTACTTTTTGCTCCGTCTTTATACTATCTATGCCGAAATTTGGCAAAACATGAATCAAAACATCTTCTACACTGGGCGCTGCCATTTTTTTCAACGATACCGATAACGGTTTGAGAGCGCTTTGTTGATTGGTTTATTGTGAATGCCTTTCTAGACGCTGATTGGTCGGTCAAAGTTCAGCAAATTTGACCTTAGACAGGGTTATCAATCGGGTGTATTAAGATCTCACACGGCGACATATAAAAAATCGAGGAGCAAGTGATGTGAACTTATTTTAATAAGATTGGATATTACCGTTTTTCATTAAGTGGGGCGAGTTGGCAGGAGTAATATTAACGGGATTTAACCCTTTTCAAAAGTGGGGCGATTTTTTAAAAAGTGGGGCGAGTTGGTAAACCAGTTGGGGCGATTTTTTTAAAAGTGGGGCGAGTTGTTGAAAAAGTGGGGCGATTAGGTGTGGGGCGATTTGCCAGTGGGGCGATTTGTCCTGCTTCCTTATCCATGCCCACCGTCATTTTACACCAAATTTGTGAAATTTTGGAAGTCTTTTCGAATAGTTCTCTAGAAAATATTTCAATGGGTTTCAAAATTTATATTGTAAATATACACACTGCAGTTATTTATAGATAAATAAAAAAATATATTGTACCCTTACATCCAATCACAGCGCTCCTAAGTTGACTTCCTTCACCTGCCTTGGGTACACAAAAGGCCAACCTAATGCTGGGAAAATGTAAAAGTACTGTTTTCCCCATACTGTGACATAAAGATATAAAGAATTCTTATAACACCATTAATGCAATACTGGGTTATTTTGAAAACCTTGGCTATAATAAAAACTTGTATGCCCCCATTACTTATAGAAACATGGATCATTTTATGTCCCCACCCCTACATGCTGGGTTACCTCTTTCTGTACTTCTTTCAGATAAGGCTTAATAAACAACCTGTATCCAATCATATCTCATCTTATTTAAAAGAATAACAAACAGTTCCATTTAAACAGATAAAAATGACAGTTCCATTCAATTTGTATTCATTTTCATCCAAAATTTACAACATAAGCACAAATTCAAGATTTTTCATACAAATCTCCATTCCATGCTTTAGTATATACCATATTGTGGTTCAAAATTTCAGAGATTGTTATAAAATCCCTTATTCTGTCTTGAGATGATAAAAACAAAGATATTAGACACTTAAAACATTAAATATGCAAAATACTCAGCTGTAAAGCTGCCTTTGTTGCCTGTATTAATCTATGAATAGGCTGAATTATGTCCCTTGGGAGTATTAATTTCCAACAAAAGTCCTTTCAAACAGAAGAAAATGAAAAATTATATATGCTTGATATAATAAAAGATAGAAACTACAAAATGAAGCATTATTGAAATGTTTGCTGCACGAATTGCCAAGAGTGTGAACAATTCTTTACACAGGAGAGTATAAATTCTATCTAAATTTAGCCTCAAGTGGGCCTCTTTTTTCTTAGATGGACAATTTTAACACTGAAAATGCTTCTAGTATGACCAAATATTGCCTTACTCCATAAGCAGTAGAAACTTAACCAGACAATTTCCCATTTTAATAGATTATGTCTTGGGAAATACCCAAGTTATACATTTAGGGAGTTACACAGCAAAAAAGGCATATATGTCAGTTAAAAATATTTGTCGTGACTTGAATTCTGGTGTTTCCAATTGAATTAATCATTGCGAAAGGTGAAAACAAATACAAAAGAACTTTAGTTTGGTGCATTTAATATAATATAGTTAATATTGAAATCCTAGAATAAAGTTTTATATCAGTACCCATCAATTTGACTTATTATGATGACTCAGCACTTTTCTCAACACAGTATTGGTCTAAGTGAAAAGTTTCTTTTCTTTGTGATAAAAATCAAATGTACTCATCAAAAGCTTCAAAATAGTATAATCTAACTGAAGTTTGATTGATTTTGATTTCTCTTGCTATCTTCAGTATAGGGAAAACGGTACTATTTATTCTGTCATAGGTGACAATACTAACATTTTCTAAATTTACCACTTTTTATAATAAAAACCTGTCTAAAACAGTTATGTGTGGTGTTAGTACTTTATTATTCTGTTTTAAAAATTGAAGCCATATAGTATCATGACCAACTTCCAACGGAGCTTGTTTATGTTATCCATGCCCACCGTCATTTTACACCAAATTTGTGAAATTTTGGAAGTCTTTTCGAATAGTTCTCTAGAAAATATTTCAATGGGTTTCAAAATTTATATTGTAAATATACACACTGCAGTTATTTATAGATAAATAAAAAAATATATTGTACCCTTCCATCCAATCACAGCGCTCCTAAGTTGACTTCCTTCACCTGCCTTGGGTACACAAAAGGCCAACCTAATGCTGGGAAAATGTAATAGTACTGTTTTCCCTATACTGTGACATAAAGATATAAAGAATTCTTATAACACCATTAATGCAATACTGGGTTATTTTGAAAACCTTGGCTATAATAAAAACTTGTATGCCCCCATTACTTATAGAAACATGGATCATTTTATGTCCCCACCCCTACATGCTGGGTTACCTCTTTCTGTACTTCTTTCAGATAAGGCTTAATAAACAACCTGTATCCAATCATATCTCATCTTATTTAAAAGAATAACAAACAGTTCCATTTAAACAGATAAAAATGACAGTTCCATTCAATTTGTATTTATTTTTATCCAAAATTTACAACATAAGCACAAATTCAAAATTTTTCATACAAATCTCCATTCCATGCTTTAGTATATACCATATTGTGGTTCAAAATTTCAGAGATTGTTATAAAATCCCTTATTCTGTCTTGAGATGATAAAAACAAAGATTTTAGACACTTAAAACATTAAATATGCAAAATACTCAGCTGTAAAGCTGCCTTTGTTGCCTGTATTAATCTATGAATAGGCTGAATTATGTCCCTTGGGAGTATTAATTTCCAACAAAAGTCCTTTCAAACAGAAGAAAATGAAAAATTATATATGCTTGATATAATAAAAGATAGAAACTACAAAATGAAGCATTATTGAAATGTTTGCTGCACGAATTGCCAAGAGTGTGAACAATTCTTTACACAGGAGAGTATAAATTCTATCTAAATTTAGCCTCAAGTCTTTTTTCTTAGATGGACAATTTTAACACTGAAAATGCTTCTAGTATGACCAAATATTGCCTTACTCCATAAGCAGTAGAAACTTAACCAGACAATTTCCCATTTTAATAGATTATGTCTTGGGAAATACCCAAGTTATACATTTAGGGAGTTACACAGCAAAAAAGGCATATATGTCAGTTAAAAATATTTGTCGTGACTTGAATTCTGGTGTTTCCAATTGAATTAATCATTGCGAAAGGTGAAAACAAATACAAAAGAACTTTAGTTTGGTGCATTTAATATAATATAGTTAATATTGAAATCCTAGAATAAAGTTTTATATCAGTACCCATCAATTTGACTTATTATGATGACTCAGCACTTTTCTCAACACAGTATTGGTCTAAGTGAAAAGTTTCTTTTCTTTGAGATAAAAATCAAATGTACTCATCAAAAGCTTCAAAATAGTATAATCTAACTGAAGTTTGATTGATTTTGATTTCTCTTGCTATCTTCAGTATAGGGAAAACGGTACTATTTATTCTGTCATAGGTGACAATACTAACATTTTCTAAATTTACCACTTTTTATAATAAAAACCTGTCTAAAACAGTTATGTGTGGTGTTAGTACTTTATTATTCTGTTTTAAAAATTGAAGCCATATAGTATCATGACCAACTTCCAACGGAGCTTGTTTATGTTATCCATGCCCACCGTCATTTTACACCAAATTTGTGAAATTTTGGAAGTCTTTTCGAATAGTTCTCTAGAAAATATTTCAATGGGTTTCAAAATTTATATTGTAAATATACACACTGCAGTTATTTATAGATAAATAAAAAAATATATTGTACCCTTCCATCCAATCACAGCGCTCCTAAGTTGACTTCCTTCACCTGCCTTGGGTACACAAAAGGCCAACCTAATGCTGGGAAAATGTAATAGTACTGTTTTCCCTATACTGTGACATAAAGATATAAAGAATTCTTATAACACCATTAATGCAATACTGGGTTATTTTGAAAACCTTGGCTATAATAAAAACTTGTATGCCCCCATTACTTATAGAAACATGGATCATTTTATGTCCCCACCCCTACATGCTGGGTTACCTCTTTCTGTACTTCTTTCAGATAAGGCTTAATAAACAACCTGTATCCAATCATATCTCATCTTATTTAAAAGAATAACAAACAGTTCCATTTAAACAGATAAAAATGACAGTTCCATTCAATTTGTATTTATTTTTATCCAAAATTTACAACATAAGCACAAATTCAAAATTTTTCATACAAATCTCCATTCCATGCTTTAGTATATACCATATTGTGGTTCAAAATTTCAGAGATTGTTATAAAATCCCTTATTCTGTCTTGAGATGATAAAAACAAAGATTTTAGACACTTAAAACATTAAATATGCAAAATACTCAGCTGTAAAGCTGCCTTTGTTGCCTGTATTAATCTATGAATAGGCTGAATTATGTCCCTTGGGAGTATTAATTTCCAACAAAAGTCCTTTCAAACAGAAGAAAATGAAAAATTATATATGCTTGATATAATAAAAGATAGAAACTACAAAATGAAGCATTATTGAAATGTTTGCTGCACGAATTGCCAAGAGTGTGAACAATTCTTTACACAGGAGAGTATAAATTCTATCTAAATTTAGCCTCAAGTCTTTTTTCTTAGATGGACAATTTTAACACTGAAAATGCTTCTAGTATGACCAAATATTGCCTTACTCCATAAGCAGTAGAAACTTAACCAGACAATTTCCCATTTTAATAGATTATGTCTTGGGAAATACCCAAGTTATACATTTAGGGAGTTACACAGCAAAAAAGGCATATATGTCAGTTAAAAATATTTGTCGTGACTTGAATTCTGGTGTTTCCAATTGAATTAATCATTGCGAAAGGTGAAAACAAATACAAAAGAACTTTAGTTTGGTGCATTTAATATAATATAGTTAATATTGAAATCCTAGAATAAAGTTTTATATCAGTACCCATCAATTTGACTTATTATGATGACTCAGCACTTTTCTCAACACAGTATTGGTCTAAGTGAAAAGTTTCTTTTCTTTGAGATAAAAATCAAATGTACTCATCAAAAGCTTCAAAATAGTATAATCTAACTGAAGTTTGATTGATTTTAATTTCTCTTGCTATCTTCAGTATAGGGAAAACGGTACTATTTATTCTGTCATAGGTGACAATACTAACATTTTCTAAATTTACCACTTTTTATAATAAAAACCTGTCTAAAACAGTTATGTGTGGTGTTAGTACTTTATTATTCTGTTTTAAAAATTGAAGCCATATAGTATCATGACCAACTTCCAACGGAGCTTGTTTATGTTATCCATGCCCACCGTCATTTTACACCAAATTTGTGAAATTTTGGAAGTCTTTTCGAATAGTTCTCTAGAAAATATTTCAATGGGTTTCAAAATTTATATTGTAAATATACACACTGCAGTTATTTATAGATAAATAAAAAAATATATTGTACCCTTACATCCAATCACAGCGCTCCTAAGTTGACTTCCTTCACCTGCCTTGGGTACACAAAAGGCCAACCTAATGCTGGGAAAATGTAATAGTACTGTTTTCCCTATACTGTGACATAAAGATATAAAGAATTCTTATAACACCATTAATGCAATACTGGGTTATTTTGAAAACCTTGGCTATAATAAAAACTTGTATGCCCCCATTACTTATAGAAACATGGATCATTTTATGTCCCCACCCCTACATGCTGGGTTACCTCTTTCTGTACTTCTTTCAGATAAGGCTTAATAAACAACCTGTATCCAATCATATCTCATCTTATTTAAAAGAATAACAAACAGTTCCATTTAAACAGATAAAAATGACAGTTCCATTCAATTTGTATTTATTTTTATCCAAAATTTACAACATAAGCACAAATTCAAGATTTTTCATACAAATCTCCATTCCATGCTTTAGTATATACCATATTGTGGTTCAAAATTTCAGAGATTGTTATAAAATCCCTTATTCTGTCTTGAGATGATAAAAACAAAGATATTAGACACTTAAAACATTAAATATGCAAAATACTCAGCTGTAAAGCTGCCTTTGTTGCCTGTATTAATCTATGAATAGGCTGAATTATGTCCCTTGGGAGTATTAATTTCCAACAAAAGTCCTTTCAAACAGAAGAAAATGAAAAATTATATATGCTTGATATAATAAAAGATAGAAACTACAAAATGAAGCATTATTGAAATGTTTGCTGCATGAATTGCCAAGAGTGTGAACAATTCTTTACACAGGAGAGTATAAATTCTATCTAAATTTAGCCTCAAGTGGGCCTCTTTTTTCTTAGATGGACAATTTTAACACTGAAAATGCTTCTAGTATGACCAAATATTGCCTTACTCCATAAGCAGTAGAAACTTAACCAGACAATTTCCCATTTTAATAGATTATGTCTTGGGAAATACCCAAGTTATACATTTAGGGAGTTACACAGCAAAAAAGGCATATATGTCAGTTAAAAATATTTGTCGTGACTTGAATTCTGGTGTTTCCAATTGAATTAATCATTGCGAAAGGTGAAAACAAATACAAAAGAACTTTAGTTTGGTGCATTTAATATAATATAGTTAATATTGAAATCCTAGAATAAAGTTTTATATCAGTACCCATCAATTTGACTTATTATGATGACTCAGCACTTTTCTCAACACAGTATTGGTCTAAGTGAAAAGTTTCTTTTCTTTGTGATAAAAATCAAATGTACTCATCAAAAGCTTCAAAATAGTATAATCTAACTGAAGTTTGATTGATTTTGATTTCTCTTGCTATCTTCAGTATAGGGAAAACGGTACTATTTATTCTGTCATAGGCGACAATACTAACATTTTCTAAATTTACCACTTTTTATAATAAAAACCTGGATAAAACAGTTATGTGTGGTGTTAGTACTTTATTATTCTGTTTTAAAAATTGAAGCCATATAGTATCATGACCAACTTCCAACGGAGCTTGTTTATGTTATCCATGCCCACCGTCATTTTACACCAAATTTGTGAAATTTTGGAAGTCTTTTCGAATAGTTCTCTAGAAAATATTTCAATGGGTTTCAAAATTTATATTGTAAATATACACACTGCAGTTATTTATAGATGAATAAAAAAATATATTGTACCCTTACATCCAATCACAGCGCTCCTAAGTTGACACAAAAGGCCAACCCATAGATAAAGTACTCAGAATTTGTCACACTGAGCCCCATGTAGTTTCCTTTGAAATATCAAAAGCAGGGCACTGCGCGTAGTGGCCTATGATGTAGATGATATTTGCCGACATCCTCACAATAGACTAATTACTTATCATAATTATATTTAAATTATCGGGCACTCGTCTTATCAACCGATAATTAATATGCGTTACCTGTCTCAAGTAATAATATGCCGTGACGCGGAAGCAATATAAAGCGTCTGGTTGTAAAAGTTGTTCGGATTGTAATTTATTTGGAGAAAATCGGTCAACAAATGAAAAGGTTATGCTGTTGTTGAAATAATAAAATAGAGAAATCATGGAAAATGGACTTAACAGGCATGTGAAATTAAATTGTCATAGCACTTGCATCGGTTGCACTCGGAAAATAAGACCTGTATGATTGATGGTATACGTGGTTAAGAGGTCGAACCTGGTCGAATTTTTCTATGGCGAGTTAAAGACATTTCTTTCGAGATTCTAAATAGTGTAATCATATTTTATGCCAGAAAGAAGAAATTATTATTTTTTAGAAAAGAAAAAAGATTTTTACAAGTGTTGAAACTTTCTGTCGTAACACGAAGTTTTAGAAAATAAAGAGAAAAAAAGGAATACATTATAAACTTATTAAACGCCGTTTTGTGAAGAAATCGTATGTACTGGACACACTGAATACATTAAATAATTGGGAAATAGCACAATCATGTCTCTGAATTTGTTTCTTCTATATACCTTTCCGTTTACCATTTTTGTGCTTGTTTTCCTATTAAATAGATAGTGGTATAATCTGATTGTCGATTTCATTTTTTAAGTAAACAATATATAGATTAAGCGTTATAATGGCTATGATAAAATGAAAATATAGGAGTTTTGTCCTGTGTCATTCATGGTTTTTTCCTCTTCCTTCTTACAATTGTGTTAGAGGTGTGATTCGTACTATAAATACAGCTATATATCCCTTCCGGCGCGGGACGTTTGCGCTTTTACATAGGACGTTTGTGCTTTTTTAAATGGACATTTGCGCTTTTTATATAGGACATTTGCGCTTTTACAATATTTACTTCTCATGACTTCCCTCCTAGTTTATCCGAGCTTTGGACCTGGCAGAGTTAAAAAAAAAGTCGTTTTTTTATTATGATTAAAAGTCATTACGTAGCACATTCGTGTGTTTAAAAGTCTCCCGATTCACAATTTATTAGATATCGATCGACGGCAATTGCCAATGAAGGCTAATTAACACCAAGCGTGACATGTATATAATAAGAGGGTGATAAAATTTCGGCAAATATCATCTGCTTTTGATGTGGGTCCAGTACTTTATCTATGGCCAACCTAATGCTGGGAAAATGTAATAGTACTGTTTTCCCTGAAAGACGCCGAAGGTCGATTAATATTTACTTTATAAATGCAAGACGAGTGACAGCAAGTTTGAGGTAAGTTAAGTTATTAATATTTTATTCTTTTATGCATCAAATCACTAAAATGTTGATGACGTTTGTGAGCATTTCCATTAAACTGATTTTCACTGAATTTGCAGAACCCGCGCAAACATGCATGTGATATTAAACTGGTCCGCCGTTCCATCTATAGCTTCGCACCGAAGGAACGGGTTGGAGCTATTGTCACATTGGCATTAATTGGACGAGTCTTACAAATTCAACGATTCGCTAATAAAATAGACCAATTATAGTGATAGGAAATTGACCTCAATTGTTAATACTACGATGCCGCAAAATAAACAAGTATCTGTTAATTAACCCCATGATGGTAGTGCAGATAAATGACCAACGAGCGTGTTATCATGTTCTTGACAAAATGAGCCAGTATCTTTCATTCCCTTAAGAACTCAGTAGGGTTATAAATGTGCTAATTTTTCGTTTGATTTCCTATCAGTATAATACATAATAAACATAGCACATGATGCACTAGTCTCGTCGGATTATTAAATCCCGTGGTCAGAATTCTGACCACGGGATTTAGGCCGTACCTCAGTCCTGTTGTCAGTGTAGCGATAAGTGAACACAACAGGGGTCCAGTTTAATGTGATATATGGAAGCAGGACAAATCGCCCCACTGGCAAATCGCCCCACTTTTTCACCAACTCGCCCCACTTTTAAAAAATCGCCCCAAACTGGTTTACCAACTCGCCCCACTTTTAAAAAAATCGCCCCACTTGTGAAAAGGTTTAAATCCCGTTAATTTTTCTCCTGCCAACTCGCCCCACTTAATGAAATAATGTAAACCTAGATGAATATATAATTTCTGGTCTGCTAACTCGCCCCACTTAACTAAAAAAATCTTATACACAGAATACAAAAAAACGAAAATTTACTAAATCATTATTATTGACATTGAGTTGGCATGACTCAACTTGATTCATCAGGTATTTTCTATTTTACATAAGTGGGTCGAGTTGGCATTACTCAATTCATCAGGATTTTTCTATTTTCCACTGGTTGGGCTAGTTGGCATTCACGTCACAGAAAATACTGATACTTACTTCTTTATGCTTTATTTCAACAAAAAGAAAAGAACTACAAAATAGATATAAGATGTGGTATGAGTGCCAATGAGACAACTCTCCATCCAAGTCACAATTTGTAAAAGAAAAACCATTATGTATAGGTCAAAGTACTGTCTTCAACACGGAGCCTAGCTTGGCTCACATCGAACACTAAGCTATAAAGGGCCCCAAAAATGACTAGTGTAAAACCATTCAAACGGGAAAAACATGTGTATCTAAGGTTTTAATAGGTATTGATTTTATTTATAAGTGGGGCAGGAACATAGATATACAACGGGATTGCATCTTTTTTCATAAGTGTCTTTTTTCATAAGTGGGGCGAGTTGGCATTACTAAATTCATCAGGATTTATCTATTTTTCACCAGTGGGGCGAGTTGGCAGACCTTATATCAGAGGGATCCAGTGGCGGATCCAGAACTTTTGATAAGGGGGGCCCGCTGACTTACCTAAGGGGGGCCCGCTGACTTACCTAAGGGGGGCCCGCTGACTTACCTAAGGGGGGCCCGCTCCAGTCATGCTTCAGTGATTCCCTATATAATCAACCACATTTTTTCCACAAAATGGGGGGTCCGCCCCCCCCCCCCCCCCCCCCCCCAGGCCCCCCCCCCCCCCCTGGATCCGCCTATGGAGGGATGTTTTTCCCTTTTCATAAATGGAGCAATATATCCAACCTATTTTCAATGGGATTTTATCTTTTTCATAAGTGGGGCGAGTTGGTAAACAAAAGTGGGGTTATTTTTAACAAAGTGGGGCGATTTGCCAGTGGGGCGATTTGTCACTTATATTTGAGTCTGTTGCACTTGATTCCTTTAATCATTTCGGTTAATGTTTTCTAAGACTTACCGGATCCTTTAAATACGATTACGGTTTTGTTTTGTTTATGTATTTGGGAAAAAAAGGGGGGGTCCTTTTTCCCCACACTGGCCACATAAAAAAAAAGACATTTATGTACAGTACACTACGTAGACATAGAACTAGATAATTGGAAATGATTATAATAGCAATAAGTATCTCTGAAATGGAGTTCACTCTGATAATCAGAGGCGTAACCCCCTTTGAATGTGTCAGGAGCTATTTAAGTATTTTCTGACTTGGCCATCGGGACACAGAGTTCAAAAGGGATTAATCAGAGGTGTAGCAGGGAAAGTATTTAATATTTGTACGGCAAAATGTCCTTTCTAGAAGGGTTTGTGCCATATCATAAGAATAATTTGTATGGCAATGAGGTGTTTAAAAAATAATTGGTATGGCGAATGTGCCTGCAGTAAAAGTTGCTACGCCCCTGGCCCCCTGTAAAATAAATAGCTGTGACTCATTACGGCCACTTAGTCTAGTTTGGCTTAAGCCATACATATTATTACTTCAAAGAAACATTTAAATTTAATAGTCTGTCTTAAAAGTGTCTTTAGTCTTTAATAAAATCTAAAAAAAATAATATAAGTTGACAATACAGAACTTCGTTAACTAATGATGCCATATTGGATAGGGGGCAGATTTTCTGGAAAATGGTATGAAAATATGGGAAAACCTATGCATGTTTCCAAGTGGCTGTTCTGTTTCAATGATGTTTTTTAGTATTTTTCATACCATTTTCACCTCCAGTATGAAAATCTGCCCCTATTCAATATGGGGTCATTAACCGTGAAGTCCTGTATTGCATGTATTGTAGCTGTTTTAAGTACATGTATGTACATAAATGCAAAAAATTAATTTGAATATATAAATAGTTTTTTTTATATACATGTATAATATTGTAATGTTTCTTTATTAATTCTAGGAATGAAGAGCAAAAGGATATAGCAGTCTTTATATAAAATAGTTCAGGAATCCAGTTGGAAAGAAGAGCTTTTCAGTTAAAAGTATTTCCTGGGAATTTACAGGAACTTCTATAAATGTTTTTTCTGGAATAGTTATTCAAAAGGGCAGTGAAGTGAAGGATTACATTAGACAAATATTGCTGAAGTGGTAAAATCAGACCCAAGAGATGTACAAATTTCTACAATACATGTTACAGCTGACTTTAGCTACTAAATCACATTGACATTTGTGTGCTTTTATGTTTTCTTTACATAATTACTACAGTTCTATTAAAATTAATATTTTTATTCTTTTTGTCACAATTATGACTAAAAAAAATACAGCATTTTAATATGGTTTTTCATAGTCTCACTTTCATTGTACTTAAATAAGTTGTCTGTAGATGTTTACACTAGGTTTTCAGGCATTTCACTTCACTTGATTGAAACAGCATTTAAATTTTTTGTTAAATTATGGCCTGAAAAATACATTTAACAGGAGTTTTCACAATCAGTGAATGGCTGTTTATCACAGTAGTACATGTACTTTTCACGGTCTTTTCACAATGGGCACATAATTTATCACGACTTTTTCACGGTGTACATTTTTGTTTTTCACAGGGTTTCTACGGTCTCTTTACCCAAGTTTTCAGCTGGCACCTTTTCACGGCCTTTTCACGACAAATAAAGGCATATACTGTACTATATCTACATTTCACGGTCTTTTCACAATGGGCACATAATGCATTATCACGACTTTTTCACGGTGTACATTTTTTTTTCACAGGGTTTCTACGGTCTTTTCACCCAAGTTTTCATGTGGCACCTCTTCACGGCCTTTTCACGACAGTCATTCCACGGCATTGTCACGGATAAGTTTCACGGCCCACCGTAAATTAACCGTGACAAACACTGTAAAAATCACCAGCATTTTTACGGACATTTTCACGGCCAATCTACGGGGCATTGTTCCAGTAGTGTCTGTCGTCAGTGAGAGAGGGTCTACAGAAATACTATGAAACTGTTTACTCGCGTAGTGGCATTAACTATATGTGGATTCTTGAAACCTCTAAAGAACTTCTGGATAATTTTGAATCTTGATCTTTCTCTGAAATTAATTCCATCAAAACATTTGATTTTTCAACCCTGTACACCACCATTCCCCATGTGAAATTGAAAAATCGTCTTTAAGAAATAATCCACAATGCTTTTCAATATAAAAATGGTAGCATAGGCTATAAATTTACTACTTTGGGATACCATACGGCATATTTTGTTAATAGTGAACAAAAAATTAAAACATGCTTCACAGAGGAACAAGTGATCAGTATGCTGGAGTTTCTTTATTGACGACATATTTGCTGAATTTGTAGGTAGACTTTTTCAATAAATTGTCGGCATTCCGATGTGAACGAACTGTGCGCCTCTCCTTGCCGACCTCATATGAGTCGGAATTCCTTCAGACAATTGTCAAAAACAAGAAGATCAATGAAGGCAGATCATTTAATTTCACATTCAGATATAATGATGATGTTCTATCCATTAAGGTGTAACACCAGCAATTCGGGCCCGGTCAGAAAGCACATACCAGAAAGTAGTACATATTTAACACAAAATAGTTTTACACATGGGTGTAACTTTCAAAATATTTAGAATATTTTGGCAATTTGGGTATCAAATGAAAGCTGAATGACTGTTGATCATTGTAGAATACTTTTTGACTTATAATTTTGAATAATAAAAACAAAATTGCATGAAATTTAAAAAGGAGGGTACATTTTGACTGTTTGTCTGATCTAGAGTACCTGTTTTGGTACATCCGAAATTCCGGGAACCAGTTCTCTCTTATATGCAATTAAAGGTATGTTCATTTTTTCAGTACAATCAACATTTGGTGTTGTTTGACATGCAATGATTGCCATTTTATTTGAACTTAAGACAAAAAAGCTGTGCCTGATTGGCATTCCCAACTCATTCGGTATTCAAGAGCTTGCAGCCGCTACTCAGACTTTATACAACATCACCAGTGTCTGAGCAGAAAGTTGATGAACCAGGGTTATGTCAAAGAACGTCTCGTCCTTTTTCTAAAAAAAGTTCATCGGAAGATACCAAGACCTTGTTGAGAAATATTCCGTATCAACTTCACAAATAATACATGATGGTCTTGACGTATACATTCTAGGCAATGACGTTGTTTATCATCTTAATTAAGTGTTATAGTGTTCTTTTATTTGTCTTTGTAAATTATTAACCCCTTCTGCTTAGTCCATTTTTGGTAATATCCTTTTAGCGTGGCTCGGTACTTATACATCCCGCCATTGTGTTATTGTGCTATCGTCATTTTTAGCTCACCTGGCCTAAAAGGCCGATGGCACGCCTAAACCATTTTTATTACTTAATCTTAGATTATCTCAGATAATTCCGGTTTATCTCAGATCAACTAAGATTTTCTCAACTTAATTCAAATTCGAGAAAATCCTAGTTTATATAAGAAAAAATTGAAAAATCATTATCTGAAGAAAATCCCGGTTTATCTAAAAATAAATTAAGAAAATCTAGGTTTTTCTGAACGATTTTCAGATAATCCTAATTTATGTTCAGATAATTAATTATCTCAATTTCAGATAATCAATTGTCTCATTTCTCGAGAAATAGGAAAAACCCTGATTTGAAAAGTATTACAGATTTAGAAATTCATTGTCTTAATTTAGTCGAAATACTTCATTTATCTTCATTTTTTAAAGATTAGATGCACCTTTAAAGAAATAAGTATACTTTTAGTATAGATTACATAAATATATATCTTTATTCCTGAAATGTTTTTGGCCCCTTTGTTGCCCCTAATTCCTGAACGTTTAGGAAAATTACCCCCAAATTCAATCCCAGCCTTCCCTTTGTGATATGGAACCTTGTGGTACAATTTTAGAATGATCCATACACTTACACACAAGTTATTATCCGGAAGGACAAGATCCTTGAAAAAGATAAGGGTGGAATGAGAACATTTTCTTTTAGGAAAGGTGAGGTTATTATGAATACACCTGGAAAGTATGAACTCAACATCACTTCCATCTTTTGACACTCCCTTAAATAATATACAAATGATGTTGAACTTAATTGCATACATGTACAATGTACCTGTATGCATAGAGTGAAAAGTTAAAATCAATTGACCAGCTTTGTTAGGGAATGTAATTACAGGTGAACACATTTATATCAACAGCAGTATTTACCACCTAATCTAAATTGTACAAAAACTTTCACAGCCTGACAAGTCATAAAAAATCAACTTACCATATCTGTTTAGCTCTGGTTCATCTGATGTTTCCTTATGGTGTGGTAATTTTTCTTTAAATTATTTTACTGATCTGGTAACTTTCTTTAAATCTGCATCAGGTAGAGAATCGCTGCCTTCCAATCTTGTTAAGTTGCGAAGAATCTTTAAATACACATAAATATGTAGTGTACTGAATTAGTTTCTTAGGAAAGTAGCAAACACATGTACAGTCCTGACAGTATCTTTAATGTATATGTAAAAATTATATAAAATATGGCTGATACATGATGGGTAACAACTCAAAAGCCAAAAGGGTATCAGTTTAATTGCGAAATTCTGCAAGCACCTTACATGTACATGTATATTATCAACTTACATTTCTTGTTATATGTTATTCCTGATTATGTTTATTAAATATTCCCAAATTAATCGGAACATCTCCTGCGTAAACAGTTTCAGAGGCAAATCAAAATTTATTTTGCTAAAACATCATGACATGATTTGGCCTGCACTGGTGCTTGTCTGAGTTGATTTTTTTGCAGATAGAATCATTCAACATCGTCATAATTATTTTTTTTGGATGCATTTCATCATCCTTACATTGCTGCATTGCTTATTTATTTTTTTCAGTTATTATTTTGTTGTTGAGGCAAACCTCTGCAGATATTTTCAGGTTTGTTTGAGACATGTGCTGTCGTCATGTGGGGTCTATGAGTAGTTTCCAATTTTTGGAAACTGTCAGACCTATCTTTTGAAGTCTGAGAAGTTATGCTCTTCTCCTAATGGATAGGTAGATTCTTTCCGAGATCCTTTTCAAAAGGATTTTCAGCTTTCCTCTACTATTGATACAGATGGGCATTTTGCAGTGTCGGTTTGGATTTCAATTTTGTCCTAACTGATTTCTCTTTTTTTGCCATAGATACACTGATTTCAGGTGAGTGTGTGCGTTAGTATGTTTTATTTTATTGTATTATGTTTTTGGGTAGGTCAACTTTCTGGTACTAAGATCAGTAACGACCTGGCTGGAGAACTGGGAGCTAAAAGTACTCCTTAACACCATGAGTAATTCATGATCGTGCTCCTTATAAAGGCATATCTATGGTCCGTAAATAGTAAAAAACTATCATAAGGACCTAAGAGCCACGGTTCCGCAGCTAGCTTCTCTCTTAACCACAGGCCCAGCAGCCAAGGCTTGTAAAATTGTGTTCTGGTACTGTAAATTAAAAGTTTATCGTGAAATCTGTAAAATTAAGTTATCATGGCTTTTACTATGCGTAGAGAATAGGGGTCCGTTCGCCCTGATTCACGCTCGCCCTAGTACCTGTTTGCCCAGGGTCCATTCGCCCTGATTTTTATAATTTCAATTGTTGTCTAGTTGCATAATGTTTATTATTTGAACAGAGCATGTCAAAGTGCTCGTGTTAAAGTTTGTTAAAATATTCGTCGATTATTTGTATTGCTGAATAACTATTTTCCTTTTATTTGCATTGTAGAATACTGTAATATAATGTATTTATCTTTTTTGATATTTATGGTTTACATATTCATAATTCTAGTTAGTTTATGCAGTATAATAATAAATGAACTTATCTTTTTCATGTTTTACAATTCGTACACCATTGTTTTAACTCATTCAAAGCTGACTAGTTTATCAAAACAAAATGTTGTTTTATTATTAATCCATCAAAGACAATTATTACAACAATTAGTGAGAACTATTATTATTAACAATTAATGCTCCAAAACAAGCCATCAACTTTTAAATATTTCCATGTGTTTTCATGAATTTCGAAGAGTTATACCATATAAATATCTGAATAAGTTTATTAAACTCTATAACCCTTAAAATTAATTATAATACGTTGTATTATTTGTCTCTGTTATTAATATTTTAAAATAAAAGTAGGGAGAACAATCCCAGGGCGAACGGACTCTATGGGCGAACGGACCCAGAACGAACATGTAATCAGGGCGAACGGACCCGATACCATGCGTAGACGTCCACAGAATTCAATTTTGATTCAGACCTCTATCTATATATATACATATATATATACAAGTCTAAATTGAAAAAAAATATATATTATATATATATATTGTACAAATTTTTGCACCTCATGTTTGTGGTATACCATCTTTTCCACAAGTTTATTGTTTTCTGTTTGGTATTAAATTAATATTAAAGATCCACTTCGTTAGATCTGGTGATCAATTTAGTTGGCAATCGCCAATGGCAGTCAGCAGGGTTTAAGAACATCAGTTGTTCGACCTGTTAGTCAAATGCGTTTTGTTAAAATAGACTTTTTCACCTTTTTTGGTCTTTTGGAAAATTGTTGTTTGTGCTGTATTTAGACCCCTCTACCAAGAAATTTGTTTTACATGCACACGTATAAAAATTGCGGTTTTTATCCAACGCAATCATAGGTTTGAACGTTGTTTTCAATTTAGACTTTTATATATTTTTTCGTTTGGGCTTGTATTATGTTTTCCTTCGGGTTTATATGATCCGTTCATCCTATTTCGACTCTTTAAAATTCAAGAGTCTATCCTAAATTGAGGTAAATTTATGGCCTTCCAAATACCGTTTCGATCCCTAACATCACTGAAGAGACATTAATAGTCGAAATCCGGATATGGTGTACAAATTTTTGCACCTCATGTTTGTGGTATACCATCTTTTCCACAAGTTTATTGTTTTCTGTTTGGTATTAAATTAATATTAAAGATCCACTTCGTTAGATCTGGTGATCAATTTAGTTGGCAATCGCCAATGGCAGTCAGCAGGGTTTAAGAACATCAGTTGTTCGACCTGTTAGTCAAATGCGTTTTGTTAAAATAGACTTTTTCACCTTTTTTGGTCTTTTGGAAATTGTTGTTTGTGCTGTATTTAGACCCCTCTACCAAGAAATTTGTTTTACATGCACACGTATAAAAATTGCGGTTTTTATCCAACGCAATCATAGGTTTCAACGTTGTTTTCAATTTAGACTTTTATATATTTTTTCGTTTGGGCTTGTATTATATTTTCCTTCGGGTTTATATGATCCGTTCATCCTATTTCGACTCTTTAAAATTCAAGAGTCTATCCTAAATTGAGGTAAATTTTATGGCCTTCCAAATACCGTTTCGATCCCTAACATCACTGAAGAGACATTAATTGTCGAAATCCGGATATGTTGTACAAAATTTTGCACCTCATGTTTGTGGTATACCATCTTTTCCACAAGTTTATTGTTTTCTGTTTGGTATTAAATTAATATTAAAGATCCACTTCGTTAGATCTGGTGATCAATTTAGTTGGCAATCGCCAATGGCAGTCAGCAGGGTTTAAGAACATCAGTTGTTCGACCTGTTAGTCAAATGCGTTTTGTTAAAATAGACTTTTTCACCTTTTTTGGTCTTTTGGAAATTGTTGTTTGTGCTGTATTTAGACCCCTCTACCAAGAAATTTGTTTTACATGCACACGTATAAAAATTGCGGTTTTTATCCAACGCAATTATAGGTTTGAACGTTGTTTTCAATTTAGACTTTTATATATTTTTTCGTTTGGGCTTGTATTATATTTTCCTTCGGGTTTATATGATCCGTTCATCCTATTTCGACTCTTTAAAATTCAAGAGTCTATCCTAAATTGAGGTAAATTTTATGGCCTTCCAAATACCGTTTCGATCCCTAACATCTCTGAAGAGACATTAATTGTCGAAATCCGGATATGGTGTACAAATTTTTGCACCTCATGTTTGTGGTATACCATCTTTTCCACAAGTTTATTGTTTTCTGTTTGGTATTAAATTAATATTAAAGATCCACTTCGTTAGATCTGGTGATCAATTTAGTTGGCAATCGCCAATGGCAGTCAGCAGGGTTTAAGAACATCAGTTGTTCGACCTGTTAGTCAAATGCGTTTTGTTAAAATAGACTTTTTCACCTTTTTTGGTCTTTTGGAAATTGTTGTTTGTGCTGTATTTAGACCCCTCTACCAAGAAATTTGTTTTACATGCACACGTATAAAAATTGCGGTTTTTATCCAACGCAATCATAGGTTTGAACGTTGTTTTCAATTTAGACTTTTATATATTTTTTCGTTTGGACTTGTATTATATTTTCCTTCGGGTTTATATGATCCGTTCATCCTATTTCGACTCTTTCAAATTCAAGAGTCTATCCTAAATTGAGGTAAATTTTATGGCCTTCCAAATACCGTTTCGATCCCTAACATCACTGAAGAGACATTAATTGTCGAAATCCGGATATGTTGTACAAAATTTTGCACCTCATGTTTGTGGTATACCATCTTTTCCACAAGTTTATTGTTTTCTGTTTGGTATTAAATTAATATTAAAGATCCACTTCGTTAGATCTGGTGAGCAATTTAGTTGGCAATCGCCAATGGCAGTCAGCAGGGTTTAAGAACGTCAGTTGTTCGACCTGTTAGTCAAATGCGTTTTGTTAAAATAGACTTTTTCACCTTTTTTGGTCTTTTGGAAATTGTTGTTTGTGCTGTATTTAGACCCCTCTACCAAGAAATTTGTTTTACATGCACACGTATAAAAATTGCGGTTTTTATCCATCGCAATCATAGGTTTGAACGTTGTTTTCAATTTAGACTTTTATATATTTTTTCGTTTGGGCTTGTATTATATTTTCCTTCGGGTTTATATGATCCGTTCATCCTATTTCGACTCTTTAAAATTCAAGAGTCTATCCTAAATTGAGGTAAATTTTATGGCCTTCCAAATACCGTTTCGATCCCTAACATCTCTGAAGAGACATTAATTGTCGAAATCCGGATATGGTGTACAAATTTTTGCACCTCATGTTTGTGGTATACCATCTTTTCCACAAGTTTATTGTTTTCTGTTTGGTATTAAATTAATATTAAAGATCCACTTCGTTAGATCTGGTGATCAATTTAGTTGGCAATCGCCAATGGCAGTCAGCAGGGTTTAAGAACATCAGTTGTTCGACCTGTTAGTCAAATGCGTTTTGTTAAAATAGACTTTTTCACCTTTTTTGGTCTTTTGGAAATTGTTGTTTGTGCTGTATTTAGACCCCTCTACCAAGAAATTTGTTTTACATGCACACGTATAAAAATTGCGGTTTTTATCCAACGCAATTATAGGTTTGAACGTTGTTTTCAATTTAGACTTTTATATATTTTTTCGTTTGGGCTTGTATTATATTTTCCTTCGGGTTTATATGATCCGTTCATCCTATTTCGACTCTTTAAAATTCAAGAGTCTATCCTAAATTGAGGTAAATTTTATGGCCTTCCAAATACCGTTTCGATCACTAACATCACTGAAGAGAAATTAATTGTCGAAATCCGGATATGGTGTACAAATTTTTGCACCTCATGTTTGTGGTATACCATCTTTTCCACAAGTTTATTGTTTTCTGTTTGGTATTAAATTAATATTAAAGATCCACTTCGTTAGATCTGGTGAGCAATTTAGTTGGCAATCGCCAATGGCAGTCAGCAGGGTTTAAGAACGTCAGTTGTTCGACCTGTTAGTCAAATGCGTTTTGTTAAAATAGACTTTTTCACCTTTTTTGGTCTTTTGGAAATTGTTGTTTGTGCTGTATTTAGACCCCTCTACCAAGAAATTTGTTTTACATGCACACGTATAAAAATTGCGGTTTTTATCCATCGCAATCATAGGTTTGAACGTTGTTTTCAATTTAGACTTTTATATATTTTTTCGTTTGGGCTTGTATTATATTTTCCTTCGGGTTTATATGATCCGTTCATCCTATTTCGACTCTTTAAAATTCAAGAGTCTATCCTAAATTGAGGTAAATTTTATGGCCTTCCAAATACCGTTTCGATCCCTAACATCTCTGAAGAGACATTAATTGTCGAAATCCGGATATGGTGTACAAATTTTTGCACCTCATGTTTGTGGTATACCATCTTTTCTACAAGTTTATTGTTTTCTGTTTGGTATTAAATTAATATTAAAGATCCACTTCGTTAGATCTGGTGATCAATTTAGTTGGCAATCGCCAATGGCAGTCAGCAGGGTTTAAGAACATCAGTTGTTCGACCTGTTAGTCAAATGCGTTTTGTTAAAATAGACTTTTTCACCTTTTTTGGTCTTTTGGAAATTGTTGTTTGTGCTGTATTTAGACCCCTCTACCAAGAAATTTGTTTTACATGCACACATATAAAAATTGCGGTTTTTATCCAACGCAATCATAGGTTTGAACGTTGTTTTCAATTTAGACTTGTATATATTTTTTTCGTTTGGGCTTGTATTATATTTTCCTTCGGGTTTATATGATCCGTTCATCCTATTTCGACTCTTTAAAATTCAAGAGTCTATCCTAAATTGAGGTAAATTTTATGGCCTTCCAAATACCGTTTCGATCCCTAACATCACTGAAGAGACATTAATTGTCGAAATCCGGATATGTTGTACAAATTTTTGCACCTCATGTTTGTGGTATACCATCTTTTCCACAAGTTTATTTTTTTCTGTTTGGTATTAAATTAATATTAAAGATCCACTTCGTTAGATCTGGTGATCAATTTAGTTGGCAATCGCCAATGGCAGTCAGCAGGGTTTAAGAACATCAGTTGTTCGACCTGTTAGTCAAATGCGTTTTGTTAAAATATACTTTTTCACCTTTTTTGGTCTTTTGGAAATTGTTGTTTGTGCTGTATTTAGACCCCTCTACCAAGAAATTTGTTTTACATGCACACGTATAAAAATTGCGGTTTTTATCCAACGCAATCATAGGTTTCAACGTTGTTTTCAATTTAGACTTTTATATATTTTTTCGTTTGGACTTGTATTATATTTTCCTTCGGGTTTATATGATCCGTTCATCCTATTTCGACTCTTTAAAATTCAAGAGTCTATCCTAAATTGAGGTAAATTTTATGGCCTTCCAAATACCGTTTCGATCCCTAACATCACTGAAGAGACATTATTTGTCGAAATCCGGATATGGTGTACAAATTTTTGCACCTCATGTTTGTGGTATACCATCTTTTCCACAAGTTTATTGTTTTCTGTTTGGTATTAAATTAATATTAAAGATCCACTTCGTTAGATCTGGTAATCAATTTAGTTGGCAATCGCCAATGGCAGTCAGCAGGGTTTAAGAACATCAGTTGTTCGACCTGTTAGTCAAATGCGTTTTGTTAAAATAGACTTTTTCACCTTTTTTGGTCTTTTGGAAATTGTTGTTTGTGCTGTATTTAGACCCCTCTACCAAGAAATTTGTTTTACATGCACACGTATAAAAATTGCGGTTTTTATCCAACGCAATCATAGGTTTGAACGTTGTTTTCAATTTAGACTTTTATATATTTTTTCGTTTTGGCTTGTATTATATTTTCCTTCGGGTTTATATGATCCGTTCATCCTATTTCGACTCTTTAAAATTCAAGAGTCTATCCTAAATTGAGGTAAATTTTATGGCCTTCCAAATACCGTTTCGATCCCTAACATCACTGAAGAGACATTAATTGTCGAAATCCGGATATGGTGTACAAATGTTTGCACCTCATGTTTGTGGTATACCATCTTTTCCACAAGTTTATTGTTTTCTGTTTGGTATTAAATTAATATTAAAGATCCACTTTGTTAGATCTGGTGATCAATTTAGTTGGCAATCGCCAATGGCAGTCAGCAGGGTTTAAGAACATCAGTTGTTCGACCTGTTAGTCAAATGCGTTTTGTTAAAATAGACTTTTTCACCTTTTTTGATCTTTTGGAAATTGTTGTTTGTGCTGTATTTAGACCCCTCTACCAAGAAATTTGTTTTGCATGCACGAGTATAAAAATTGCGGTTTTTATCCAACGCAATCATAGGTTTGAACGTTGTTTTCAATTTAGACTTTTATATATTTTTTCGTTTGGGCTTGTATTATATTTTCCTTCGGGTTTATATGATTCGTTCATCCTATTTCGACTCTTTAAAATTCAAGAGTCTATCCTAAATTGAGGTAAATTTTATGGCCTTCCAAATACCGTTTCGATGCCTAACATCACTGAAGAGACATTAATTGTCGAAATCCGTATATGGTGTACAAATTTTTGCACCTCATGTTTGTGGTATACCATCTTTTCCACAAGTTTATTGTTTTCTGTTTGGTATTAAATTAATATTAAAGATCCACTTTGTTAGATCTGGTGAGCAATTTAGTTGGCAATCGCCGATGGCAGTCAGCAGGGTTTAAGAACATCAGTTGTTCGACCTGTTAGTCAAATGCGTTTTGTTAAAATAGACTTTTTCACCTTTTTTGATCTTTTGGAAATTGTTGTTTGTGCTGTATTTAGACCCCTCTACCAAGAAATTTGTTTTGCATGCACGCGTATAAAAATTGCGGTTTTTATCCAACGCAATCATAGGTTTGAACGTTGTTTTCAATTTAAACTTTTATATATTTTTTCGTTTGGGCTTGTATTATATTTTCCTTCGGGTTTATATGATCCGTTCATCCTTTTTCGACTCTTTAAAATTCAAGAGTCTATCCTAAATTGAGGTAAATTTTATGGCCTTCCAAATGCCGTTTCGATCCCTAACATCACTGAAGAGACATAAATTTTCGAAATCCGGATATGGTGTACAAATTTTTGCACCTCATGTTTGTGGTATACCATCTTTTCCACAAGTTTATTGTTTTCTGTTTGGTATTAAATTAATATTAAAGATCCACTTCGTT
Source organism: Mytilus californianus (assembly GCF_021869535.1). Lineage (NCBI taxonomy): Eukaryota > Metazoa > Mollusca > Bivalvia > Mytilida > Mytilidae > Mytilus > Mytilus californianus. The sequence goes on from NW_026262701.1 coordinate 20,484,730, forward strand.
AGATCTGGTGATCAATTTAGTTGGCAATCGCCAATGGCAGTCAGCAGGGTTTAAGAACGTCAGTTGTTCGACCTGTTAGTCAAATGCGTTTTGTTAAAATAGACTTTTTCACCTTTTTTGGTCTTTTGGAAATTGTTGTTTGTGCTGTATTTAGACCCCTCTACCAAGAAATTTGTTTTACATGCACACGTATAAAAATTGCGGTTTTTATCCATCGCAATCATAGGTTTGAACGTTGTTTTCAATTTAGACTTTTATATATTTTTTCGTTTGGGCTTGTATTATATTTTCCTTCGGGTTTATATGATCCGTTCATCCTATTTCGACTCTTTAAAATTCAAGAGTCTATCCTAAATTGAGGTAAATTTTATGGCCTTCCAAATACCGTTTCGATCCCTAACATCTCTGAAGAGACATTAATTGTCGAAATCCGGATATGGTGTACAAATTTTTGCACCTCATGTTTGTGGTATACCATCTTTTCTACAAGTTTATTGTTTTCTGTTTGGTATTAAATTAATATTAAAGATCCACTTCGTTAGATCTGGTGATCAATTTAGTTGGCAATCGCCAATGGCAGTCAGCAGGGTTTAAGAACATCAGTTGTTCGACCTGTTAGTCAAATGCGTTTTGTTAAAATAGACTTTTTCACCTTTTTTGGTCTTTTGGAAATTGTTGTTTGTGCTGTATTTAGACCCCTCTACCAAGAAATTTGTTTTACATGCACACATATAAAAATTGCGGTTTTTATCCAACGCAATCATAGGTTTGAACGTTGTTTTCAATTTAGACTTGTATATATTTTTTTCGTTTGGGCTTGTATTATATTTTCCTTCGGGTTTATATGATCCGTTCATCCTATTTCGACTCTTTAAAATTCAAGAGTCTATCCTAAATTGAGGTAAATTTTATGGCCTTCCAAATACCGTTTCGATCCCTAACATCACTGAAGAGACATTAATTGTCGAAATCCGGATATGTTGTACAAATTTTTGCACCTCATGTTTGTGGTATACCATCTTTTCCACAAGTTTATTTTTTTCTGTTTGGTATTAAATTAATATTAAAGATCCACTTCGTTAGATCTGGTGATCAATTTAGTTGGCAATCGCCAATGGCAGTCAGCAGGGTTTAAGAACATCAGTTGTTCGACCTGTTAGTCAAATGCGTTTTGTTAAAATATACTTTTTCACCTTTTTTGGTCTTTTGGAAATTGTTGTTTGTGCTGTATTTAGACCCCTCTACCAAGAAATTTGTTTTACATGCACACGTATAAAAATTGCGGTTTTTATCCAACGCAATCATAGGTTTCAACGTTGTTTTCAATTTAGACTTTTATATATTTTTTCGTTTGGACTTGTATTATATTTTCCTTCGGGTTTATATGATCCGTTCATCCTATTTCGACTCTTTAAAATTCAAGAGTCTATCCTAAATTGAGGTAAATTTTATGGCCTTCCAAATACCGTTTCGATCCCTAACATCACTGAAGAGACATTATTTGTCGAAATCCGGATATGGTGTACAAATTTTTGCACCTCATGTTTGTGGTATACCATCTTTTCCACAAGTTTATTGTTTTCTGTTTGGTATTAAATTAATATTAAAGATCCACTTCGTTAGATCTGGTAATCAATTTAGTTGGCAATCGCCAATGGCAGTCAGCAGGGTTTAAGAACATCAGTTGTTCGACCTGTTAGTCAAATGCGTTTTGTTAAAATAGACTTTTTCACCTTTTTTGGTCTTTTGGAAATTGTTGTTTGTGCTGTATTTAGACCCCTCTACCAAGAAATTTGTTTTACATGCACACGTATAAAAATTGCGGTTTTTATCCAACGCAATCATAGGTTTGAACGTTGTTTTCAATTTAGACTTTTATATATTTTTTCGTTTTGGCTTGTATTATATTTTCCTTCGGGTTTATATGATCCGTTCATCCTATTTCGACTCTTTAAAATTCAAGAGTCTATCCTAAATTGAGGTAAATTTTATGGCCTTCCAAATACCGTTTCGATCCCTAACATCACTGAAGAGACATTAATTGTCGAAATCCGGATATGGTGTACAAATGTTTGCACCTCATGTTTGTGGTATACCATCTTTTCCACAAGTTTATTGTTTTCTGTTTGGTATTAAATTAATATTAAAGATCCACTTTGTTAGATCTGGTGATCAATTTAGTTGGCAATCGCCAATGGCAGTCAGCAGGGTTTAAGAACATCAGTTGTTCGACCTGTTAGTCAAATGCGTTTTGTTAAAATAGACTTTTTCACCTTTTTTGATCTTTTGGAAATTGTTGTTTGTGCTGTATTTAGACCCCTCTACCAAGAAATTTGTTTTGCATGCACGAGTATAAAAATTGCGGTTTTTATCCAACGCAATCATAGGTTTGAACGTTGTTTTCAATTTAGACTTTTATATATTTTTTCGTTTGGGCTTGTATTATATTTTCCTTCGGGTTTATATGATTCGTTCATCCTATTTCGACTCTTTAAAATTCAAGAGTCTATCCTAAATTGAGGTAAATTTTATGGCCTTCCAAATACCGTTTCGATGCCTAACATCACTGAAGAGACATTAATTGTCGAAATCCGTATATGGTGTACAAATTTTTGCACCTCATGTTTGTGGTATACCATCTTTTCCACAAGTTTATTGTTTTCTGTTTGGTATTAAATTAATATTAAAGATCCACTTTGTTAGATCTGGTGAGCAATTTAGTTGGCAATCGCCGATGGCAGTCAGCAGGGTTTAAGAACATCAGTTGTTCGACCTGTTAGTCAAATGCGTTTTGTTAAAATAGACTTTTTCACCTTTTTTGATCTTTTGGAAATTGTTGTTTGTGCTGTATTTAGACCCCTCTACCAAGAAATTTGTTTTGCATGCACGCGTATAAAAATTGCGGTTTTTATCCAACGCAATCATAGGTTTGAACGTTGTTTTCAATTTAAACTTTTATATATTTTTTCGTTTGGGCTTGTATTATATTTTCCTTCGGGTTTATATGATCCGTTCATCCTTTTTCGACTCTTTAAAATTCAAGAGTCTATCCTAAATTGAGGTAAATTTTATGGCCTTCCAAATGCCGTTTCGATCCCTAACATCACTGAAGAGACATAAATTTTCGAAATCCGGATATGGTGTACAAATTTTTGCACCTCATGTTTGTGGTATACCATCTTTTCCACAAGTTTATTGTTTTCTGTTTGGTATTAAATTAATATTAAAGATCCACTTCGTTAGATCTGGTGATCAATTTAGTTGGCAATCGCCAATGGCAGTCAGCAGGGTTTAAGAACATCAGTTGTTCGACCTGTTAGTCAAATGCGTTTTGTTAAAATAGACTTTTTCACCTTTTTTGGTCTTTTGGAAATTGTTGTTTGTGCTGTATTTAGACCCCTCTACCAAGAAATTTGTTTTACATGCACACGTATAAAAATTGCGGTTTTTATCCAACGCAATCATAGGTTTCAACGTTGTTTTCAATTTAGACTTTTATATATTTTTTCGTTTGGGCTTGTATTATATTTTCCTTCGGGTTTATATGATCCGTTCATCCTATTTCGACTCTTTAAAATTCAAGAGTCTATCCTAAATTGAGGTAAATTTTATGGCCTTCCAAATACCGTTTCGATCCCTAACATCACTGAAGAGACATTAATTGTCGAAATCCGGATATGTTGTACAAAATTTTGCACCTCATGTTTGTGGTATACCATCTTTTCCACAAGTTTATTGTTTTCTGTTTGGTATTAAATTAATATTAAAGATCCACTTCGTTAGATCTGGTGATCAATTTAGTTGGCAATCGCCAATGGCAGTCAGCAGGGTTTAAGAACATCAGTTGTTCGACCTGTTAGTCAAATGCGTTTTGTTAAAATAGACTTTTTCACCTTTTTTGGTCTTTTGGAAATTGTTGTTTGTGCTGTATTTAGACCCCTCTACCAAGAAATTTGTTTTACATGCACACGTATAAAAATTGCGGTTTTTATCCAACGCAATTATAGGTTTGAACGTTGTTTTCAATTTAGACTTTTATATAATTTTTCGTTTGGGCTTGTATTATATTTTCCTTCGGGTTTATATGATCCGTTCATCCTATTTCGACTCTTTAAAATTCAAGAGTCTATCCTAAATTGAGGTAAATTGTATGGCCTTCCAAATACCGTTTCGATCCCTAACATCTCTGAAGAGACATTAATTGTCGAAATCCGGATATGGTGTACAAATTTTTGCACCTCATGTTTGTGGTATACCATCTTTTCCACAAGTTTATTGTTTTCTGTTTGGTATTAAATTAATATTAAAGATCCACTTCGTTAGATCTGGTGATCAATTTAGTTGGCAATCGCCAATGGCAGTCAGCAGGGTTTAAGAACATCAGTTGTTCGACCTGTTAGTCAAATGCGTTTTGTTAAAATAGACTTTTTCACCTTTTTTGGTCTTTTGGAAATTGTTGTTTGTGCTGTATTTAGACCCCTCTACCAAGAAATTTGTTTTACATGCACACGTATAAAAATTGCGGTTTTTATCCAACGCAATCATAGGTTTGAACGTTGTTTTCAATTTAGACTTTTATATAATTTTTCGTTTGGGCTTGTATTATATTTTCCTTCGGGTTTATATGATCCGTTCATCCTATTTCGACTCTTTAAAATTCAAGAGTCTATCCTAAATTGAGGTAAATTTTATGGCCTTCCAAATACCGTTTCGATCCCTAACATCACTGAAGAGACATTTATTGTCGAAATCCGGATATGTTGTACAAATTTTTGCACCTCATGTTTGTGGTATACCATCTTTTCCACAAGTTTATTGTTTTCTGTTTGGTATTAAATTAATATTAAAGATCCACTTCGTTAGATCTGGTGATCAATTTAGTTGGCAATCGCCAATGGCAGTCAGCAGGGTTTAAGAACATCAGTTGTTCGACCTGTTAGTCAAATGCGTTTTGTTAAAATAGACTTTTTCACCTTTTTTGGTCTTTTGGAAATTGTTGTTTGTGCTGTATTTAGACCCCTCTACCAAGAAATTTGTTTTACATGCACACGTATAAAAATTGCGGTTTTTATCCAACGCAATCATAGGTATGAACGTTGTTTTCAATTTAGACTTTTATATATTTTTTCGTTTGGACTTGTATTATATTTTCCTTCGGGTTTATATGATCCGTTCATCCTATTTCGACTCTTTCAAATTCAAGAGTCTATCCTAAATTGAGGTAAATTGTATGGCCTTCCAAATACCGTTTCGATCCCTAACATCACTGAAGAGACATTAATTGTCGAAATCCGGATATGTTGTACAAAATTTTGCACCTCATGTTTGTGGTATACCATCTTTTCCACAAGTTTATTGTTTTCTGTTTGGTATTAAATTAATATTAAAGATCCACTTCGTTAGATCTGGTGAGCAATTTAGTTGGCAATCGCCAATGGCAGTCAGCAGGGTTTAAGAACGTCAGTTGTTCGACCTGTTAGTCAAATGCGTTTTGTTAAAATAGACTTTTTCACCTTTTTTGGTCTTTTGGAAATTGTTGTTTGTGCTGTATTTAGACCCCTCTACCAAGAAATTTGTTTTACATGCACACGTATAAAAATTGCGGTTTTTATCCATCGCAATCATAGGTTTGAACGTTGTTTTCAATTTAGACTTTTATATATTTTTTCGTTTGGGCTTGTATTATATTTTCCTTCGGGTTTATATGATCCGTTCATCCTATTTCGACTCTTTAAAATTCAAGAGTCTATCCTAAATTGAGGTAAATTTTATGGCCTTCCAAATACCGTTTCGATCCCTAACATCTCTGAAGAGACATTAATTGTCGAAATCCGGATATGGTGTACAAATTTTTGCACCTCATGTTTGTGGTATACCATCTTTTCCACAAGTTTATTGTTTTCTGTTTGGTATTAAATTAATATTAAAGATCCACTTCGTTAGATCTGGTGATCAATTTAGTTGGCAATCGCCAATGGCAGTCAGCAGGGTTTAAGAACATCAGTTGTTCGACCTGTTAGTCAAATGCGTTTTGTTAAAATAGACTTTTTCACCTTTTTTGGTCTTTTGGAAATTGTTGTTTGTGCTGTATTTAGACCCCTCTACCAAGAAATTTGTTTTACATGCACACGTATAAAAATTGCGGTTTTTATCCAACGCAATTATAGGTTTGAACGTTGTTTTCAATTTAGACTTTTATATATTTTTTCGTTTGGGCTTGTATTATATTTTCCTTCGGGTTTATATGATCCGTTCATCCTATTTCGACTCTTTAAAATTCAAGAGTCTATCCTAAATTGAGGTAAATTTTATGGCCTTCCAAATACCGTTTCGATCACTAACATCACTGAAGAGAAATTAATTGTCGAAATCCGGATATGGTGTACAAATTTTTGCACCTCATGTTTGTGGTATACCATCTTTTCCACAAGTTTATTGTTTTCTGTTTGGTATTAAATTAATATTAAAGATCCACTTCGTTAGATCTGGTGAGCAATTTAGTTGGCAATCGCCAATGGCAGTCAGCAGGGTTTAAGAACGTCAGTTGTTCGACCTGTTAGTCAAATGCGTTTTGTTAAAATAGACTTTTTCACCTTTTTTGGTCTTTTGGAAATTGTTGTTTGTGCTGTATTTAGACCCCTCTACCAAGAAATTTGTTTTACATGCACACGTATAAAAATTGCGGTTTTTATCCATCGCAATCATAGGTTTGAACGTTGTTTTCAATTTAGACTTTTATATATTTTTTCGTTTGGGCTTGTATTATATTTTCCTTCGGGTTTATATGATCCGTTCATCCTATTTCGACTCTTTAAAATTCAAGAGTCTATCCTAAATTGAGGTAAATTTTATGGCCTTCCAAATACCGTTTCGATCCCTAACATCTCTGAAGAGACATTAATTGTCGAAATCCGGATATGGTGTACAAATTTTTGCACCTCATGTTTGTGGTATACCATCTTTTCCACAAGTTTATTGTTTTCTGTTTGGTATTAAATTAATATTAAAGATCCACTTCGTTAGATCTGGTGATCAATTTAGTTGGCAATCGCCAATGGCAGTCAGCAGGGTTTAAGAACATCAGTTGTTCGACCTGTTAGTCAAATGCGTTTTGTTAAAATAGACTTTTTCACCTTTTTTGGTCTTTTGGAAATTGTTGTTTGTGCTGTATTTAGACCCCTCTACCAAGAAATTTGTTTTACATGCACACATATAAAAATTGCGGTTTTTATCCAACGCAATCATAGGTTTGAACGTTGTTTTCAATTTAGACTTGTATATATTTTTTTCGTTTGGGCTTGTATTATATTTTCCTTCGGGTTTATATGATCCGTTCATCCTATTTCGACTCTTTAAAATTCAAGAGTCTATCCTAAATTGAGGTAAATTTTATGGCCTTCCAAATACCGTTTCGATCCCTAACATCACTGAAGAGACATTAATTGTCGAAATCCGGATATGTTGTACAAATTTTTGCACCTCATGTTTGTGGTATACCATCTTTTCCACAAGTTTATTGTTTTCTGTTTGGTATTAAATTAATATTAAAGATCCACTTCGTTAGATCTGGTGATCAATTTAGTTGGCAATCGCCAATGGCAGTCAGCAGGGTTTAAGAACATCAGTTGTTCGACCTGTTAGTCAAATGCGTTTTGTTAAAATAGACTTTTTCACCTTTTTTGGTCTTTTGGAAATTGTTGTTTGTGCTGTATTTAGACCCCTCTACCAAGAAATTTGTTTTACATGCACACATATAAAAATTGCGGTTTTTATCCAACGCAATCATAGGTTTGAACGTTGTTTTCAATTTAGACTTGTATATATTTTTTTCGTTTGGGCTTGTATTATATTTTCCTTCGGGTTTATATGATCCGTTCATCCTATTTCGACTCTTTAAAATTCAAGAGTCTATCCTAAATTGAGGTAAATTTTATGGCCTTCCAAATACCGTTTCGATCCCTAACATCACTGAAGAGACATTAATTGTCGAAATCCGGATATGTTGTACAAATTTTTGCACCTCATGTTTGTGGTATACCATCTTTTCCACAAGTTTATTTTTTTCTGTTTGGTATTAAATTAATATTAAAGATCCACTTCGTTAGATCTGGTGATCAATTTAGTTGGCAATCGCCAATGGCAGTCAGCAGGGTTTAAGAACATCAGTTGTTCGACCTGTTAGTCAAATGCGTTTTGTTAAAATATACTTTTTCACCTTTTTTGGTCTTTTGGAAATTGTTGTTTGTGCTGTATTTAGACCCCTCTACCAAGAAATTTGTTTTACATGCACACGTATAAAAATTGCGGTTTTTATCCAACGCAATCATAGGTTTGAACGTTGTTTTCAATTTAGACTTTTATATATTTTTTCGTTTTGGCTTGTATTATATTTTCCTTCGGGTTTATATGATCCGTTCATCCTATTTCGACTCTTTAAAATTCAAGAGTCTATCCTAAATTGAGGTAAATTTTATGGCCTTCCAAATACCGTTTCGATCCCTAACATCACTGAAGAGACATTAATTGTCGAAATCCGGATATGGTGTACAAATGTTTGCACCTCATGTTTGTGGTATACCATCTTTTCCACAAGTTTATTGTTTTCTGTTTGGTATTAAATTAATATTAAAGATCCACTTTGTTAGATCTGGTGATCAATTTAGTTGGCAATCGCCAATGGCAGTCAGCAGGGTTTAAGAACATCAGTTGTTCGACCTGTTAGTCAAATGCGTTTTGTTAAAATAGACTTTTTCACCTTTTTTGATCTTTTGGAAATTGTTGTTTGTGCTGTATTTAGACCCCTCTACCAAGAAATTTGTTTTGCATGCACGCGTATAAAAATTGCGGTTTTTATCCAACGCAATCATAGGTTTGAACGTTGTTTTCAATTTAGACTTTTATATATTTTTTCGTTTGGGCTTGTATTATATTTTCCTTCGGGTTTATATGATTCGTTCATCCTATTTCGACTCTTTAAAATTCAAGAGTCTATCCTAAATTGAGGTAAATTTTATGGCCTTCCAAATACCGTTTCGATGCCTAACATCACTGAAGAGACATTAATTGTCGAAATCCGTATATGGTGTACAAATTTTTGCACCTCATGTTTGTGGTATACCATCTTTTCCACAAGTTTATTGTTTTCTGTTTGGTATTAAATTAATATTAAAGATCCACTTTGTTAGATCTGGTGAGCAATTTAGTTGGCAATCGCCGATGGCAGTCAGCAGGGTTTAAGAACATCAGTTGTTCGACCTGTTAGTCAAATGCGTTTTGTTAAAATAGACTTTTTCACCTTTTTTGATCTTTTGGAAATTGTTGTTTGTGCTGTATTTAGACCCCTCTACCAAGAAATTTGTTTTGCATGCACGCGTATAAAAATTGCGGTTTTTATCCAACGCAATCATAGGTTTGAACGTTGTTTTCAATTTAAACTTTTATATATTTTTTCGTTTGGGCTTGTATTATATTTTCCTTCGGGTTTATATGATCCGTTCATCCTTTTTCGACTCTTTAAAATTCAAGAGTCTATCCTAAATTGAGGTAAATTTTATGGCCTTCCAAATGCCGTTTCGATCCCTAACATCACTGAAGAGACATAAATTTTCGAAATCCGGATATGGTGTACAAATTTTTGCACCTCATGTTTGTGGTATACCATCTTTTCCACAAGTTTATTGTTTTCTGTTTGGTATTAAATTAATATTAAAGATCCACTTCGTTAGATCTAGCGTGTATAACAAATAAATAAATACGCTAAAATATCAGCACAACAGTGTTAAATCTGCAAATTTGCGGAAGCAAATTTTTGTTCTTCCCTGGCCGGGATTCAAACTCATGCTATTGGGATATCGAGACAACACCGCCTGCACTGTGTCCAGCGCTCTAGACCACACGGCCACCTAGACTGAACTAAATAATTCAGTTTTCGGTGGTCTAGTGTTACCTTTCCTCGTCAGTAGAATCTAGAGTTGTAACACATTACATGATATATTAGGCATGAAGATGGAATTGATTGCAGATTAGCTAAATATCTATCGTAAAGGATCGTAAGATACAGTCACAGAAATAATTATTTTGATAAGTGCGTCTAAACGAGTGACAACTCTACGACAGATCCATCCATTGAATCACCAGTGAAAGTAAATAAATAAATATATATTTATAATGTATAAAATAGCAACAATCAACACCCAATCTATTTAGGCGTGGATCAGCATGTGAAAATAAACTGATAAAGTTACTAAATTAAAATTATATAAATGTCTCTCTCATTGAGTCCATCAAGAGTCCGTAACTGGTGCATCCAAAATCTCTCTCTCTCTCTTTTGTCTTCCTTGCGTGTCCCAATTTTTGTTATTCTTAATGATTTGAAATGTGACGTTTTCAAAATCATGCCCTTCTCTTAAAAGATGTCTTGTGATTGGACAGTTTCTTTCTTTTGTATAAAATGACCGATGGCCATTCAGTCGGATGTTGAACGAAGTTTCTGTTTCACCAACATATTGCAACTTGCAAGTTCCACACGTTAGAACATAAATACAATTTTGCGTTTTGCAATTGGATGTTATAAATATGTTGTATTTATTTTTTGTTACTGTACTGACGAATTGGGGTTCAATGTTAGTGACTTTGCAGCACTTACAGTTGCCTCTTCCACATGATTTATAACCTCCTATTGTCGATGTCTCTTGTTTAGATACTTTAGATGTAAATAGAATATCTTTGAGGTTTTTGGGCCTACGATAAGCCATACGGGAAGTGATGGAAAAATCTTTTTTAAGGAAGGATCATTTTCAATAAGACGCCAGTGTTTGTGGACAATAGATGAAAGATGTGTTAGGTCAGGATGGAAGCTGACAACAAACGGAATTTTATTTGTCTAGGCCGTCTTTTCTTTGTATTCAAGTAGGTTTGTTTGGTCTTTTTCTTTTGCTTTACCGAAAGCTTCCGAAATTATTTTGTTCTTATAACCTCTTGATTTAAGTTGCTGTCTGAGTTGTCCCAAACGGTGGTTTAAATTTTATTCCGATGAGCAAATCTGCTTTAACCTGATAGCTTGGCTGTACGGATTGCTTCGGGAACAGTGTTTTGGGTGACAACTCTTAGGAGAGAGAAATTGGTGTTTGTCAGTTTTTTTGTGTAAAGGTCGGTTGACATGACTCCTTCTTAAGTTATGGTGGTGTCGAGAAACGCAATTTTCTCATTTGAAACTTCAGATGTGAACTTTATAGATTGATGAAAGTTATAACAAAGATCTAGAAAATCTTGTAAATGTTCTGCGGTTTCGTTCCATTTAATTTCGATGTCATGTATATAACGGAGCCAAGACAAGGGTTTGTATGGCACACTCAACAGGATGCGTTCTTCGAGGTTCCCCATGAAAATGTTGGCAAAAGAAGGTGCCATTTTGGTTCCCATACTGGTACCGTCAATCTGCAAGTAGTGCTGGTTGTTTAATACAAAATTGTTGTTTTCGAGCACTAGTTTCAGCAACTAAACCAGACAGTCGGTTGGGGGATGTTTATCCTTTCGATTATTCCATACTTTTTCACAAGCGACTGCTCCTTCATTCTTTGGAATATTAGTGTATAGGGAACATACATCCATCGATACCAAAATTGTGTTGTTTGGTAAGGGATTTAATGAATCCATTTTCTTCAAATAATCTGTGGTATCTTGAATGTATGATGGCATTGTTATAACATGTGGTCTAAGATGGTAATCAACGAATTCAGATATTTTTTCGGTTGGATGTCCATTGGCAGATACTATCGGTCTTTCCGGAATCCCTTCTTTATGAAGTTTTGGGAGCAAGTAAAAACGACCGGCTGTGCAGGTTTCATCAGGGCGTAGATAGTCGTACGTGTCGTCATCTATTTGTTTTTTGCTATTCATATCTGAAAGGACATCATTTATTTTTTTGTTAATTTCTTTTGAAGGATCACATTCTAATTGTTTGTAAAATTTGGTGTTTGAGAGCTGACGATTCACTCCTTCAATGTAGTCGGTTTTGTTCATCACAAAAGCTGCACAAAAAACTGACAAACACCAATTTCTCTCTCTGAAGAGTTGTCACCCAAAACACTGTTCCCGAAGCATTCCGTACAGCCAAGCTATCAGGATAAAGCGGATTTGCTTATCGGAATCAAAATTAAACCACCGTTTGGGACAACTCGGACAGCAACTTAAATCAAGAGGTTATAAGAACAAAAACATTTCAGAAGCTTTCGGTAAAGCAAAAGAAAAAGACCGAACAAACCTAATTGAATACAAAGAAAGACGGCCTAGACAAATAAAATTCCGTTTGTTGTCAGCTTCCATCCTGACCTAACAAATCTTTCATCTATTGTCCACAAATACTGGCGTCTTATTGAAAATGATCCTTCCTTAAAAAAAGATTTTTCCATCACTTCCCGTATGGCTTATCGTAAGCCCAAAAACCTCAAAGATATTCTATTTACATCTAAAGTATCTAAACAAGAGACATCGACAATAGGAGGTTATAAATCATGTGGAAGAGGCAACTGTAAGTGCTGCAAAGTCGCTAACATTGAACCCCAATTCGTCAGCACAGTAACAAAAAATAAATACAACATATAACATCCAATTGCAAAACACAAAAATCGTATTTATGTTCTAACGTGTGTTGGCAATCGCCAATGGCAGTCAGCAGGGTTTAAGAACATCAGTTGTTCGACCTGTTAGTCAAACGCGTTTTGTTAAAATATACTTTTTCACCTTTTTTTGGTCTTTTGGAAATTGTTGTTTGTGCTGTATTTAGACCCTTCTACCAAGAAATTTGTTTTACATGCACACGTATAAAAATTGCGGTTTTTATCCAACGCAATCATAGGTTTGAACGTTGTTTTCAATTTAGACTTTTATATATTTTTTCGTTTGGGCTTGTATTATATTTTCCTTCGAGTTTATATGATCCGTTCATCCTTTTTCGACTCTTTAAAATTCAAGAGTCTATCCTAAATTGAGGTAAATTTAATGGCCTTCCAAATACCGTTTCGATCCCTAACATCACTGAAGAGACATTAATTGTCGAAATCCGGATATGTTGTACAAAATTTTGCACTCATGTTTGTGGTATACCATCTTTTCCACAAGTTTATTGTTTTCTGTTTGGTATTAAATTAATATTAAAGATCCACTTTGTTAGAACTGGTGATCAATTTAGTTGGCAATCGCCAATGGCAGTCAGCAGGGTTTTAGAACATCAGTTGTTCGACCTGTTAGTCAAATGCGTTTTGTTAAAATAGACTTTTTCACCTTTTTTTGATCTTTTGGAAATTGTTGTTTGTGCTGTATTTAGACCCCTCTACCAAGAAATTTGTTTTACATGCACACGTATAAAAATTGCGGTTTTTATCCAACGCAATCATAGGTTTGAACGTTGTTTTCAATTTAGACTTTTATATATTTTTTCGTTTGGGATTGTATTATATTTTCCTTCGGGTTTATATGATCCGATCATCCTATTTCGACTCTTTAAAATTCAAGAGTCTATCCTAAATTGAGGTAAATTTTATGGCCTTCCAAATACCGTTTCGATCCCTAACATCACTGAAGAGACATTAATTGTCGAAATCCGGATATGGTGTACAAATTTTTGCACCTCATGTTTGTGGTATACCATCTTTTCCACAAGTTTATTGTTTTCTGTTTGGTATTAAATTAATATTAAAGATCCACTTTGTTAGATCTGGTAAGCAATTTAGTTGGCAATCGCCAATGGCAGTCAGCAGGGTTTAAGAACATCAGTTGTTCGACCTGTTAGTCAAATGCGTTTTGTTAAAATAGACTTTTTCACCTTTTTGGTCTTTTGGAAATTGTTGTTTGTGCTGTATTTAGACCCCTCTACCAAGAAATTTGTTTTACATGCACACGTATAAAAATTGCGGTTTTTATCCAACGCAATCATAGGTTTGAACGTTGTTTTCAATTTAGACTTTTATATATTTTTTCGTTTGGGTTTGTATTATATTTTCCTTCGGGTTTATATGATCTGTTCATCCTATTTCGACTCTTTAAAGTTCAAGAGTCTATCCTAAATTGAGGTAAATTTTATGGCCTTCCAAATACCGTTTCGATCCCTAACATCACTGAAGAGACATTAATTGTCGAAATCCGGATATGGTGTACAAATTTTTGCACCTTATGTTTGTGGTATACCAACTTTTCCACAAGTTTATTGTTTTCTGTTTGGTATTAAATTAATATTAAAGATCCACTTCGTTAGATCTGGTGATCAATTTAGTTGGCAATCGCCAATGGCAGTCAGCAGGGTTTAAGAACATCAGTTGTTCGACCTGTTAGTCAAATGCGTTTTGTTAAAATAGACTTTTTCACCTTTTTTGGTCTTTTGGAAATTGTTGTTTGTGCTGTATTTAGACCCCTTTACCAAGAAATTTGTTTTACATGCACACGTATAAAATTTGCGGTTTTTATCCAACGCAATCATAGGTTTGAACGTTGTTTTCAATTTAAACTTTTATATATTCTTTCGTTTGGGCTTGTATTATATTTTCCTTCGGGTTTATATGATCCGTTCATCCTATTTCGACTCTTTAAAATTCAAGAGTCTATCCTTAATTGAGGTAAATTTTATGGCCTTCCAAATACCGTTTGGATCCCTAACATCACTGAAGAGACATTAATAGTCGAAATCCGGATATGGTGTACAAATTTTTGCACCTCATGTTTGTGGTATACCATCTTTTCCACAAGTTTATTGTTTTCTGTTTGGTATTAAATTAATATTAAAGATCCACTTCGTTAGATCTGGTGATCAATTTAGTTGGCAATCGCCAATGGCAGTCAGCAGGGTTTAAGAACATCAGTTGTTCGACCTGTTAGTCAAATGCGTTTTGTTAAAATATACTTTTTCACTCATTTGGTCTTTTGGAAATTGTTGTTTGTGCTGTATATATACAAGTCTAAATTGAAAACAACGTTAAAACCTATGATTGCGTTGGATAAAAACTGAAATTTTTATACGTGTGCATGCAAAACAAGTTTCTTGGTGGAGGGGTCTAAATACAGCACAAACAACATTTTCCAAAAGACCAAATGAGTGAAGAAGTATATTTTAACAAAACGCATTTGACTAGCAGGTCAAACAACTGATGTTCTTAAATATATATCACTGAAGAGACATTAATTGTCGAAATCCGGATATGGTGTACAAAAACCTTTGCAGCTTTTGTTTGCGGTATATCATCTTTTCCGCAAGTTTATTGTTTTCTGTTTAGTATTAAATTTATATTTAAGATCCATTTATTACATCGGTGATCCGTTTATTTGGCAATCGCCAATGGCAGTCAGCAGGGTTTAAGAACATTTGTTGTTCGACCTGTTAGTCAAATGCGTTTTGTTAAAATATACTTTTTCACTTTTTTGGTCTTTTGGAAAATGTTGTTTGTGCTGTATTTAGACCCCTCTAACAAGAAATTTGTTTTGCATGCACACGTATAAAAATTGCGGTTTTTATCCAACGCAATCATAGGTTTGAACGTTGTTTTCAATTTACACTTGTTTATATTTTTTCGTTTGGGCTTGTATTATATTTGCTTTCGGGTTTATATGATCCGTTCATCCTATTTTGACTCCTCAAAATTCAAAAGTCTATCCTAAATTGAGGTAAATTGTATGGCTTTCCATATATATACAAGTCTAAATTGAAAACAACGTTCTATCTTATGATTGCGTTGGATAAAAACCGCAATTTTTATACGTGTGCATGCAAAACAAATTTCTTGGTAGAGGGGTCTAAATACAGCACAAACAACATTTTCCAAAAGACCAAATGAGTGAAAAAGTATATTTTAACAAAACGCTTTTGACTAGCAGGTCGAACAACTGATTTTCTTAAACCCTGCTGACTGCCATTGGCGATTGCCAAATAAACGGATCACCGATGTAATAAATGGATCTCAATTATAAAATTAATACTAAACAGAAAACAATAAACTTGCGGAAAAGATGGTATACCGCAAACAAAAGGTGCAAAGGTTTTTGTACACCATATCCGGATTTCGACAATGAATGTCTCTTCAGTGATGTTAGGAATCGAAACGGTAATTGGAAGGCCATATATATATATATATATATATATATATATATATAACGAAAACTCTAGATTTTTACCATGTGAATTTTTGCAACCAGCTTGTCAGTTACAGTATCCAAAGTCGGCATACTTGTAAATTATCGTAATATGATAATACTATATAATCAAATCAAACATGGAAGCTGCTGATAATCTAACAATTTAACCGACTATAACCAATGTGTTGGCAGAATATTGTCTTTTAATACCGCGTAAAGGGTTACTGATACGATCTAATACACTGCTTACAGTAGGTTGGTGAGATCTTTGAAGACGACTCATGACGACAACATGTTTTTTTTTAAAATGGCGCTTGCTTGCAAAATTTTAATCGATGGTCGTGGTTTTCTATTGGTCGAACCAATGTTTCTGAGTCTCTTTTTTCCAGATAATCGATTTTCTCAGAATTTTCAGATAATCTAGGGTTTTCTCCAGATAATTATTTATTAATATTTTGAGAAATATACTGAATTATCTCAAAATGCATTAAGCTGAGAAAATCCCGGTTTATCTGAATATTCTGAGAAAAAGCAGGATTATCTGAAAATTTCCGAGATAATCCCGGTTTATCTGAGCTTTATGCAAAATCGTGAGATAATCCTAGTTTATATCTTTTAACCAAACTTGGCCACAATCATCATTAGGGTATCTAGTTTTACAAATGTGTCCGATGACCCCGCTAACCAACCAACATGGCCAACATGGCTAAAAATAGAACATAGGGGTAAATTGCAGATTTGAACTTATATCTCTGAAACTAAAGCATTTAGACCAAATCTAACAAGGGGGTAAAAATGTTCATCAGGTTAAGATCTATCTGCCCAGAAATTTTGAGACAAATCAGACAATCTGTAGTTGGGTAGTTGCCACTGAATTTGTAATTTTATGGAAATTTTACAGTTTTTGGTTATTATCTTCAATATTATTATAGATAGAGATAAACTGGAAACAGCAATAATGTTCAGCAAAGTAAAATCTACAAATAAGTCAAACATGACCAAAATGGTCAATTGACCCCTTAAGCCTTTTATAGTAATTTTTAACAATTTTTCGTAAAGTTTTGTAATCTTTTACAAAAATCTTCTCCTCTGAAACTACTGGGCCAAATATAATCAAACTTGGCCACAATCATCATTAGGGTATTAAGTTTTAAAAATGTGTCCGATGACCCCGCCTGCCAGCAAAGATGGACGACGTGGCTAAAAATAGAACATATGGGGTAAAATGGAAGTTTTGTCTATTATTCCGATAACAGTTATAAATAGAGGAAATCTTGAAAGGGTAAAATTGTTCAGAATATTGAGCTCTCTCAGTTGTCTATATACGTCAAAACTGTTAGACGATTTTATGTAGGAGTTATTGGCCTTAAATGACACTTTTTTTTAATTTTTGCCTATTATCTTAAAAACTATAATAGATAGAAACTTTATTATGCAAAAATGATCAGAAGGACAAGTTCTACAAATAAGTGTTATGGTTGAAATCGACAGTTGACTCCTTATTAGAGTCATTGCCCTTTGATGTACAATTTTTTTCTTATATCTTAAAACTTATAATAGATAGAAAGAAACTTAAATGATCAGCAAGACAAGATCTACAATTAAGACAAATGGCAGAAATTGTCCGACGACTCCTTATTGGAGTTTTTTTATCTTCAATGACGATTTTTACCATTTTTTTTGCGTTTTGCCTTATATGATGAAAATTATATTAGATTGATAGAAACTAAAATAATCAAAAATTAAAAGCAAGAGAGGACCTACTAACAAGTCAAATTTGTCCTGATATTATTAGTAGACTGTTAATTTTTATAGGAGTTATTGCCCTTAAATTAGGATTTTTTTTACCCTCTCTTTTGTGTTTGGAGCAAAAGCTAAATAAGATAGAGAGACACTAATCAGACTTCAATGATCAGCAATATAAGATAAAAGAAAAAAAAGAAGATTTTTGTCATTAATTCTATTCTCGTCTTCAATGTTGGAGAGTGTCCTTTCTTGAATATGCATACAAACCAAGGTGAGCAACACAGGCTCTTTGGAGCCTCTAGTTTGTACTCTTGTCTTTCATATTTGCTTATGTGCTTTTTCTATATGCCATTTTGTTTTTCTTTGTTGACATATTTGGTTTTTTTTATAGTGATAAAGATTATAACACAATGTTGACTGCTGTACCCCTATTTTTGACTTTTTTACCTTTTTAGTATTATGTCTGTTTGTTTTGTTCACACATTCTTGTCAATATAATGGAATTGTGTGCGACTGTCATAGAAGTGGAGATTTAGCTAGCTATAAAACCAGGTTTAATCCACCATTTTCTACATAAGGAATGCCTGTACCAAGTCATGAATATGACAGTTGTTTTCTATTCGTTTGATGTGTTTGTTCCTTATCAAATTTTGCCATTTGATAAGGAATTCTACGTTTTGAATTTTCCTTGGAGTTCGGTATTTTTGTTATTTTACTATTCATACTCAAGTTATTGTCTGGAAACTAAATGTCTTCGGACGACGACGACGACATCTCCATACCATTATACGGCCGCAAAGTTCAGTCGAAAAGGGCTTAACTCATCAGATCGATACAATACAAAAGCAAAAAAGACACAAAGTATAGATCTGAGAGTACTCGCATTACTAAAAGCTAGTTCAAAGATAAAAACAACTAATAAAAAACATCATGCATCTAAGACTAAAATAGCATTCAATACACATCCAATATCCAATGGATTTAGTGTAAAGACAGTCAGATAAATATATGACCTTGTTCAATGCCAAAATATAGGTATTTCTAATAATGCGATATCATGTTCGTGTAGGAGGTCTATAGAAAATATAGACTAAAACGGGTTCAACTGGTAGTAGTATACATGTGATTGAAAAGGTCAATTATTTAAGACTTTAATATGTAAATCTTATCTTTTTATTTAAACTTTTTATTACACTTTGAATTTAAATAAACGTTTAAAACATAACATGGTCACGAATTAGCAGATAAACATCGTTATCTATAGACAGGAAAAACCGTTATAATTTCAAAATCTACATGAATACTTCATAAAATGATTCCTTATAGGAGTTTTTACAATTTAAATTAGTTCTTTTACCACTGTTTTTATCTTGCATTTAATAGATGGTCAGAAAAATGTAAACAGTAATAAGATCTAAACAATTTGAAATATGACTGAAACCATCTAAATTGGCTCCTATAAACATTTATAGCTCTTCAATGACGATTTGTTTTTACCAATTTCATCATTTTTGCTTTGATGTGTTGATATTTATTCATTTATGCACAGAAACTACAGATGGAAAAATAAACAGTATTGCTATCTACAAAAATATCAATACTACTGATACCTTCATTTGACCAATTTAATCATTTTGTCTTGGATCGAAAGAAACTGTAAATTGAATACATTATAAGCAATACAAAAAAAAATCCTTGTATTCCTAAAACAATCAATTGGCTCCGAAAAGGATGCCTTGCTGCGATTTTGTTAGGTGCTTCTGCCTATATTACATACATTTTGCCTTAAATTATAATTAGAAAGAAACTGTAAGCTACAAAAATTATCATCATACAAGATCTTCCATGAGCCTAATTTTACTGAAACAATATATGACTCATAGCTATTGTCCTTATATGTAGATTGTTAACCAATTGTATCACTTTTTATCGATGTACAAGACTTTAAAAAACAAACAAAAATAATCAAGACAAGCTAAGCTTTGGACATGAGTCACATGATCGAAACTTATAAATGGCCTTTTATAAATGTTACTGCCCTTAAATCTTTTAAGAAAAAAATTTCAAAAAACCTATTACGTATTTTTCAAAAATCTTTATCGTTCAATATCCTAAATAAATCATGTTATCGTTAATACATACATTAAAGAAAAAAAATTATATATAAATAAGAAGATATAGTATGAGTGCCAATGACACAACTCTCCATCCTAGTCACAATGAATAAAAAATAAACAATTATATGTCAAAGGACGGCCTTCAACACGGAGCCTTGGCTCACACCGAACAGCAAGCTATAAAGGGCCCCAAAATGACTAGTGTAAAACAATTCAAACAGGAAAACCAACGGTCCATGCAATCTATATAAAAAACGAGAAACGAGAAACACCTATGAACCACACCAACAAACGACAACCAATGGACATCAGGCTCCTAATTTAGGACAGGTGCATAAAATGCAGCGGGCTTAAACGTTTTAATAGGCGCCAACCTTCACCCTAACCTGAGACAGTAGTGTAACATTACAACATAAAAAGTCGCACTATAAATTATTAATTAAAATGGCTTAACTCGATCAAAAAGACATTTAAACAAAAACAAGTAAACATATACTGAACGAATCGAACGAATAAGTTGGATCTATGACAAAATATAAATACAATATTAAAACGTAGGTGCCTATATAACATAAACGTTACAGGTAGTGATAAAAAAGAAGTAGGAACAATGTCAAAAAGACAACTCTAACCTGGAACAAAATGGCTTTAAATAAAACAACGTACACGTAATAATTTAGATTGATTTTACTTGAATGGTGTTTAATAGCTGAACACTAAAAATAAATTACGTTTTCGGAAAGAAATGTGACATGTTGATTGACATGTAAGCAATTCAGGCTCATATGAGCATCCAGTTTTTTTCTGTACAAATTTGAAAAAAAAGTTCTTCAGATATAATAGTCGATAAAAAAAGAGCAACTCATTTTTCTCGGAGTTAGTTATGTTACTCATTGGCTTCAAATTGTATTGCAAATATATTTTGAAATAATAATACATGTATATACTTGTACTAGTTGTTTTTGATATGAAAATGTCACAATAAGAAAGAAAAAAGAAAAGTCAGTTAATTCCATATGAAATTATAGTACTATAAACCAGTCAAAGTAGAAATGTTTTATGAATTTAATTTAAATGTTAGACACACATTTTCAGTTTCAGGTAAACTTTTAAATATTTGCATTTTGCATTCCCAAACATGTTACACAAAGTGAGCCTTTTAACCGAAACGTTAACACTACTGTAACAACAGCCCATGAAAAGGCCGTGAAATGTCTGTGAAATATCACAGGGCCGTGAAAACCCCGTGAAAATACCCCGTGACTTTTGTAAAAAAAATATTTCTAAAGGCCGTGAAAAATATTTGATGTTAGAAAAAGGCCGTGAAATTTCAATATCCCGTGAAAAGGCCGTGATAACTTGTCCTTTCATGCTTAATAAAAAAATATCACGGCCTTTTCACTGGTTGTTGAAACCAGTGAAAAGGCCGTGATATTTTTTCATGTCAATTTTTTCTTATCCTAATTCAGATTTAAAACATCCCATGTGATTATTATAATATGGTCTAATTATTTCCACTCACATTTTTCTAAATATCCTATAAACTTTTCATTATAAATATATGTCTGTTTAAATATTATTATATGCAATACTACTGTACAGGACTAACTTTTAGATGGAACCATTCATTGTTATAATGAAGGATTTTGTGCCAATAAATATTTTGTTTTTAAAGAAAAGTATTTTGCTTCTCGTCTGTACATTATTATAAACAACGTAAACATTAATTTTAATTGGAACCGAAACATGTCAAAACGAGAACTTCCCGGAATATCAGACCGTATCCGGATTCGTGTTTCTTTTGGAGTAATTGTAACATTTCCGCACTTAGGTTGAAAGACGCCAAAGGTCGATTAATATTTACTTTATAGATGCAAGACGAGTGACAGCAAGTTTGAGGTAAGTTAAGTTATTAATATTTTATTCTTGTATGCATCATATCACCAAAATGTTGATGACGTTTGTGAGCATTTCCTGGAATCCATTGAACTGATTTTGACTGAATTTGCAGAAACCGCGCAAACATGCATGTGATATATTCACTTATATTTGAGTCTGTTGCACTTGATTCCTTTAATCATTTCGGTTAATGTTTTCTAAGACTTACCCGATTCTTTAAATACGATTACGGTTTTGTTTTGTTTATGTATTTGGGGAAAAAAGGGAAGTCCTTTTTCCCCCACACTGGCCACAAAAAAAAATGACATTAATGTACAGTACACTACGTAGACATAGACATATATAATTGGAAATGATTATAATAGCAATAAGTATCTCTGAAGTGGAGTTCACTCTGATAATCAGAGGCGTAACCCCCTTTGAATGTGTCTGGAGCTATTTAAGTATTTTCTGACTTGGCCGTCGGGACACAGAGTTCAAAAGGGATTAATCAGAGGCATAGCAGGGAAAGTATTTAATATTTGTACGGCAAAATGTCCTTTCTAGAAGGGTTTGTGCCATATTATAAGAATACTTGGTATGGCAATGAGGTGTTTAAAAAATAATTGGTATGGCGAAAGTGCCTGCAGTAAAAGTTGCTACGCCCTGGCCCCCTGTAAAATAAATAGCTGTGACTCATTACGGCCACTTAGTCTAGACAAGTTTGGCTTTAGCCATTCATATTATTACTTCAAAGAAACATTTAAACTTAATAGTCTGTCTTCAAAGTGTCTTTAGTCTTTAAAAAAATCTAAAAAAAATAAATAATACAAAACAATAAGTTAACAATACAGAACTTCGTTAACTAATGATGCCATATATATTGGATAGGGGGCAGATTTTCTGGAAAATGGTATGAAAATATGGGAAAACCTATGCATGTTTCCAAGTGGCTGTTCTGTTTCAATGATGTTTTTTAGTATTTTTCATACCATTTTCACCTCCAGTATGAAAATCTGCCCCCTATTCAATATGGGGGTCATTAACTGTGAAGTCCTGTATTGCATGGAATAATATTGTAGCTGTTTTAAGTACATGTATGTACATAAATGCCAAAAAATAATTTGAATATATAAATAGTTTTTTTTTATATACATGTATAATATATGTAATCACATGGTAATGTTTCTTTATTTATTCTAGGAATGAAGAGCAAAAGGATATAGCAGTCTTTATATAAAATAGTTCAGGAATCCAGTTGGAAAGAAGAGCTTTTCGGTTAAAAGTATTTGCTGGGAATTAACAGGAACTTCTATAAATGTTTTTCTGGAATAGTTATTCAAAGGGGCAGTGAAGTGAAGGATTACATTAGACAAATATTGCTGAAGTGGTAAATTCAGACCCAAGAGATGAAAAAAATTTCTACAATACATGTTACAGCTGACTTTAGCTACTTAATCACACTGACATTTGTGTGCTTTTATGTTTTCTTTACATAATTACTACAGTTCTATTAAAATTAATATTTTTATTCTTTGTCACAATTATTACTAAAAAAAATACAGCATTTTAATATGGTTTTTCATAGTCTCACTTGCATTGTACTTAAATAAGTTGTCTGTAGATGTTTACACTAGGTTTTCAGGCATTTCACTTCACTTGATTGAAACAGCATTTAAATTTTTTGTTAAATTATGGCCTGAAAAATACATTTAACATTTTACAGGAGTTTTTACAATCAGTGAATGGCTGTTTATCACAGTAGTACATGTACATTTCACGGTCTTTTCACAATGGGCACATAATTTATCACGACTATTTCACGGTGTACAATTTTGTATTCACAGGGTTTCTACGGTCTCTTTACCCAAGTTTTCAGTTGGCACCTTTTCACGGCATTTTCACAACAAATAAAGGCATATACTGTACTATATCTACATTTCACGGTCTTTTCACAATGGGCACATAATGCATTATCACGACTTTTTCACGGTGTACATTTTTTTTTTCACAGGGTTTCTACGGACTTTTCACCCAAGTTTTCAGGTGGCACCTCTTCACGGCCTTTTCACAAACTTTTTACAGCCTTTTCACGACAGTCATTCCACGGCATTGTCACGGATAAGTTTCACGGCCAACCGTTAATTAACCGTGACAAACACTGTTAAAATCACCAGCATTTTTACGGACATTTTCACGGCCAATCTACTGGGCATTGTTCCAGTAGTGTAATTAAATGTAATCATTTACATTAAAGGTGACCCTATTAATTGGAATTGACACCATTTCTCAAAACTGATTATTATTTCTTTCCAACAGACACCTTTGATTTATGACCCTTTGGTTGATATGCAGAATTCTAGAATTTGATGTAATTGCGGCTTTCTATCTCTTGAAGTTCAATTCAAATAAAAAAAAAACAATGTCAGCCGAAGGGAGAAACAACTTTCTATGAAAGAGTACTTTTATCTTATTTATGCATTTGTTCAAAATGCCCAAGTCATAGTTACTAATGATAAACCAAAAACGGTACAGAAAGATGGTTTCGTATGATAACTCCAGGACTTCACATTGGATTGGAACCAAACCTGTGTATATGATAGATATAAGAGAAGGATATCGACCCTATTAATTTTAGTCAAAAACATCCATGGTAAAGATAATAGTTACTACAAATTGAAAGCAATTTGTGTTCTTGTCACCAGGATATGGCTTTCATTTGTCAATTTTACAATATGACTTTCTAAAATATCAAATCCTAAACCGTATTAGTTTAGCATAAAGTAAGTATCAAAATCAGTTATAGTTCATTGATAAAAATGGTAACGAAAGTATCTGGGATTTATAAAAAAATACATACCAATTGGTCTTTCGTCAGTCATTTCTATTTAAGTTTCTATGAGATAAATATCAAATGAAAATATCTGTGTTTACTTACGACATGAAGGTCATTAAAAGGTTTAAAATATATGTAGATCTTTACATACATATATATTTATACGATCTTACCTGTAATTTAATCACCACATATCATTCATTTATATATCGGGATGTCTCTATCCTAACAAACAAAGTATTTAATGTGCATGAATCTTTTAAGCCCTGGGAAAAAAGTATAATTACTTTCCCTACATATGTTTACTCTGTATCGAAAAGGTGATACAATCTAGTATAAAAGTTAGAAAATTCGAGAAGTAATTGTAGATATAACCATTTTCTAGTTTATATAAAGAATAAAATAAGATGTGGGAGGACTGCCAATGAGACAACTATCCACCAGCCAGCTGAGAGTTCAAATGAAATGGATGTATGCAATTATAGGCAACCGTATGGACTTCAACAATGAAAAAAACCATACCGTACAGTCGGCTATAAAAGGTCCCGACATGAAAGTGTTAATCTTCATTGATATTGTGAAAGGGAAATACTATAAACTGCAAAATAAATAATTATTCTGTATTACTGATCTAACAGGTCAAAAATGTTCAAACGTGCAAAATTTTGGTGTCAGACTTTTTCAGTTAGCCACTACTGCCAGCGAAAGCTAATAAAAAATCATAATTAAATGTACTAAATATAAGCTAAATTGACTAGATGTTCTTTAAATATGCAGATATTTTTTTCAAAGCCATGTTGATGAATTTTAAACAGCAGTCATGATGTCAATATTATTTTCATGTAATAAATGAACTTTCTTCATCTAGTTATGATGTATCTGTGTATAGTAAATTGTAGAATTTGGAGAAAATGCCATGTACATCTTAGAACTGTGTTTCATATACACTTAACCCTGTTTTTATTTTACACGGAGGGCTTGAATGAAGAGTTTGGAATAACAAAAACAGAAAATCATCAAAACAACAAAACAACAATATAATTGGTTATCCCGATGTTTTAACATTTCATGTGATACAACAATAATCCATCGTGCTATCATTTAGCCTTAAGCTTATCACTAATTTTCGGTAAGCCAATTAAATGGTTCAAACAGTTATTTCACCAATATGGATAGATTTTATTTGGTTTTTCGCTAGCTAATAGCTTACACATAATTTGGATCACGATAGAAACTGTTTTTAAAGAAAGATAACTCAAATATATCGTCGTGTGAGTCTTATAGTGTTATATGTCCACTTTTGATAAAATGGAGAAAGCTATATATTTTATATCCAGGTGCAATGGTCTACCTCCCTATATATCTAAAATATAAGATTTCTACATTCTACGAGTTTTTTTTGTACTGTTCTGTCTCCAACCTCCAATTGAATTATAATAACTAATTCATCTAGTTGGACACCGAAAGTTTGGAGAAATATAGTTTTATAGTGCAGTATCTCCGCTTTTTTAAAGTTTTTAGGTATTTGTGCTGTAAAATATTTGGTATAAGAATTATCTTAGTAGTACTATGCTTGAGTGAATTGTTTGCATGGTTTGAACCCTATGAGTAATTCTTATCAAATTAAGCATTCCCGAATTGGAGATATTACACAATTGACTTATCCATGATTTATCACCAAAAGAAATATAGGAATTAATTTCTAAAACAACATTGTTTGTCGTGAAGTGTTCTATCTCTAGAAAAGGAGGTGCTCGTCTATTCAAAAGACAATTGAACAAAAGGTTATTCTTCATGTGCGTTAATTCAATTTCTACATACATTATTATATCTCTGTCAAATATTTATGATATTGCATTTTTAAACTTTATGTTCAATTTCCAAACACTTAAAAAAAATTGGACTTACAACAATATAACACTCGCAAGACGATATTTTGAACGAATGAATAGTCTTAAAATAGTCTAATCAATGGTGTACGTGGGTTAGCTCAGGAACATGACAGTTGTTTTTTATTCATTCGGTTGGTTGATAAAGTCTAACGTTTGATTTTTTGTCAGTTCTTATGGACTTTCCCTTCCTGCCAACTTGAAAGATAAATTTAAATGCAAAGCTTAACTCGGTGATATGCATTAAAACATTACCATTAAATGTTAACATTATTTTATCCTTTGATAATTAATCATTGTCCCAATGGTAAGTCCATACTCAAAGACAGTGCTAAACAAAATAGTGTTGAGAAAAAATGACAATCCGTAATTTTACGGTCAACGGTAGCAAATTAAGTATAAGATATAGTTACATCCTTTTGTCGCCAAGCGATAATTGTAATAGATAAATCATAAAATAATAACGATTAAGGTTCCATAACTCTGGAACAACAGTAAAAACATGATTTGATGTCAAGGAAACATTTAAACTCAAAAGTCGAAGAGAATCTGACAAAGACATGGCAAAATGAAAGTCGATAAACATACAAATAGATAAACCTTTGTATTTCAATGCCATATAAAACAAAT
The DNA here is from genome assembly GCF_021869535.1 of Mytilus californianus. Lineage (NCBI taxonomy): Eukaryota > Metazoa > Mollusca > Bivalvia > Mytilida > Mytilidae > Mytilus > Mytilus californianus. The sequence continues at coordinate 20,511,945 of NW_026262701.1, forward strand.
TATACGTGAAAGCGTGGAAATACATTTGTTTGTCATTTTTGAACTGAGTTGTAAATTAGATGCAACAGTAGATAACCGATGTTCAAATCTCATCAACCCATCAGAAGATGTAAATCGAGATAAAAAAAAAAGTACAACTGAGGGAATCGCATGAACTCTGAAATGAGTGCGACCAGGTGCGTCAATAAGGTAAGGCGTCTCCTACTGTGTATTCATCAACTGTCATGCGAATCCACACTCCACAAATGTAATAATCAGCAATAGGACACAACTGGTAAATTTACAGAATAGACGACTATTCGGGCATTTAAAGAACTAAGACCGTGAAAACATATCGCTTTTGAGTGAGGACACAGACACATCGTATCAGTCAACCAATTCGGGTTGGTTACCGTTAAACTTATGCTGTGTCGACTTCAGTCGTTCTCTCTCATAACTCCTTTAGAGCGTTTTTGTGTAAGGAGCACAACACTTTTAATGAAGTCCGCATAACGTGAATATTCTCAATAGAAACGTATAACTTGAATAAAGTAAACTCAACGTAATACGATTGGGCAGAGGGTATGTTACTGGTGAGATGCGCAAAATTGACAATTGAAAAACTGAAATCATACCATGTGTTACAAATTCTTGTTTGAAGTTGTCCATCTGTGTCAATATCAAGATAGGAAGCAGACCGTCTTGTGTCGGATGCATCCTTAATCTGAAGTTCATTTGAATATTAGATGAAAACATTCAATGAAATGTAGATCATTGAGTAACAGGACATATCATTTAAAATTAAAAGTGAAATTAAAAAACTTTGCAAGATGCATTTACTTTTTTACCTGTGAGAAGGTTCTGTATGACATTTGATTCATGTGAGTATGAACAAGTCGGCCATTTGGGAATCTCAATGTGAACCCATTTACCGATGAAATATCAATCCACCAAGTTCAAATTATTTGTTGGCTAATACATATTCAAGCATTTTAATGGTTTCTCATTCAGTGATGGAATCAGTGTGGTTCTCCAAATAGTGAGATTTTGGAATGGTCTAATTCCTGTACCAAGTCAGGAAAATGGCCATTGTTATATTATAGTTCGTTTCTGTGTGTGTTTCATTTTAGTGTTGTGTTCTGTTGTGTCGTTGTTCTCCTCTTATATCTGATGTGTGACCCTCAGTTTTAGTTTGTAACCCGGATTTGTTTTTTTCTCAATCGATTTATGAATTTCGAATAGCGGTATACTACTGTTGCCTTTATTTATACAAGGACTTTGTCTCTACGATTCCCATCTTATACAAAAATACTGTTTGATTAGAATTTGTAGTCGATCTTTCAATTGAGAGTTGGGAATAGTAATGTAGATGGTAGATAAGTGTTGACATTACTGCAAAATTCTTAATGTTAAAAATCCATATTTGATTGACACCACTGGTCAAATATACCTCGTCGTCATAATATGTCTGAATGCCATAATAAACTGTAGAAAGAATGGTAGTAAAGAAAAGAACTTTACAAAGAGTTTAGACTGTAAATAAATTGTATGAGTTTTTATTTTAGCGATTAATATCCTGTTTTTTTTTCGTTATAATAACAACATCGCAACAAATCATTCATTTACAGTATTTATCGTTATAAAATGCATTCAGTTCTTACAAATCACTTCAGTTTAATAGTATTACAATAAGAAAGAGATACAGAAGATAGGGGGGATAACACCGCGTTGAAACGGGTGTGAAATCAGGTGCACTCGAAAATGAGAATTTCAAAGATCACATGAATTAATGACAAATGATTATCCATCAAAATTACAGAAAGCTAAGAGTGAACAACACGAACTCAATTAAAATTCAGGTGAATAGTTTAAATGTGCTATTATTTTCCATAACTGTAGTGTTATACCTAAAGAGAGAAATTAACTATACGAAATTTCAAAATAAAAGCTTAAAGAAGACAAAAATATGCAAGTCTAATAGAAATACTCTATGTCAGAATCTTGAAGTCTATAATATCAAAATTAGAAATAATTACAAAGAATGAAAAGAAGCTAGCATTATCCTTTAACTCAATGTTCCGCTGAATAGATGATGTCCTCTCACTAAATATTTCGTGACTATGTTAAACGCATCTATACCATCTTAGTATTTGAGCAAATCATTATTTCCTTTTTATCTGGGTTAAAGGACATTAACCAATTTTTTTACCAATCATTGAGTTTGTTTAAATCATGACTAACTACTACCTCTAAGTCTGTAATACTTGCGGTGGAATATCCCAGCGACGTATTATCAGAAAAAAGTCCAGTCAATGAAATTAAATTTTCGCCAATATCATTTATATACAGCAAAAAAAAGGGGGACCGAGAACCTGAGCCTTGGGGTACCCCCGCAGAAACAATGGACAATGACGCATCTCTGATAACTACTTTTTGTTTTCTTTGAAAAAGATAATTTTTAGTCCATGCAAGTAAATTTCCCTTTATTCCATAAGAATTCATTTTATATATAAGTCCATTATGCCATACTTTATCAAATGTTTTGGAAAAATCACAGAATACGAAGCAACTTAATTTTTTTTTTTTTTTCAAAAGAATTTAGTATAGTATTATAAAGTTCAATAAGTTGATGTACAGCTGAATGTTTTGGCATAAATCCTGACTGATACATATAAATAAGTTTGTTCCTATGTAGATGGTTATAAATATGTTTGTAGACTCATTTCGTTTCCTACACAGCTAATTGGGGATATCGGTCGAAAATTAGATGGTAGGGATGCATCTGCTTTCTTAAATATGGCGATCACATTGGCTTTTTTCCATGAAGAAGGGTATTTACCTTGGGACAGGGAATTATTAAGTATAATTTTAAGGGGTTTTGCAAGTTTTTGGGGGGATATTTTAAGCACCCTGTGACTGATTCTGTCTGACCCAGATGCTTTTTTAGGATCAAGAGTAAGAAGTATGTCGACTATTTCACTCTCTGATATTTGAATATCACTAATTACACTTTCCGTTCTATTCTCAAATGGGGGCATCTCAACATTTTGTTCCTCAAGTTTTGATATTGAAGCGAAGTATTTATTCATTCGTTCACATTTGTCAATATCGTCATAAACAATATGGTCAAAATTTATATTTTGAATTGGTGGAATTGCGTTATTCCCTTTATTAGATTTTATTAACATCTTCATTATTTTCCAGTAATTTATAGGACTGGAATTATCCAGTAAAAAATTCTCCAAATTTTTTTCAAAATTTTCTCGGGTAGTTTATTTCATATTATATACCTTATTTCTTTGTTTTTTAAATCTTATTTTATCACTTTCTTTATTATTTTTTAGAACTGTTTTCCGTAACCTATCGCGAATTCTAATTTCCTTTCTTAATTGATTATTGAACCAAGGTTTGTCGTTACATCTTATTGTTATTTTCTTTGTGGGTATGCATTCCCTAGCTATTTCCAAAAATATTTTCGTAAATTCATCACACATATCATCGACGTCCTCAAAATTTCCTCTATCTTGTCACTCCAATTAGTTTCGTCCATATTGTCATTAAACTTAACCAAATCTATTTTGTCATATTGTCATATTTCGGAGTTCAGTATTTTTGTGATTTTACTTTTTATATCTTTTAAGATTTTAATAACATCAGAATAAGCGCATATAAGATTTTCACTCAATATAATAGGATCTAATAAAGTACTTGAATTTACCGTCACTCTAGTAGGCTTATCAATAACATTTAAAAAACAAAAGGAATTCAATATATCGACGAGTTTGTTATTGTTTTCACAAAATAATTTAGAATTAAAGTCACCGACCAGCACGATATTTTCGTTGATCTGAGTGGCCAACTCGATTGCATATGTTAATCTGTGCCAGTAATCTGGGTCAGTCCATTGTGCTCGATATGAGTTGCATAGTAAGAAAGACTTGCCTTTGGCATTTATTTCGAGCCAAATTGTTTCGTCAATTGAATTTTCTAGTTACTGTTTTCGTACCATTCGAATCTCGTCTTTGGTATATATAAGTAGACCACCACCCGCATTTGTTCTATCTTTTCGCTGTATTATATTTGAAAAGGATTCTAGAAAAATAGTACAACCGTCTATCCGTTCATCAAGATGTTTCTCGGTTAACAATAAAATATCAATATCTTCAGCAAAGTCATGGAGAAAGTCTATTTTGTTCCTTATACTTCGAATGTTAAGATTACAAAGTGAGATTGTATTGTCTAAAGTATTATTTAGTGAACTGGAAGAAACCTTTCTGGACCCGGAATATTTTCAATGTTACCTAGCATAAGTATGAAATTCAATACGAAGAGAAGAAATACTGCATTTACATTTGGATTTAAGCTTTGTAGACAGAGCAGGGCAGCAAAGAGGAACGAGCAACGCAGGTTAGTTAATAGTAAATCTGTATATGAAGAAGAAGGGTGATTTACAAATCTTCTTGATTTCCTCGTATGAGCATGAAACATTCCTATGGCCGCTCTATATGTCTCTAGGCTGTTACCCATTCGGCAACAAGACTATGACTAAACATCTTGAGCTACCAAAGTTATGTTTCATTTTCAGTGTGATAAACAAACCATCGTGTCCACAGTCGTAAAAAAAAATAAAGTATGAACAAAACGTAAATAAGTGAACTATGTAAACTTTACAAGTACAATGTAAATCGACAAAAAGTTGAAAGAAAATTTAATACCATTTGGTATGGAATCAGTGTTTTTGATAAATGGGATATAATCATTTTAGTTAAGTTTTACTTACGATACAATAGCATGTGTATAATAGAAAAAAAGAGTGTATTTACAAAAGAAAATAGCAGGAGTTCAATCACATAAATTTACAAACTTACATATTAACATGCATACATTCATCCACATTGAATACATACTCACAATCAGACTTACAAACATACAAATACATAGATACATTAAACGTACTATATACAAATTTCAACACCCATATGGTATTGATGTAAGTCCAAAGTTCATTATGGAAATGGTTTTCGAAAGTTAGTGAAGATAGGCTATTTAGATAGAACTTCCGAGGCACACAAAAACAGCCCCATTGCATTTTAAATAGATAGAAGAAATTATGAATCAAACATCATGCGTTTGTCTTTATGTTTTACAGTATGATTTTTAAGCGATCTAGATGTAACTGAGATGTGTATCTAAATCCCTATCTTAATATATAAGAAGTTTTCTATTAGTAATTTGATTTAGAGTTTTAATTACAGCTTCAAGTTGTATTTTGCTGTTAATTAAAACAGTTGTTTAATAAACAAACTATATTTGTTAAGTGTATTTGAATGGTGACAATTTCACTTTGAAATATAAAATGCACTGAACAAGTACAGACATGAAATATAAAAGGTACTGAACAAATACAGACAAAACAAAACAAACATGACAACATAATTAAAGGGGAAAAAACACAAAGAGTTTACAGGACATATAATATTACTTTACGACGCTCGATAGTTAATCGTGGTCCCTAACACCCTGATTTTTCTCGTCCTGTGCATCAGTGATATTATCAGTACTTTCGTGATTTACCGTTTCGGACTTTACCGATGACATGTGATCTGCTAATGTCTGATGTTTGGATTCCTAGATCAAACTTTTCGTTACAAACATCTAATATAAGGTCGTCGGTATTAACCGGATGCATTACTTTACCATATCTGTCAACCGGGACCTGAATATTGTGAAATCGAAGGCTGGTTCTACGGGAATACTGTTGATTTTAAGACGGTTTTCTAGTAGACCGATTTTCTGGTATAAATCGCCAATCTCTGAGTTGTAATCATCTAGTCGGTGTAAATTTTCAACCACTATTTTGTTTAAGGAAAGATAGTTTGCGGCTTGTACTGCTATCATTTTATCTTTGTTCTGCAATTTTTTCTTCTTTTTTTTTAATTGTTTCAATCATAGGTGCAATATGCTCTTCTACAGTGGATATGACCTTAGTCTGAATTGTTTTGTTTAAGGAAAGTTCAATTGACTCACACAGTTTTTTCTGTAATTACAGGTATAAATTGGTCCAGAACTTCAGGACTAGTTAATGCTTCAACCACTTTGTCAGCAATAGTTTTTCTGAAACCTTGGGTTTTCTTGGATGTTATCGAACTTAAGTCCCCCACCGAGTTTCGTTGTCTGATCTGACGGGTAGCTTGCCTAGCGGTCCCCGGCAAGTCCTCAGGACTTTCTGGATTACTCCTTTTTTGGGGGTCGACCAGGTTTAATTGGTGTGTCAATATATATATACCGGCGTTCAGTATTAGTTCCTTTTTTTTTTTTTAACAACATAATTAAATATTTATTTCAAATATTGGCTTGTTACAATATCCTTCAGGAGTCCAAGCTCCTCTCAGTATTAGTTCCTTCATTTGTAATTTGTCGGGAACTAGGCAGAAGAATGTTAGTGAGTAGGTTGGCTTTGCTAGATTTTTCTGTGTTTACATCCATGGGCGCGGCCATATTTGTGAGCGTTTGACTATCGAAAAAAGTGGATGACGATATTTAGAACTGTTTTTTTTTTTGATATTTGACGATAATGATTATGTTAAATTTGTTAGTTTCCTTTGTAAAGACAATTAAACACTATTATTTCATCCTTCCATTAATAAATCCCATTTCTTGAGGGAGCTCGTCTACATGTACGTATATGGCCTGCGCATGCCCTTTTCCTTAATGAATATGAGTATAGCAATTCATTTACAAAGTTGTCTTTCCCTTAACATTTGATTTATATTGTCCCCTTAGTATCTTCTAAGTTTTCTTTATATAAGCAACCAAAAATACACTTGTTTCAATTTTCTTTAGAAACAATCTTTTCTTTCCAATTTCAATTTCTTAAACTTATGTGAGTATTCAGTATCAAATCTGTACATGTGAATTTGTGAAATTCTTATATTATCATACTTTAATTACACAAGTAAAAACAATATTTGGACCATATTTATTTTTCTCATTTCTTTTTAAATGAAACGGGCGTCCAGCGTAACGAATTTGGTACTGCTTCGCAGTATTCGCATTTATCATAAAATTTAATTGTTTGGTCCATAACATATATAAAATACTACTGCAAATTATTTCAAGTATCCACAACAGTGACAGTATGGTTGGTATAATTGTACCTTCCAAAATGGCTTGTTTTGATCATTTCTATAATTAAATAGTAAAAAAAGGCGTCTAAGCAATGGTTCCTGCAGATGGATTGTAAAAAAAGACTTCCCCGACCTAGGTATGAACTAGATTAGATTATAAGATATTAATCACATGTAAAATAAAAATCTGTGGCATTGTATATTGATTTAAATAGTTTCACCTCAACGTATTAAATACGTATCATCGTATGTCTTTCGGTATATTTTCCAGAGCAGGTTGTCATTGATCTACGTGCTTATCATCAACATGCTAGTTAAAAATATTTTTGTTTCTGATACTAGTACTAGTGCTAGTAATCTATATCATAAAGTTTCATTACAACTGGTTGGATGAGGTAATTAAAAGAAAAAAAGTATTATTTGATTATGCTCATTATAATGTAACAGGTCATTTAGTCAAAGCCATTTTCAAAGAATTCATATATTTCTGGTTTTCTAATATGCAGTCTACACAATCAACGGGAAATGATAATATTTGCGGAAGAAATTCGAAAAAAATTTAAATACTTATTTGAATTAGTCATTATAGTATATTGTGGTCAGTTTTTATTGTCCTTATATAAATAACTTTAATTGAATACAGTGCATAACATAACGTTTGTGAGTGTAATATTTTTCTTTATCTTTAAAGTTCAAGATGCAAGCCATTGTCATTTGTAAAGGTTAGTATTTATTTTTATACGTATCTAAATTAAATGTAAATAATTGAAAAAATTGATGATTCGCGATATGTTTCTGTAGTATTTGATTTGTTTTTTCCAAATTCGAATTTTTGTCTTTATTTATTTGATTAGAGAAGTTTAAAAGAATTTTACATATCCTTTTATTAGTAGCAATAACATTGGCAAATGATGACGATTACTGCAAGCAGACAAATAACAACATAAAGGAAGAGTTTGCAACAATTGGGTTCACGAAAGTTTTGAAATCTCCTGTCAGCCAAGACTTGCAGTATAAATGGGAGAATGACAACGACACAATTGCCATAGGGGAAAGCATAAATCCAGATCAACACAACCTCAACAAATTTACTATTGATCGCCAACCAAACGAATACTATTTAAATATATCCAACATCACAACGGCTGACAAGGGGAAATACTGTTGTGAACAGAAAATGTATCGATGTTGTATACAGTTACATGTAAAAGGTAATTTGTGTTAATTGATTTACTTATAGTCACTCAGTTTTCTGTCCGTTCGTTCGTTTGTCCCTCCATTTGTCCTTCAATCCCACTTTTGTATACGCGATCGCATTTTCTTCGAAACCCGTTATTTGAATTTATGGACAAAACAATATAATATTATTCATATAATGTCGTTGTGCACCGCCTATTTTGTTTAAGATCCGAGTTATTTTTATTTATTTTCCTTTGAAAATAATCGACTTTGTCAATGCATTATGCCAAAAAGTAATATAACAAAAATACCGAACTCCAAGGAAAATTCAAATCGGAAAGTCCTTTATCAAATTGCGAAATCAAAAGCTCAAAAACATCAAACTAAGAAAACAACTGTCATATTTCTGACTTGGTACAGGCATTTCCTTATGTAGAAAATGGTGGATTAATCCTGGTTTTATAGCTAGCTAAACCTCTCACTTGTATAACAGTCGCATAAAATTCCATTATATTGACAACAATGTGTGAACAAAACAAACAGACACAATAGGTGAAAATGTCAAAAATAGGAATACAGAGTCAACATTCAGTTATAATCTTTATCACTATAAAAACAAAGAAATATGTCAATTAAGAAAAACAAAATGGCGTATAGAAAAAGCACATAAGCAAAAATGGAGGACAAGAGTACAACAAATAACCACAGCACAACAACACATTGGCGGCATGCATAAGTACCGAGCTACGCCAAAAGGATATTACCAAAAATGGACTAAACAGCAAAGGTTTGTAATTTACAAAGACAAATAAAAGAACACTATAACACGTAGTTAAGATGATAAACAACGTCAGTACCTAGAATCTATACTTCAAGACCAGCATGTATTATTTGTGAAGTTGATACAAAATATTTCTCAACAAGGTCTTGGTATCTTCCGATGAACTTTTTTAGAAAAAGGACGAGACGTTCTTTGACATAACCCATCAACTTTCTGCTCAGACACGGGTGACGTTTTATAAAATCTGGGTAGCAAGCTCTTGAATACCGAATTAGTTGGGAAATGTGTATCCCATATGCAGGTGAAGTTGGTATATTGCTACTAAGGTTGGGGAAATTGATAATTTCAAAATTAAAATCGTCTCGTTTGTCATAGATTATGGTACTGAGATGACCGCTTATGTCAAATTCGAGGAATAAGACTAAAAATGAGGCGGAGGAAGCCGTGTCTGTTGTTTCTAGTTCTGGAGGAACATCATCAATATATCTGAATGTGAAATTAAATGATATGGCTTCTCTGATCTTCTTGTTTTTGACAAGTGTTTGAAGGAACTCCGACTCATATGAAAAGTGTTCATAAGGTACAGCCACACATCATAACCAAATTCTGTATCTATGAAAGAGTAAAGGGTTTAAGTCATTTGTTGTAACGAAATCCCTGACTTAATAATTAACCGGTAGTGACAGTTTCTAGACTTACACCGAAACATCTTAACAAAGTCTTGTGTGAGTAGGTCGACTAAGTTTTATTAGGTTAAAAATAACCTTTATAAAAGAGAAAATTCTAACCAAAGCAACAAATCATATTAAACCATTCCTTTAACTCTATATCGGAAACCTAAACAGCCAACTATTGAATCCAGTAATGCAAAATTAATTCATACAGTAATAGCAAGGAGGACACAGCAAAACTGACGAGCACATAAAACACTATACTCACTGCAAATTGTTTTTAATATACATGTAAATGATGCGGCTAGGCTTTTTTATTGTTCCATAGCCTATGTAGACATTCAGTTTTCCTGGAAATTAAAATTTATGGTCCGCCATTTCCTCCTACAGTCTTATTTAATGTACACAACTTTGTTAACTACACTTAAAGGATATGTATTCCACCAGCTACACATGAATGATGTGATGTAGCTAGTCGCAGTGAAATGTAATGAAACTTAAGTAAAATTATGTTTTCCTTTTTATGTTTTATTTGAAATATTTCCTCTTTTTATCCAGTCTTGCTGATAAAGTTACATTCTATTGTTAAAGTTTTAGATCCAAAATGGCAAACTCATTTATCGCCGAAAATTCGGAGGCTAAATTTGTAAATATACCTTCAAATGAATCCGTGACGTGTTTAATATTCAAAATTAATGATTATCATTTATGTATGATTCAGAGGTGCCAGAGGTTCCCATTATCCAGCTCGATAATGGTTCCTTCTTGTGCAGTACAGCTGGTTTTCCGGATATCATAAGCTACTCAATGTGGGAACACAAATCACCAGCGGGAAAACACCTACGATATTTAAAAGGGACATAAAATGGAATTCTAAATTTAGACTTTTTGGACGGGAACATTGGGCTTGATACTACGTACAGTTTGGACGGGATGTATATTTGTCAGGTTATCAACCACATGGCAGAAGACGGAGCAACACATTTCGAATTTGGGTTTAAAGGTAGTTACAACACGTGGCAGGGCTCGTCCATAAACTTTGAAATACAATTAAATTAATTAAACAACAACAAAGGTCAGCTAAATCTTTAAATAATTCGCATGGCTGATTTTAACACATTGTTTGCGCCTTTTGCAAGGACTATTGTAAATCAAAAAAAACCCTTAAAAATAACAAAACCGACCAGTAAGACAATATCTAAAGAATAAATAAAACGGCCAAAATAAGTTGAATGCTTCTATAAATTGTTGCCAACATTTTTTTATCCATTTTTGCTTTTATGGTAATTATACCAGATATAAAAAAAAACTCGACAGCAAATTTTGTCACCTAGACTGCCGTTTCTGTACGCTTCAAGATATGAGTTATTGCCATTCAATGAAGATTTCTTTTCTGTTCTACTCTCTTCCTCCTAGTTTGGCTGGATAGGATACAATGTAACCCCTGATGTGGACATTATCAATTATGTTATTCAATGTTAAAAAAAAATAAAATGCAAAGAGAAAAATGAGGAGAGAAATGATAAAATATACACTGAAAATCAGATATAAATAAAAATCAAATATATAAAAATTGAAAAACAATTTGAGACAATTATAAACTGAAGAATAATGATTATACATCACTAAATGAAGCTGATTAATTGATTGTTCCCTTAATGTCCAGTGGCAAATATGTCTTGCATATTCACGACGAGATGCAAAGTGGATCGACCTGAAGTAAATGATAACAATTTTAGAGCGACACTTTAGAGATAGAGCGTTGGCTAGAGATAAAACGTATGCCGTAATGAAAATGAACCATGATCAAAATCGAAGTTAAACTCTTACCCCCAACCCCCCTCTTTTTTCTCCACGTTAGGCGAATGCCAAAAACAAAACGACATGAATTTACCATCAATAACGGCCACTATAAGATAGTGATGAGGGTGATTTTTTTAACGACCTTGACTACCCATGAGGGTCTTGCATGATCGGCCCTGGCTTGCAACTTTTTGGGCATTTAATAATTTATCATAAGGTAATTGATATAATTGAGTGACAAGAAAGAAAAAAAACATAGCATGAATAAAAGTTAAAATGAACAGTAATTTGATAGAACAAATTAAATAAATAAATAAATATTTCCCGGTTTCGGACAGGTTTGTATTTCCACTCAAATACCGTCTGAATATTGAGATAATCAACCAAAAGCACTTGGATTCTCTGAAATTGTAAACCATGGTATTTCGCTGGCTGTTTTTTTTCCTGATCCTATTTTGGACGCCCTGATTCTAAGAGGGCGTGTCTAATTCGTCATTTTAGTAAATTGAACCTCAACTTAAAGACCTACAACGGGTTAATAAGTTTGAGGTACAATAAGTATAAACAAAAGATGTTCTTTATGAAATGAGATCGTCCCAGATATCTTAGATAATTATTATGCTATAATATTTGTAATAAGGGAAAAACAATCTACCAGACAGAAACAGCAATTGGTGATTCATTTAAACAGAGAAAAGTAAATAATTTTTGTTTGCAGATGATGGCACAAATGTATAATGTGCAACTCTAAAAGCTTCGCATACGACTGTTTCCGTTATAATGTACATTGATTGAGGTTCTAAATTATGCCAAACATTACTTTGTCGTTCTAAAGAAAAATTATATTATTATTATAGGGACTATTGATTCCCCAATATATATTTTGCTTTTACAGCAATATTGTCATTTTGTATGATCTTTTAAGAATTGTAGCTTTCATATTAATTCTGTAAATGGCCTTTTTGGTTTGTATTTGGTGAAAATTATTGTATTCTGATCTATAATTACCATATTTTTTTTTAATCCTTTTATCAACCAAATGTCAGAAAAGGATTCTTTTGTGTTCAGTGCCGATTAGTTGAGTCAAGCATTTGCCAACTGATTTTTATAGATTGCTCTTATGATGCGCTGTTATCTTCTCCTCTGAAACTACACGACCAAATGCTACCAAACTACCAAACTTTAATTAAATGTTCAGTATGGAATGTAATCGCGTATTGATCCATCAATAAACATGGTCGCTGTTGATAAAATAGGACACAGGGCTTAAACTGCAGTCTTTGGTCTATATCTCAAAACTAAAGCGACACTTAACACAAACATGATCTTTTAATGCTTACTGTCAATACTATTTACATATATATATATGACAGATTTCTATGAAATGTGTTAAAAGGAAGAGGAAGCAGGAAACGCAACAAAGTCAAATAAGCAATACTATCATGCGGGAGCGCTTATTTTTTTATTATTGATTATTGCTATTGTTTTTGTGAAAATTTTGTATTTTCAACATAATTTTGTTCTTTTCAATATTAGAAAATATAAATCGTAAATGTACTGAAGACTTTTATTGGGTGTTTCAATTTTATATATTTTTTTTCAAATTATAATCTATTTTTGGAAGACATTGAGAGAAATACCGGTCATGCTTGTGATGCTTTTATTGTTGTCTTTTCTGTCCACGAACGACAATCGTTTGATGAGGCTACAAAGTACCTCACTTACCTTAGAAATGAACTCTTTATAGACAGAGCTATTATACAAGTGGCAAACAAGGTGGATTTAGTCGGTAAAAGACATAGTTTCCGAAGGTAAGATAATGTTTTAAGGTGTCTTTAAACCTAGCACGATGAATTATATGCACATTACCAAAGCAGAAAGTTGTGGATATTATTGTAATTGAAATTAAGGCTATCAGTTTAATGGTTTTCACGGTTTTTTATTCTACTACAATATTAAAGTAACTATAACTTCTACTACGAAACTATCATCTATACTACATCTTAAACCTTATTTTTGGGGGGTTGAGGCAACACCCAAAGGTTTACTAACTTTAGTCAGTCACAACATGCATATACATATAACGAAAATTAATACATCACACAACGACAACTATTAAACTAGAGTTTTATAGCACGAGAACGGGATTGAAAGTCTTTGGAAATGGTTTACTATTCCCTAACAAAGAACAGGAGTGTAAAGAAACATAAACGTGACAACTGTTGAAGTAAACGTCAAATACATACTCTGTTACAATTATCAAGTCTGCCATTATTTTACAAATTCACAAAAATGCCATCCCATGTACATTACAGAATCCAAAAGTTTGAGCATATATAGTCTTCATTTTTCTATCCCTTTATATTTCAGAAGCAAAACAACTCGCCATCAAACACAACTGTAAATACACCGAAACATCAGCAACATTCAATCACCTAGTTGATGAACTTTTTGTCGGTGTTCTAAAACAGATTAAACTTAAACTCAGTCCAGAAGTTGTTGACAAATCCACACTTGAAATTTCAAAAGGAGGAGTAAAACAGTCTAAGGGACCCACGGGTCTTTTAAGTAAACTATTAAGAAGAAAATTGAAAACAGTCAATGAAGTTGTACTGGATTTTGAGTGAAAATTAATCTATACTCATTATTTCTTGATTTGATCCCCCCGCCAGGTGAGAAAAAAAAACGTCAGTAATAGAGAAAGGACAGTTATGTGTAGTAGTTACCGAACAAAACTTAACGTTTAAAGTTTTATTTGTCGATTAGTAGCTATTCCAGGAGTAAGCAACAGACAGGTCACGTGGAGTCTAGTAGTATGCAAGTCCAGATACGTGCTTAGAAAAAACTTACAAGTCACAGATGTTTTAATCATCATTGACTTAAAAATCATTATAAATATCATATCCATTGTTCATTCAAAATAAGACATTAACCATTCCTTATTCTTATATGAATAAATTTTATTTAAAACTTTGTAAGTTTATTTTTGCACGGTCTTTACAATGAAGTACGCATTTTTCTTGATGGGTTTTCACATAGATGTCTGGATTGGAATCTGTAAGACAATGTTTTGTTTTTACACTGAATATTTTGATTTCAGCTCTTTGGCGTCGAAAACATAACCTTCTGTCAAATTTTTAATTTTATGTCGATAACAGGAATAAAAAAAAAGCATGAATGACGATCTCGTGATTCATCATCACTTTGGTGGTAATCTTATTTCCAAGTGATGTTTACTAATTACTAGGAAAGGATCTAATAGCAAAGCATTTATATTCCATTTCTTGAAACATCATAAAAACGGGCATATTATACATAAATGATGCTACAATGAAGGCTTTTGTTGATTGATTATTTTATGCTTTATGTAGTGGTAATAATTTCAAGCATATTCATCACGATTAATGCATTGGAGTAAGTCAAAGAGATTTAGAAAAAGGGTGTATGGGTTGATGTACACAATATATCATGAATCAGTGTATAGTTGTACAAGTTAAAACCAGCGCTGCATGGTGAACTAACTTAAAGTTAACGTTTTGTAACAAGTTCTAGATTTGAACCGGAGTATTCCTTATGAAAATTTCATTTCGATGGTGATCACAGCATATCTTCAAAATGTTAAATGGCTGTACTGCTGCAGTTAATTATAATATTATGTTTGAGATTTTGCAACGATATGAAACCTATCATTTGTGTAGCTCATCTGTCACTTTAGCGTCATATGAACTATTGCCAATATATGAGTCCGTCGTTGCATCCTTATTTTGCCGTAAACTTTTAAAGTTCTAACTCTCTGAAAACCGCAAAATCAATCTAGACCAAACCAATCACAATCATCACTATGGTGTCTACTATATGTACAAGTCAGCTGAGTTCGCATCTCAAAGAACATGACCGAAATGGCAAAAACAAAATGCAATATTTGGGTAAAATGCAACTTCACCTGAACACTTGATCACAGTAAAAGAAACAGAACATCTGGTAAAGGAAAATGGTCCAGAATGTTAAGAGCTATCTAAATTTTTTGTACCATTATTTTAGATAAAAATTTCCATACGACTCTTGATTGGAATTATTGTTCATATATGATATTTTTGAAAACTGTAATTATAGATAGAAACTGCTTATAGTAAAAATTATCAGCGACACACAATCTACAAATAAGTCCATATAATTGCCATCGATAATTGACTCCTTATATTGCTCCTCATAGATCAGTTATGATTTTAACCAATTGTTGCGTGTTTGTTTATGATTTTGATACTAATATAACAAAGAAACTGCAAAACAGCTAGAAAAGGTGAGGAGTACAGGATCTACATGTACAAAAGTGCAAATATGGTTTAAACCATTAATAGGCTCCTAAAAGTAGTTGTTGTCCATTATGTTTTTCATCCCTGTCTGCATGTTATCGTGAAGATTTACAATAAAAGAATCTTTAAAAAAAAAACAAAAATTATCAACATTTCAAGATTTACAAATGAAACTTTAACGGACTGCTTAAATGGGTTATTGTCCTTAAATGAAGATATTTTTGTTTACTTTTTGTATTATTTAAAAAACGTGGTAAAAGATAGACTAAAAATATCAAGAATAAAGTGATCAGTAATCATATATATAAGATCTACAAATTGGTCAACAGGACCGTGCTCACCAATTGTTATCTTATAAGAGTTGCTGCTTTTAAATGACATATTTTTAGAAATTATTTCGTTTTAGGCTGTTATCTTCCAAAACTAGTATGCTATAGACATAACATATTCCCCGTTATGTCGTATATATACATGTAATGGTGGGGTACTTGGTACATGTGTGAAGAAAAATAGAATTGTTTGAAGTTTTGCTTCTCTTAATGTTAAACTTCATTTTTGTTAAATGCAATGTTTGATTGTTACCTCATGGACAGGTATGATTTTTTATATACATTGTTTTTTGTATTCAATTACTTAAATGTCCTTGGATTTTAAAATTTTGGGTTTGAGCGTTTCTGATGAAGGAAAAATCAAGAACTGCGCTTCAACCACATCAAATTTATAAAGTGTTATTTTCATTTTCTACAGTTTTTTCCATCAATATCTTGTTTGTTCGAAATGATGATTTTTTTTTTGTCTGTTTGTTTGTACATTCGTCCAGTTATTTATGATCTACCCGATTTGTCTCCGTTTTTCAAAACATTAGATATACTAAATGTGAGGTCTTAAAAAGTTACAGACATTTCTCCTTCTCTTTTTGTGTCCGCATGAATTATGTCCATTTTGTCACCCCAAACATGTGAACACCATAAAATTTTATACCTTTAAGTGACTCTCAGTTTGTATTATAAAATGAGTATGAACTCAATAAATTACGCACGGGGGGAGAGATACTCTACAACATTTCTTAGACGAGCCTTCAATCAAAATACAACTTATATTTAAACGTTTCTGTTCCTTGAAATTAAGGTAAAAGCAGTATTTATTTTACGGGCAAATGAAATACAACCCTGTGACGCAAATGAAATTCTACATTTAAAAAAAGGCACAAATGAAATACTGCATTTTTTCAAACATTGGCGCAAATGCAATGCACCCGATATTCTGAATTACAAGACATTGAATTGTCTACCGTAACGCCCATCCTAAGTTCAGAGAACCCCAACACTTCAATTGGAAACATAACTTAAAAATAAAAAAAATATATGGATTCAATTGAGGACTACGCCAGAGCATGAACTAAACGAGAAGAAGCTGAACTGGACACTTTGTCAGAATGAGTCAAAACAGTCAGGTCTCTAATAAAACGTCGAATTCATAAGTTGAAAAACTGTGTGAATGATCGACCAAATTCCGTTTTCTGAGACAAAAAAGCTGTGAAATGTCTATCATCTCTATCTTCACGATAGATATGTTGTTTTTCCTGCGGACAAAGTTTCAAATATTATTGTCTTTGTATGTAAATCGTACTACTACGAGTGTCTGGTAAAAGAATTAGGAATAAATTAGCACTCAGGTAATCCCTCATACAAAAACATATTATTTGACAGGGATGAGATTTTGGCGAATCATTAGTCCTTCATGGCTTCAATGAACATTACATTGAACAGCAGCAAATCTGAGGACTTACCTTGTTTGTACTGGATACCATAGCTTCACAAAATTCCATACAAACAACGGTACACTGCCGGCTCATCTGCATGTTCTACAAAGGAATTGTCCATTAATTAGATTGACAACAATTCTGTCCGCAGTGAATATACTGTAAAATACTGTAAAACCATATGTGGATTCTAAAAAACTCTAAAGAACTTCTGGATAATTTTAAATATCGATCTTTCTCTGAAAGTAATTTTATCAAAACTTTTGATTTTTCAACCCTGTATACCACCTTTCCCCATGTGAAATTGAAAAATCGTCAAAAAGAAATAATCCACATGACAATGCTTTTCAATATAAAAATGGTTGCATACGCTATTTTATTACTTTTGGATACTATACGGAATATTTTGTTAATAGTGAACAAAAAGGTAAAACACGCTACACAGAGGATTCCGAACAAATTAAGTGATCAGTATGCTGGAGTTTCTTATTGACAACATATTGTTGAATTTGGAGGTAGACTTTTTTAACAAATTGTCGGCATTCCTATGGGAACAAACTGTGCGCCTCTCCTAAACGGTCTCTCTTTTTTTCATAGGAGTCGCAGTTCCTTCAGACATTTGTCAAAAACAAGAGGATCAAAGAAGCCAGATCATTTAATTTTACATTTAGATATATTGATGATGTTCTTTCCATTAACAATCCAAACTTTACTGATTGGGTTCCATTAATATATCCTCTAGAACTAGACAATAAAGAAACAACAAACACGGCTTCCTCCGCCTCATTTTTAGACTTATACCTCGAATCTCAGTACCAGAATCTATGACAAACGAGACTACTTTAATTTTGAAATTATCAATTCCCCCCCACCTTAGTAGCAATATACCATTTTCACCTGCATATGGGATATACATTTCCCAATTCATTCTGGTATTCAAGAGCTTGCAGCTACTACTCAGACTTAATAAAACGTCACCAGTGTCTGAGAAGAAAGTTGATGAACCAGGGTTCTGTCAAAGAACGTCTCGTCCTTTTTTTAAAAAAGTTCATCGGAAGATACCAAGACCTTGTTGATAAATATTCCGTATCAACTTCACAAATAATACCTGATGGTCTTGACGTATACATTCTAGGTACTGACGTTGTTTACCATCTTAATTACGTGTTATAGTGTTCATTTATTTGTCTTTGTAAATTATTAACCTTTACTGTTAAGTCCATTTTTGGGGAAATCCTTTTGGCGTGGCTCGGTACGTATACATCCCGCCATTGTGTTATTGTGCTATTTTCATTTTTTGTATTCTTGTCTCTCATTTTTGCTTATGTGCTTTGTCTATATGCCATGTTGTTTTTCTTTGTTGACATATTTGTTTGTTTTTATAGTGATTAAGATTATAACACAATGTTGACTGCTGTACCCTTATTTTTGACGTTTTTACCTATGATATCTGTTTGTTTAAAAATTTGTTCACACATTGTTGTCAATATAATGGAATTTTAAGCGACTATCATACAAGTGAGAGGTTTAGGTTGCCTCCCCTGATTGTCCAATTTTTTGAAATTACAGGTATAAAAGTGATGAAACTTTGTGGGACAATTGGGAAGTTTAAATGTGGGACAATTGGGAATTGTTTTGATAGTAATTAAATTGTTTTTATAGTGTGTAGCAGGTAATTAAAGGTAACTAACCATTGTAACTTATAAAATAAGAAATAAACATAACCAAATAATAATATTTACATTTTTTTTTTGCATATATTAGCAACAAAGTATCATCAAACACAGACTATAATATGTATTTAGTCATAAAATAGCACATATCAAGCACTTCTCAATTCTACATTGATATATAATAAAAAGAGTTTCACTTAAGCACACATAATAAACAGCTAAATACAATAAAGTACACACAATAAACAAATTGATTCATTACATTAAAGCACACACATGACACATGACACGAAGAGCAGATACTATTAAGCACGCAAAATGCATAAGGTACAACAATAAAGCACACATAATTCATAACTTAAACATCACAATACATCATATAATTTCAACAAACTTAGTCAAAATGTAACAAATAAATCAGAAGCAATGTCAGCATACTGAAACACAATAACTTCACTATTCTGAAGATGGTTTCTGTAGGCATTGGTTGACGTGTTTGTATTTTGTTCTATATGTTGGTCCTACTCCCCAATCTTGGTACTGAATGATAGTCATTTCGTTTGCTGCCTGCTCTTCTTTAAGATAGTTCAGTATCTTTTATACTATGTTTGGGTGTGGTACTTAGACCATCTTCTTCAAGCTACTGTGCCATCCATCGAGGTGGTTTTTCGTCCTTGGTCCTTCGGTTTGGTAATGGTTCCATAGCTGCCTGTTGCTTTCAACCCAGTATGTTGTGACGTTATCCGTAAACGAAGTGATATTTGCTGTTGAATCCGAATTTTCCAGGTCTTCAAGTGTATGGAACCAGACGTCGTCTATTTCTGTAGGTGGTACCAGAGGAAGAACTGCTGCCGACCGTATAAGTTTATGAATGTTTGGTTCTCCTTTATAGTTAAGAGACGAGTCTAGTTTACTGCACTTTTTGCCAAATACACTGAGTATAGTGAAACAAAATGTCCTTCAATAGTTTTTCCTGGAAAGGATGCTCTAGCAGAATTCTGAACAGCAGCTTCGTAATCAATGAAGAAAGTTGTTGGGTTCAGGTTAATCTGACGTTTTAATTTCATTTTAATTTAATAATATTTGATTGTATTAATCAAGCAATAGGATTGGACACAAGTTATAACTTATATTAAGTCATCTCCTTACATATACAATACACATATATGATGACAGCAAACACATACATAGTATAGCGACAGTAATAAAGGAAGGAGTCACACATTGGCATGGCAACAAAAAAAAAGCAAATATGACAGAGAGAAAAAAGAAAGCTGCTGACTTAGAACGTTAAAATCTTTTTGACTGTTTAATGAAATAACGAACTTTATCAAAAATTTTAGAGTTAGTTTCGTAATTATATGCATCTTTTCCAAACAATAGCGTTTCAGTATCAATGTGTATGTTCATATGTATAAGATCATTAACCAGAGATATTCTTTGTTTATAAAATAATTGGCATTCTAGAAAGTAATGGATGGCATCTTCAACAGGAGAACCGCAGGAGCATTTAGAATCATTGCATGTAATATTTTTAAATTTATTTAAAAACTTTAATAAAAAAATGTAATTAAAAATACAATACTGATATTTGTTTTACAAATAAGAGTAACATTATATTTTATAACTCAGAAATTTTATATTATTTCATCAAAAGTGCGTTAATGTGATGATTTAAAAAAACATGTTTTAATTCTTGTTTATTTAGTAAAACAAACAACAACTACCTTGTTTATTTAAGAACATTTTACATAATAAAATAATGTGTGACAATCATAACTTTTCATGTGGGACAATCAGAACTCTAAAATTTTAGAAAGTGGGACAATCGGGAATAAACCGAGGTTTATGTAGCTATAAAACCAGGTTTAATCCACCATTTTTCTACATAAGGAAATGTCTGTACCAAGTCAGAAATATGACAGTTGTTTTTATTCGTTTGATGTGTTTGAGCTGTTTGAGCTTTTGATTTTGCCATTTGATAAGGGACTTTCCGTTTTGAATTTTCCTTTGAGTTCGGTATTTTTGTTATTTTACTTTTAAATATGTGGTAATTTTTGCCCTATACAGTGTCTCTCTATCCACTATAGTTTCCACACACACAAAAACATAAACTGTTAACACAGATATATTTCTATCCTTTTTGTTATTTTGATAGTAAAATGCAGTATGGAAATGAGATGTTGCAATGTTAATACAACTGCATTTCAAATATCACTAACCTACCACTAGGGTTCCCCATAAACTGACCTAATCATAAACTGATAATGCAAACAAAGCAAAGGCTTCAAAGTCAATCGATTATGACTGAGAGATCGAGGCCAAATAATCTCTATGGCATTGAGATGTGCCAATGCTTATACAACTGCAAACCAAATATCATTGACCTTTCACCAGTGGTTCCCCATACACTGACATAATCACAAACTAATACATGTAAACTAAGCAAAAGTTTCAAAGTCAATAGACCATGACTGAGGGAGAGGGACCAAATAATCTCCATGGAAATGCGATGTGTCAATGCTAATACAACTGTATACCAAATATCATTGACCTACCATTAGTGGTTCCTTCAAGGCGAGACAAAAAGGGGCAAAAAAGGACTGTTCAAGGCAATAACTCCTTTAATAATGTGACTGTCGATTTCGACCATGTGAATTTGATAAAAAAATCATCTTTCAAGCTCAATAACTCATAAAAGAAGTCAACTGACGATTTCGGTTATGCAAACTTATTTGCAGATAATTTTTGGGATTTACAGTTTCCCTCTTTCTCTTATAGTTTTACAGATAACACCCAAAATCGCCCCAAAAAAGGTAAAAATAAAAATCGTCATTTAAGGGCAACAACTCTTATCAGGGGACGTCTGACAGTTTTGGACGAATGAATGGAAGATAGTTCTAGACATTTTGAACATTTTTGTTCTATCAGACTTTCTCCGTTTATAACGGTTTACAAGATAATAGACAATACTTGCATTTTACCCCTTTGTTCTATTTTTAGCCTTGGCAGCCATGTTGGTCGACAGACAGGATCATCGGACACAATTTTTAAACTCTAAATTCCCTAAGGATGATTCTGGCCAAGTTTGATTCCATTTGACCCTGTAGTATCAGAGGAAAACATTTTTTTGTAAAACTAAACAGACGAGGGCAGACGAGAGACTTGAGAAACAATTGGAAAAGCTCACTCTATACGTTTTGCTAAAATCAGAGACTATAAAATAAATTTATGTTTAAATACAAAATATGTGCCTTGACAGATGTAGAAGCTCTGCAAACAATTCCTGAAGTCTGAAAATAACTAAATATGCTAAATATAAACTTGTGGAATTGAAACGAAATGTATGTCCCAACTTTTGTTCAGTAGTAAACCTGCAACATAATAATGTATGCACGAAAATCCCTATAATTGTTTTATTTGTCCTATAGATTTGCAAAATAGATTTAAAATTCCTGCACTGCTGTTTTCTCATTAAGCAACTTATCACCAATTGTTTTACTTTTTTCATCGACGACCATGAGGGGGTCTTTAACGACCTTGACTACCCATGAGGGTCTTGCACGGTCGGTTCATCAACAAACTCAGTTCTATGTAAACTAATTGGCTCTGGTCTTATTTCCTGTAATTCAGTAATTTCATAATCTGTTTCTCCTGTACACATTTTACATGGTAAGGCATCTTTAAATCTGTTTCTACAGCGTGTATTCCTACATATCACAATACAAGTAATTACAAATATGGATACACATGCTATTGGGCCACCAATAATTGCCCACTGTCTGTTATTTTCTACAAAATATATAAAACTTTAAGTTAGATTATATGATGACATTAATATTAAATCAAGGATCATAGTAGTATAAGCTGTATGAAAATGTAACTACTTGTAGAGGTAAGTATTTTTTTTTGTATATATTTTAAATAAAACGAGCGACCTCAGGTGGTTTCCGCTGTTCTGTTTAGGCTTCTTCGTTTTTATACTTCAACGTTTTTATATTTTTTGTTTTTCAACTTTTTGGTCCGAATCGAATCGTATCAACGGAATGCAAATCTCATAATAACATATATCATATTTGCGTGGTCACGTGAATTTCAGTTCAATCATTTCTTTTTCAGCAACTGCGATGACTTCACGAAAATGGCAGTTTAAAGGAATAGTAGTACCTTATAATGTATTTCATGCAGCTAAAAAATATTTTATTGATATAACATGTATCCAACTTGTATATTGTACGTTCTCAAAGATTGATATTTCAGGACTTCCTAACCAATTTTATTGGTAAAGATGAAAAAACGTGCATAGGAGATGACGCTGACATGACACGAAGAAATGTATATTGAAAAGTAAGTTAACATGATATAGTAACGACTTTCTACGGCAGCGTATAAGGGAAAGAGAAAACATAAATTATCATTGACCGTTTTTTCAAATTCAAAATTTTGACATTTAAATCTTAAAATTTCGACTTAAACTTGAAATTTCGACTTTTTAAATCTCGAAATTTCGACTTTTTAAAACTCGAAATTCCGACTTTTTAAGTCTCGAAATTTCGACTTTAAACTAAAATTTTCGACTTTTAAAATCTCGAAATTTTTACTTTTTCTAATATAAACTGTAACAATAGTATTTAACCACAGCAATTAAGATTACAGAAGGAAGAGACGTTGGTGCAAATTACTAAAGCGTCATTCCAACATTATAGCAATTCAGATTCAGAAATTGTCGAAATTTTTGTTCTTAAATTATGATATAGACTAGCATTTAATATTGAAGAGTTTTACTTCGGAGAGCACAAGTCATGCTTGTTGATAGAAAAAAAAATAAAAATTTGTCGTTGTAATTTTTCATTGATTTAAATAGTTACCACTTGATGAATTTAAAAAGTAATCAGAGCAAATTAGCAGTAACGCAAGAAAATGTTAGTATTTTTTTTAAAGTCATGGACTCTGAAGGATTTAAAATATGATCTTACAATAGCAAATTATTTAACTTATTGTGGCATATTGATTCCTATTGACACCCTACTGAGCAATTACCATCAGATATACTGACCAAGTGCCACAAGATATACTGACCAGATAACACGAAACTCCCTGAGCAAAAGCCACAAGATAAACTGAGCAAATCTGGTTCAACAAAGGATCTACATTGACCAGAGGCAAATGATACGGCTCTGGGCATATTTGAGCAAACAGAATCTCTGACTTGATCTCAATCTTTCTTTCATAGAATCTTAAAAAATTGATTCTTTGATTTGAATTATTTTTTGGTTTTCAAAAGCATGAACTTTCTACAGAAGGTGAACTTCACCCGATATTTCCCAAAATTACATGTTTTAGTTTCCACAACACTGTATTATAGGATCGTCAAGTCTGAGGACATTTTGCATCCTATGTTTTATGGTTGGAATTGGTTGCCCAAAAGCAAGTCACTGACTTCGTCTTGTCTATACAATGGTAAATCAAGTGGCAAATAGTTCATGCATATTCAAGACGACTCATGAGCTGCTCAGTTTTTCTAATTTGGAATGTTGAAATTATATTGATTTTTGTTTTATTTAGAAAGAACTGACAATTGATCACTAATATTTTGTTACAAGATTTCGTACGTTCTAGTTTTCTTCCATTTCACCTTTTAATGTGTATATCCATTATCTTTGGATTCTTTTGTTATTGATATTAGGCAATTAATTGTATTGACATCAAAAGAAATTATTGTCAAGAAAACTTGGCGAGTTTACTTTTAGTCTTACTCAACTGAAGAAAGAAAAAAAAATGTATGTACATTATCCAGTATTACGTTTTTTGTGAGCCAAATTTTAGACGTTCTTGGGGATAAGCATTCCCATATACATAAATTAATATGACAATCTATCATTCTACAGCAACATCAGTAAAATTAGACGTGTGGTAAATGTTTATTTCAAAAAGTATTTCAACCTTTACTTACATCCATAGCAACAGAGCCAAATATGTTGACTTTGAGGTTCTGGTAATATTTTGGCTCATTTTAGTTTTATAAACGCTTGAAGAGTGCCCAAAATCTCAATTTTAATTTATTGTGGTAAGCGATGTCGTTCGATGCAACATTTGACAAGTATAACATGTTAATTGGAAATTTTGTATAATAACATGAAGCGCTGAATAAGTTTTTGATTTTCTGGTAATATGAAAAAAATTGTGAAACACTAATTATAAGTATATGATATAATCTCTCTAATATTCAATTTCCAGTAAGATTTTATAACATTTAGATATTGACCCAAATACAGGTGAAGTTGGCCTACTCCTTTTGACTACATGCAGTAGTCATATCAAAAATTTTGAAAAACCAGGTAAATATGTCCAATTACTAACATACTTATGGAATTTGATGGTTATTCAATGAAAAGATTGTTCTTACTGAGTATGGTAATGCATAAAAGCCATGCGAGGCATACAATAGAAAATTTTGACGAAAAACTAACATTCCCTACATATTTTTTTGTAAATCGACAATCTATCTGTGGCATAACGGTATTCTGTTTCATACTGATAGAAGTACATTTATTTCCTTATATAATGTATACAATAATAAACTGACATTTCTTTTTAAAGCATAAAGTTCTCACGACATTAACCATACAAGCTTTCATTTATTTTGAAGGTTTTCAAATATTTTGGCGACACTGTTATCATTCATATTATTTGATCATTTTTTTCCCCAACACTAGACACTGAGGAAGAAAACAAACTCCCCCCTTGACTTCAATATTGGTTAATTTCAAGATTCTATCCTCCTATCGAAGCCTTATATATCGACTTCAATCAGTTAACATCAAATGAATTTAGTATATAGACGTCATAAACAGTCTAAGACGAAATGACCTTGACAGTGTATAATGCCAAACTAAAAGAATCAACAGGATGTAGAACCATACGTGTTTTTGTCCCATTTGATTATATATGCATACTATTTTTGTTTATTTGTCATCTATATAAATGTGTTACCATGGATAGCGGGGGACAAATCCGTAATCAACTTTGAAAAAAAAATATTTGTAGTAACAGCGACCCTTAACCTTGACCTGTTAGTTGGGAAAACTCTAGCTACCACCTGAAAACTATTTACCAATTTTTTGGACTTTTTTTTAGTACCAGTGACATTCTCCTTTGAACTACTGACCCCAATATCACAAGTTTTTTTTTCTCCTTCCCTTTATAATTTTTTATTCAATCTGTATAAATTACATTACAATCAAGCAAGGAAAACTTAAGGTAATATCCGGATATCATTTTGCTATTTTCAGTAACAGTGAACTTGACGTTTCATTTCAATCAAACTAGGTGAGCTCGAGTAACTATCCGGAAACTTTTCCAATTTTTTTCTTTCATTTAGTAACAAGGACATTTACCTTTGACTTATTGACCCCAAAATCATAAGGCTTCTGTATCTTCCATCTATATAAGTTTCAAATCCAATTAAACGAGGGAACCCCAAGTAACCATCCGGAAATTTTTTTTTCAATTTTTCTATTTTTACTAAAAGTAACCTTGACCTTTGACCCCAATATAAATAGGCTTCGTCCCTTATTGTATCTTCCATCTAAGTTTTACCTCAACAAACAAAAACTATCATCGGAAAAGCATTGTATCTAACAAACTGACGGAAGGAAAGGTGGGAAGATAGATCGACGGAAGACGAACGAACGGACGAAAGGATTGAAAGACTAACGGACAAAGTAATTATGATAATTTTTTTAGGGAGCACTCAAAACTTGGCTAACCCCGTTTTCTTACGGAGCTGTAAATTTCCGCAACTGCGGTGCTGTCTTATGTGATGCACGATATTATTTTCTGTGTCATTAAATACAAATAGCTCATACAAAGTTATTTCACATAAAAAGGGTTTCCATAAAAATGTGTAATAACAAAAATAACCAACTCCAACGTAAATTCAAAAAGGGGATGTCTATACAAACTGACAAAACCAAACGCTTGAGTGTATCAACGAACGGAAACGACTGTAGCTGCTGTTGTTTGAAGCCCTATGAGTTTGATGTAGTGATTGTTTTTAATTTTGAAATAGTATCAAGAAAAACAAGAATATTGTTCACTCTTCAATATTCACAATTAAACTAAACGTATGCCTGGTCGGAATTTGTGACCTCCATATGAAAATATTGAACACAGTTCATTCAATGTTCAAAATTAAATATTTTCAACATATTTGAATTGTCTAGTACATATATACATATGTTACCTGTAAAATCAAAATGCGCAAATGTAATGAAATATTGCGCGCTATCTTAAAAAATTAATCCCCAAATACGCGCAAATGTATTGTTCCCACCTCTTGAAATTATATACAATAGATACCTTTAACACATGACATAGGCAAAACTACCTCAAATATACTGCACAGTTTAAATGTACTCTTATTTTAAGAGGCGGATCCAGGATTTTTCATAGGCACAGAGGTATAATTCCATAAAAAAAAAGTTTGACGATTTTAGGAAGTGCTTCTCATTTTTTGTAATTTCTTAAAATATTCAAATAGCTGAAACCTGATTTGAATTAGTTTTGTTCTCAATAGAATTTATTACGACTAATTAAATATTAATTCCTTTTAAGTGACTATTAGGGATCAATCTTATGAGGTTTATATTGAAGTATGTGCCAAAAAATAAAGATGAAAAATTATGGGGGGATTGGGGGTTAAAGATTGAAAAAATAAAAGTTTATCTTTGCACTATAAATTTTAATACATCTCCCATCAATTAATCTTCCTCTGAACATATTCTTGAGGAAAACAAAAACAATTAATCTATACTCAATACCCCTTTCATTTATGATTTGTCATACACCAATTTAAAAGTACATCAAACGGTACTAAAACTGTGAGGTGTAGATAATACGTCAATAAGACAGTAATCAAACGACAAAAACCACATAAGCACATCTATGGGGCAACATATAGTGGTAAACAGTAGACAGGTGTCTAAACTATATGTCAATGTCAAAATAGTTTATGTCGGTTCAAAAGCTCACCCAGAGCAAATGTTGTATTGCTATTTTACTTGCCAGCTTAAAAGAAAACTTAATTGATTTGAATAATTTTGACAGAAAAATCAAAGATCTACCATTAAAACACAATTCTCCAAATATTGTAACAATTTAAGAGAAAGCATGAATATAAAAGAAAAGTGGTAATTTAAAAGTAACCAATCTTTTACATTTTAAATGCGTATTTCACCTTTCTGTATACCCTACATGAACACTTTCACAGGAGCCGCGGATTGAATATCGTCCAAATATTTTCAAAACGTACGCCCACTATGCCTTCCCCGTTGAAACCGCCATTGAACTTGCAATTACGACATATTTGGTCAATCAACAACTTTGTGCAATCTTTGTCGTTTCAAAATATGAAATAGAAAGTGTTTCTCATTCCTTAAACTTGGAATATTTATGAATATTTTGTGTACGATGTAAATCTTAAATCAGTGTTCCAAAGTCAAACTAGATAATTGTTATTTTTGTAATTTCTCGCAAAAAATAAATGTAATCTAAAATATCCAAAAACATTATAGAAATCTTATTTGGATTAGTTTTGTGCTCAATAGAATTTATTACGACTTTTAAATATCCATTACTTTTTATAGTGACTATTTTGGGAATTTAATGTGATTCATATTTAAGTATGTTCTAAAACAAAAACAAAATAAGTTCCAGATCAATCAGACTTCGCGACATATCTTCAAAATCAATCGTCTTAAAAAGATGATAAAAGGAGGAGGGGGTTCTGTTTACTTTGTACTATAAATTTAGGCACAACTCTCTTCGATTAATATTCCTCCGAGCATATTTTGAGGAAAATAAAAGCAATTACTCTTTTATTATACACAATAACCCTTTCAGTTAGGATTTGTCATAAACCGACTTTAAAGTACATCAAACGGAACCAAAACTGTATAAAATAAAGGAGCTGTAGGTTATACGTCAATAAGACAAAACTACATAAGGACATCTAATAGGCAACATAAGTTTTCAACAAAAGATAGTTGTCTACACAATATTCAAGTTCTAAACCGTTCAGACTTCATATCAAAATTGTGAATAGCTTTAACAGAAACAACCAAAGATCCTAATTAAAAGATATTTCTCCAAATAAGGTAACAATTTAGGTGAAAACGTTACCAACCTTTTAATACTTAAAAAAGTTGTACTTCCCCGTTTCTTCATCCTACAAGAGAACTTTCCCAGGAACCGTGGATTGAATATCGTCCCCATATTTCCTAAACGTCCTTGTAAATTGATGACGTCAAGTGTTAAAACAGTTGTTGGCCAATCAAATCGGTATATGTCATTTAATCTGCACGGTCGGGATGACCCTTTACGTCGTTCGGGTCAAGTTGGGTCACCCGAGCCGTGCAGATTAAGTGACATATACCGATTTGCTTGTTAAATAACTATAACATAGCAACACATATAGTAAAACGGAGCGCATAGGAAATACATTTTATCTTACTTTTAGTAAAAAAGTATTTCCAAGCTATATTATCAAAACATTTGTATGAATGTTATTTTAAATTTGTAAATCTTTAAAATATCCTGGAACTAATGACAGGGCGGCTGTAAACTGTCAGGATCTGATCTCTGAAGAGAGTGCATATACAATGTACACAACGAATGCATGTGGAAGTTTGTTTTGGTTCGTGGTATGAAACAAACATGAACTATAGTCGGAACAAATTAATTATTACACACTATACCATTACTAGTATACTTCTTATTTTGCACCTGGTATATTTCACTGGCCAGTTATGCTTTTTATGGTTTCCATCCCCTTGAGTGTCTGGCAAAAACGCAAAAATGGGTAACATTAAGGCGATAGTAGTTCATCGATGTTCAAAAATATTCATTCAAGGGCAACAACTCTTTTCAGGAGTCAATTGACTATTTCGATTGTAAGACTTCTTTTTAGATCCTAGTTTGCTGATAATTTTTGCTGTTACAGTTTCTTTTTATCTACTATAGTTTCTGCAATAAACTCAAAATGGGTAAACATCGTTATTTTAAGCAATTTTAAGCCATGACGACCGTATGGTTTGATCCCATGATCATATAACATACTTTTTAAAACCAAATACCACAAGGGTTCATTGCGGCGAAATTGGGTTCCAATTGGTCTAGTAGTTCAAGATGAGAAATGTTTATCATTAATTTGATATTGTAAATGTTAGACGGGCGACAGATGAAGGGGATAGTTAACACAAAAGTTGAGCTATAGAAATGCACTTTCAGGCTCCAACAGAAATGTCAAATCACATTAAAGTATGAAAATATGCAATAACAGTTATTTTCAATGCCAAGAGTATCAGAATATATTTGGGTGTGTATGTACTAAGTACCCATATCAAATAACTGAATATTGCTTGTTTGCTACAATAAAGTAATATGCAAATATATCTTTAAAAACATGAAAATTGCATTGAATCAATATCAAACTTTTTTTGACAATACATTGATATAACAATAAGGAGATGTGGTACGATTGCCAATGTACCAGCCCATATTAAACTTTTTAATATGCTTTATTGGAAACACGTGTAATAAAAAATGCAATTTGTTCTCACATATCATTAAATATATACTATGTGACGTGAAAACTTGAGTTTGTAAAAATAGTATACAAATAAGAAGACGTTGTTAAAAGAGTTCAATAGGCCTGTTTTAGTCTATCAACATATAACACGTTTAAATGCATTGCAGAATAATATCGAAGTGAACTCAAAACGGGGAAAAATATTTGTGTTGTTATTGAAATTTCAAGTTAATAATTCTCATCAGATACCTATATAACAAAGAAGAAAAATAAATAAGTGAGGGAGATGTTACTTACATGTATAAATAACACAAGTTATGTATTAAGATCATTTTGATTAAACTGCATGCACATGCACAATCTGATTGAAGTACAAATCGTGTTTGCGCTTCGCTTTCAAGGATCTGATCAGTTGACTGCTTTCTTTTACCTCCAGTTTTGTAGGCATTTTTCGGTTGCTTTTGATTTGTCGTTATGACATACACCTTTAAAAAAATTGAAGACAGACAATTCATTGGTTGACTTAATAGTTACCAAAAAAACGGAAAAAGAACGGAGTTGTCAGAGCCTTGTAAGCGAAATGTTGACACAAAATCTGTGTTTCAATCAGACTGTGTACATACATATCATACTGAATTACAAATACTTGTAGATGGTTTTGGGAAGGGAAGAGGGTGTCAGGCTACTATAAACGATTTTTATTATGTTACACTCACATCTGTAGGCTTCAAAATAAAGAACAACAACTCTTCGGTGTCTTTCATTAATGCTATATCAGTTCTTATATTTAACACACAAGAGGATATAGTTAATATATACCTTATGTAGTTTTTCGAAAGTAAACAATATTTGTTTACATCTTTTAAAGATTTATTTCCATTGTTCGTGACCCAAGAAGGTATTTTTTTTGTAGAGATCAATGTTAATAAGTCTGTCAGTGATTTGTTACTTTCGAATACATGTAAAATATATTTTTTATATGAAGACCTTGTTTCTATTTTATCTGTTTTGGTCCAGAAAAAAGGACTTATGCAAAACTGCTTTGTTTGTGTCTTCTTGCCAAAATTGGCATGTTGATGGGAATGATGCTTGTGTGTACCCTACGACTGGTAGACATATGAAATCTATGTTTCTATTCTTAATATCTAACAAATCAAATCGTTCTCATTCATTTACATCAGATGAACATAGGGCTGTGTTCTGCTCTTTGATCGGGTTTTGTCTCTTTGATGCATTCCCTGTTTCCATTCTCTTTTTTTATAGGAAAATGTAAACAAGTTCGTAGTTGAATTATTGTCATTGAAAGTTGAAGTGGAAAAATCGCGGTTCCCAAAATTGAAAAAATAAAGCGTGTTCACGTATTTAATGGATTATACCACCATTGTTTTCCCTATGAGTCTTTGTGGAATTGGTATATATAAAAAATATACAAAAAGTATCCTTTTTTCAAGTTAAAAATATATGGCATGCATAAAGATTTATCCTGTCCAGTGCTACAGTCAAAATTGCACACAAATTGTCATTGCATAGAAGAAAATAATCCTCCCCAGAAGTAAACCAAACAACTTTTCGCCCTTTTCCCTCCTGTTTACACGCTGTAGTAACCAGGTCACCTCAAGTTTCAAAATTCGTTGCTGGAACACCAAACTTAAAAGAATGATGCTTTGAAAAACCCAAGATATGTGTTTATGACTCAGAAAAAAAATTTCTGCAACGAAATGCATGGTTAATTATCTTCAACAGGTTTTTTTCAGACTCTTTTAAGGTCAAGGAACAGTAAATGGGCTATGTAATAAATGTTGGTAAAATTTTCCAAACAACTTTAGCTCCTTGAACTATTAATGAAAATCGAAAACAATAATGCGTTTATCTCATTTATTTTCTGAAATATAACTGATTGAATTCTTTGTAAATCGGGGAACATTTGTATAGAAAGCACATACATTTGTCTAAATATTTTCAAATCTCCAATTTCAAATCCATAGATTTTTCTGAATATGAAACCAGAACTTACGTACTATGTTTTAGTGGTATTACACCCAAATATAAACCATTTCTGCGTCTTAAAGTAAAAGTTAGTTTGTTTTTTGTTCAGTATACATATATACATGTTATTCAATATTTCCCTACCTTGAAGAACTTAATTTTAGGAAGGCTTCTAGTTTGCGATATGCCAATTGCTTTCCTTATCAACAATTAAACTCCAACAACCTTCCAGAACATTGGAAATGCTATTGGAAAATATCAAAGTTTACCACTTAAGAGACTCTCAAAATCTTATTGTCAGCACTGATTACTGAAATTCATTATGGAAGGCCTTTGAGAAACTGCCAAGATTAACGCAACAACAACAACAACAAAAAATTGTTATTTTGATATATAATAATTTCCTAGTATATCCTTTCTAAAACAATTAATTTCCTTGTTTACAGGTAAATAAACTCTGTTCATCATCGTCCATGTATTACAAGTTGGAAAATATCTCTCGAGGAAAATATACAACCAATGCTGCGGCAATGAGGGATATTAGTTGGATACGGAGTTCAGTACTCAGTGGAAGGTTGAAATGAGATACTGGTGTATATAGATATAATAAGACTATCTAAAAAGAAGTACGACAGAATTAACAATAAAGCGTTTAAGTCCACGTTTAAGACCATGCAGTATTTTAATTTTTTTATAACATTTTGTCATCTTAGCTTTCTCTTAAATTAGATGTGGCGTGGATTCCCTCCGATTGTAGACCTACAGGTTTGACAACCTGAATAGAAGAGAGACAGAAAAAAACGTGTCTTTATTGTACTGACACTTAAAGTCCCATTTTGAAATGACATAGTCAAAGAAGATTTTAACATTGATCATATTTTTTGATAATTTTCAAAAATAGGTATTTTTTTTTTCAGACATCAATGCAATTTTTGTAAAGATGAGGGTTCGCATTTTATAAATAGATCGGGTATTTTTATCACTGAGAAATTTGTTTAGTGTACCTTTGCTGTTATCGTCTCTTATAAATAAAGGCAACAGTAGTATACCGCTGTTCAAAACTCATAAATCGATAGAGATAAAAACAAATCCGGGTTACAAACTAAAACTGAGGGAAACGCATCAAATATAAGAGGAGACTCTGTATCAAATGGCTTTTGTATTTTATCCCATATAAGGTTTCGTTTATCATGTATATAGTGTTGCATTATATTTATATAAAAGTAAATAAAACTAGAGGCTCTAAAGAGCCTGTGTTGCTCACCTTGGTCTATGTGCATCTTCAACAAGGACACTCTCCAACATTGTAGACGAGAATAGAATTCATGACAAAAATCTCTGTTTTGTTGATCTTGTATTGCTGATCATTTATTCTGTTTAGTTTCTCTCTGTCTTCTTGAGTTTTTACTCAAAACACAAAAGAGGGCAAAAAAAATCCTCATTTAAGGGCAATCACTCCTATGAGGAGTGACAGTCTACTTACTTTATCGGCAAAATTTGACTTGTTAGTAGATCTTGCCTTCCTAATCATTTTTGTGATTTAAAGTGCCTGTTTATCTATTATAATTTTCATCATATAAGGTAAAGCGCAAAAGAATGGTAAAAATCGTCATTAAAGGGCGATAAATCTAACAAGGAGTCGTACGATTTTCTCCATCTTTATCTTAATTGTAGATCTTGTCTTGTTGATCATTTTTGCTTATTTAAGTTTCTATTTATCTATTATAATTTTTAGTAAGATATAAGGCAAAAACGCAAAAAAATGGTAAAAATCGTCATCAAAGGGCATTAACTCTAATAAGGAGTCATCTAACGATTTTGACCATGTGGACTTATTTGTAGAACTTGTCTTGCTGATTATTTTTGCAATCTAAAGTTTCGCTCTATCTATTATAGTTTTCAAAATTTGGCAAAAATGAAAAAATGGTAAAATTTGTCATTTAAGGGCAATAACTCCTATAAGAAGTCGTCTGACAGTTTTGACGTATTTGGGTAATTGGTAGAGCTCAACATCTTCAACATTTCTGCTCATGTCAGATTTTCTCTATTTATAACGGTTTTCAAAATAATAGACAAAACTTGCATTTTCCCTCTTTGTTCTACTTTAGCCATGTCGGCCATCTTGGGGTCATCGGACACATTTTTTAAACTAGATACCCCAATGATGATAGTGGTCAAGTTTGTTTAAATTTTGCCTAGTAGCTTCAGAGGAGAAGATTTTTGTAAAAGTTAACAGAAGACGACGGGCTACAACGGACGACGGACGCCAAGTGATGAGAAAAGCTCACTTGGATGGCCCTTAGGGCCAGGTGAGCTAAAAAAGGATTGAATTAAACATATCATTAAAACATTATATAAGAAGAATGTGTCCATAGTACACGGATGCCCGACTCGCACTATCATTTTCTATGTTCAGTGGACCGTGACATTGGGGTCAAAACTCTAATTTGGCATTAAAATTAGAAAAATCATATCATAGAGAACATGACTTTGTGTACTAAGTTGCAAGTTGAATGGACTTCAACTTCATCAAAAACTACCTTGACCAAAAACTTTAACCTGAAGCGATACAGACGGACGGACGGACGAACGGACGGACGAACGAACTGACGCACAGACCGAAAAAACATAATGCCCCTCTACTATCGTAGGTGGGGCATAAAATTTGTGTTATTCATCATATACAGGTTAAGTAATACCTTCCCAATAACAACAATTTTAATTGCTTTAAAAACACGAAGCCCATCTATCGTTTGACACTTGATTGGTAAACGTGAATTAGATTTTTCAAACGTTAGAGAACTGTGAATGAACCATATCGTATCTGATACTTCTCTTCTGGTAAATCGTCAAAATATTGCTTTTCCTTGTGGATAACCTATAGCTATACATACCCAAACATTCATCGAAGGTTGTCTTTATTGGATCAATCTGCTTGGACCCTATCAAACAAATCATGTGTAAGTCGCCTTTACAAAATCCATAATCTTCAATGTTTGAACTCAAAGTAAACGTAACTCTGTAAAACAGCTGGATAACTTCAGACTCTGCTATCACATCTGAAGTTATATCTTTACTCTGAATAAAAATATTGGTAAAATATTTAAGGTTAGAACGTACATGAAAAAGCGATACTATGTGTATAAAAATAAGGAGATGTGGTATGATTGCATGCGAGACAACTATCCACCAGAGTTCAAATGAAGTTGAGATAAGCGATTATATGTCACCGTACGGCCTTCAACAATGAGAAAAATCCATACAGTATAGTCGGCTATAAAATTTAAAGGACCCGACATGAAAAATGTGAAATAGTTCTAACGCGAATACTAACGGCCTCGTTTATAACAAAACAATTTACGAAAAACAAATATGATAGATATGAACCAACGACACCCACTGAACTTCAGGTCCCTGAATTGGGAAATTGGCAGGGTCAAAGCATGTTTGTGAGCGCTCTACCCTCTCCTAACCCGTAACAGTGGTGTAACAGCACAATATAAAAACAAACTGTTAAAATCAGTTGCAATTGGCTTATAAATAACATAACAGTAATAGACACAAAACACCGATATAAGAGTATTCGCAGTTACTGAAAGCTAGTTGAAAATCAATTGTATCGAATACATAAATCATGTTTCCCTGTATGCTTTTATTGTAATAGTTTTAGTTGGATGCTATTCATTCCGTAGGTAACTAAATGCACGATCTTTTTCTATAAAAATGTATGAAAAGATTCGATGAAAATTTTTTCATCACTTGTTGTCCGTCGTCTGACGTCGTCGTTGTAATCGCCCGTCGTCCGATGAATTTCACAAAAAAAAACTACATGGACAAATTTGACGAACTTTTGCCACAATCAACATTGGGGTATTTAGTTTAAAAATATGTCTGATGACCCTGCCTGCCAACTAACATGGCCGATATGGCTAAAAATAGAACATAGGGGTAAAACACAAGTTTTGTCTATTATCTCGAAAACCACTGTAAATAGAGAAAATCAAACAGAGGCATACATGTTTAATATGATGAGAACTACATACCTACAGTCTATTAATATCAAAACTGTCAGACGACTTCTTCTAGTAGTTATTGTCCTTAAATGACAATCTTTTGCATTTTTTTAAATGTTTGCCTATATCTTGATATTTATTATAGATAGACAGAAACATCATACAACAAAAATAATCAGCAAGACAAGATCTACAAATAGGTCAACATGGCCTAAATCATCAGTCGACTCGGTATTTAAACTATTGCCCTTTATGACAGTTTGATCATTTTTTTTGCACGATTGCCTATTATCTTGAAAACTATAATAGATAGGTAGAAACTTTCTAACGAAAAAGGGTCAGTAAGACAAGATCCACAGATATAAAATCAAATAATGCCAGAATCGTCAGTCAACTCCTTATTGGGAGTATTGCCTTTAAATGCTGATTTTTACCCATTTTGTGTGTTATCTCCTATTATTTTAAAACTATAATAGAGGAGAGAAAATTTAAATAGCAAAAATGATCCACAAGACAATATCAACAAATAAATCGATATTGCTGAAATCGTTGGTCAACTCTTTATAGGAGTTAATGACCTTATAGGCAATTTTTTGCGCTTTTGCTTATTTTATGGAAAAAAAAGAAAATATAAATAGAAACTTTAATAAGCAAAAAATGATTAGCCAGACAAGATCTTCAAATAAGTCAGCATAAATGATATTGTCAGTTGTCTTCTTAAAGGAGTTATTGTCCTTAAATGCGAATTTTTATTCTTTTTGTGTTTTGGACAAAAACTGTAGAAGATGGAGAGAAACTGTAAACAGAAAAATGATCAGCAATACAAGTTCAACAAAATAAGAGATTTTTGTCATGAAAGATATTCTAGTCTACAATGTTGTAGAGTATCCATAGTTGAAGATGCACACAGACCTAGGTGAGCAACACGGTCTCTTTAGAGCCTCTAGTTAAGTTTGCCAAGCAAATCTAAGTGTAATTCTCTGCAAAAACCTCATACATGGTTATATGGAAATAAAACTCGCAAGCTACATGTAAATTAGTTAATGTCTATGGTTAATTTGACCAGTATAAACACGAATTTGTTATGAATCTACATTTAAAAGTAATGATACAACTTCTAAAGTTGAAGACTGTATGCTACCCTATACATGTCTTTTGGTTTTTCTGTTGTTGAGTTGCTGTCTCAATGACGTATATCCCACATCTCCTTTTATTGATTCCAAATATTGAAACACAGTCTGATACTGCATAAAAGTGCAGACATTGTAACACTCGTCGTTTGATTCATCGAGACTCCAATTTCTCTGTATACTGCATCATGGAGAATTGGTTCGTTGAAGAAGTTTAATTAACTTACATTTGATCGAAAATGGAGAAAAGAAATATCACCAATTGATATTCTCCTATTTTTTTAAGTTGATAATATTTCGAATAAAATAGAAGAACTTAAGTAATTATTTATAGGTTTCTAATTTTTTAATGTAATTAATATTAAAATGTTTTTAAACGAAAACTATTAAACAAAGATTATAAAGCTTTAAACGAAAACTATTAAACAATATTATAAATCTAGACAACTCTCTCGTTTTATTAAATGAGGTCGACGGATCCAATGCTGAATAACTTGAATCAGGAATGCGAAAAAAGTCTCATCTCAAATTACTTCATTTTAAGAACACTTACGTGAAAAGAAATAGTGCAGTTTGGATATGGATGAACTTCTTTAAAATCAACTCGAATAGTCAAAGTTTTGTGATCGTTGATAGAATATCGACTGTCTAGTGTATTATTCATGGGATAGTCTAGAAGTTGAATACAAAATATAAAAAAAATGTACAATTAGAAAAAATAATGCTATTATGTCTTACTTTTATGAAACACACCCCATTCCGGTTTTCTCGTTAGAAATATTTTACATTTAACTATGATTTTGTCTTTTTTAGTTTACCTTACGGTATGGTTTTGCTCATTGTTGAAGGTCATACTTTGATCTATAGTTGCTTACATCTCCGTCATTTGGTCTATGGTGCGAGCCGTCTCATTCAAATTCATTAGCATACCACATTTTTTAAATTTTATACCAACTTTATAGAAAACCCCGAGCCGATTCATGCCTTATACAAAATTCGAGGTATTTTTATAGCACTACAGGTGTGTAATTTCAAAATAATTTAATGAAAATCATGTTAAAGTTTGTTTATTATTTTACTATGCATATTATTTTATCTTTATTTCAAAATGCGTTTTTATCAGGTAAATTTTTCATTTGTTATCCTTATTACAAGCAGATACGTTCGAAAAAGACTCCTAATCTCCACTTTTCGTCCCTGATAAATCATGTATTTAGACCCCGTTCACACTAGCATTTTTTATCCATCTAATTTTGAATCTAAATAAAACTAGTTATCGTTATCGTTCACATTATATTTAATTCTAACCACCTCTATCGGTCTAATCTGAACCACTGCTTTCACACTACGAGTAAAAATGCAATCGATCGGACCTAATTACTCGTGAAATGTGTATTAATAGAAATATTTAATCAGATTAATGTGTTGATACACACGCCTGCAAAATAAATAGTGGATGATGTTATTGTTTCAAGTTCAAATGTTGATACTGCCATTCGTATAGTTTTTGTTCATTTTCGGCTCTTTTATGTTGGTCATCCATATTGTAATAAATTGCACGTGTAATTTTGCCACCATACATGCGCACAAATTATTTTCGAATCAATCGTACTAGTTTAGATTGATCTCTTCGTTCACATCTAAAGTTAGTTCTGTTTACTTTCGTTTTTGGTGTTTAAGTTTAGACCGATTCAAGATCGATTCAAAGCGTTCACATTGGGCTTAAATCTATCTAGAGTGAACCGATCTAGTTTAAATCGATATAAATTTCCAAGTGTGAATGGGGACTCATTTATAGTAAACACTTAAGCGTTCAAATATTAAGATTTCTGAATGATCTAAATAAAACATATTAAAAATAATAACACGACATACTAAACATATTTAACAGTTCAAAACCAGAGTCCGATGAAAATAAAACAGATGATCAACGAACAACACATGGCCTGAATTTCGTAAATTATGTTTATCAACCCATTGATATTAAAATAAGGTATACCACAGATACAGCTAGGTCTGCTTTATAAAATCCACATCGGTGGTTAATGACCTAAATTTCACTTCATTAATATCATTTGCAAGCTTCCTTTTTACCCCATTTCCTTATTTTTATACTTTGATACGGAAAAGGTGATTACTTCACATTTTGCTTTCTATTTTTATTTTTACAAAATTCCAGCAGTACCCACCTGTTCGAAATACTTTATCTTCAGGACTTAGTTTTAGTCGGGTTGTTATTTCTCATTCTTTAGTTTTCGGGTTAGTGTTTTTACTTTTATTCATCTTTTCTTTTTTTTTTGACTTGTGATTTGGTTGCCCAACCCCCTATCCCTCATCTCTGCATCTTGTTACCGTTATACAATGAAATAAAGTAGATGTCATAATCACAAACAATTTTTAAATTTTGTGCTTACATTCATAATCATTTCCAATGTCGAGGTATTTTCTATCATTTTCAAATCCATAAGAACATCTATATGAACCTTTTAAGTCTTGCTCGCTGAAGTTTTTAATTACCAAGCCAAACCCACCAGGGCTCTCTGTAGTGTTGTATTTTGAACTTTCAGATGGAAACCCATTAAACGATAACAGTTTGAAATCAGACGCCAGATATAAATGCCATCTTTTTGTACATTCGTCACAGCTATGATTGGTTGTCTTGTTATAATTGCAAAATAGTTCAACGTCTTCGCTAAATATAACTGGCTTAGTTTTCAAAATCC
This sequence comes from Mytilus californianus, assembly GCF_021869535.1. Classification (NCBI taxonomy): domain Eukaryota; kingdom Metazoa; phylum Mollusca; class Bivalvia; order Mytilida; family Mytilidae; genus Mytilus; species Mytilus californianus. The sequence goes on from NW_026262701.1 coordinate 20,552,675, forward strand.
AATAGACTGCTGAAAAAAAATAATAAATAAATCATTTTTATTATATATTATCATACATTTTAATACATTTCAAACTGTATGATGAATAATATTGAATAACATTTAATTACAAGACAATATAAAAGATGCAAATGTCTTTTCAGAAGGTACAATAAGACTAATAGTATGATTAATGTTACAGTATATGGACATTGAATTTATGGAAAAATCATAAAACTAAATACATTTGTTATTCATACTTCATCAACCTATTGATGTTTGTACATATTCTTTGCACCTCCGCTGCAGTCCATCGATTCATCGTTCCATTATTTTATACCCGTATAGTATTTTCTAAATAATGTATAGCTTAAGTAAAAGTAACCTACCGTGAAGACAACTCCTTTGACTATCTGGGTTAAAAACTAGAGGCTCTAAAGAGCCTGTGTCGCTAACCTTGGTCTATGTGCCTATTCAACATAGGACACTCTTCAACATTGTAGAGGAGAATAGAATTCATGACAAAAATCTCTTTTTTGTTGATATTGTATTTCTAATAATTTAGTCTGTTTAGTTTCTCTCTTTCTTCTTTAGTTTTTGCTCAAAACACCAAAGAGGTTAAATAAAATCCTCATTTAAGGGCAATCACTCCTATAAAGAAAGTATATCGGCAAAAGTTGACTTGTTAGTAGATCTTGCCTTGCTGATCATTTTTGTCATTTTTTAAAAGTGTCTACTCATCTATTATAATTTTCATCATATAAGACAAAACGCAAAAAAATTGGTAAAAATCGTCATTAAAGGGCAATAAATTCAATAAGGAGACGTCGGACGATTTCCTCTATTTTGTAGTAATTGTAGTTCTTGTGTCGCTGATCATTTTTGCTTCTTTAAGTTTCTATCTATCTATTATAAGTTTTAAGATATAAGACAAAAACAAAACAAAAAAAATGATAAAAATCGTCATCAAAGGGCAATAACTCTAATAAGAAGTCGACTGACGATTTCGACCATGAGACTTGTAGAACTTGTCTTGCTGATCATTTTTGCTATTTAAAGTTTCTCTCTATCTATTATAGTTTTCAAGATTATAGGCAAAAATAAAAAAAATATGGTAAAACTTGTCATTTAAGGACAATAACTCCTGTAAGAAGTCGCCTGGCAGTTTTGACGTATATGGACAATTGGTAGAGCTCAACCGTCTGAACATTTCTGCCCCTGTAAGATTTTCTCTATTTATAACGGTTTTCAAAACAGTAGACAACACTTGCATTTTACCACATATGTTTTATTTTTAGCCATGTCGGCCATCTTGGTTGACTGGCGGGGTCATCTTACAAATAATTTATACTACATACCCCAATGATGAGTATGGCCAAGTTTGGTTAAATTTGGTCCAGTAGTTTCAGAGGAGAAGATTTTTTTAAAAGTTAACGGACGACGACGGACGACGAACGACCGACCATGACTGATGACGGACCAGTTTAGCTAAAAATACTTTAGAAAATAATTTGGAAAAAAAAAACAGAGAATTTCTTTCAGCGCCTTTGCAAATGAAACCATATTCTACGCCAGACCCATTGTGATATTAAGTCATGTACATATAATTTCTATCATTTACTGTACATTTGAGAGGTTCTGGAAAAAAGAAGTATTACACCATTTAGTTGTTGGCTGAACGTGTTTGACATTTAAACAGCAGTCAATTTTGATAAAGTTTTTAATTCAAGGCAAAATTTAAAAACTAACGAATCACAATAAGAATTGCCTGTAGCAACAAGGTGTTTTGGTCGATCGTTAACAAATTTTTTTTAATCTCTTCTCAATATTTCTGTAGAGTTTGGTTCAGATTTGCTATGTTATGTTGAAGAAACCATTGACGCAATGTATACAAACAGATCAGCAAAAAAGGGATATTTGTTGTTAAGCCAGTAACCTGATACATTCCTTCCTCGTGCGTATCCTTTTGTTTTCAAGCATTTTATATAAGCATTTATGATTATGTTGCTCTAAAATTGTTTTAAAATTAATACCTTGACATTAATCAATAAATAATAGCATCCAAGTACAATAATTTAACCACCTTTTGAGAGGGTGTTGCTAAACGGCGGAAACGGAATACAGGACGGAAACGGAAGCGGAAAGAAATATTTATATGGAAAGAATTTGAGAATAAAATGGCGAGAACCGCGGAAATCAATAATAGACTGAAATAACGAAATCACTGAACAAGTATGTTGAAAATAGGTTAGGAGATATCAAGGAAAATAGCAAACAGTTTTGGAAATACATAACGGCTAAAAAATACTAGAGCCTATAAAGAGCATGTGTCGCTCATCTAGGTCTGTTTACATCTTCAACAATGGGAACTCCAACATTGTTGACTTGAATCTCGGGGGAGGGGGCACTTCCTATATACAAAGTGATAGGACGTGCCGCTGGAATAGGTCACATTTTCCAGTTTAAAAATATGTGAATAGGTGGGGAAAACTATCAGAAATATATGATAAGGTTAATAAAGTTCGACTGTTAACTTTCTTGGTGTTCCCGGCTGTGTTTTTATCCATAAATTTTCCTTCTTTTGACACTTTGGTATTCCACTTTTCCAACACGCCACACGAAACACAACCAATATGGGGAAAGGGTTACATTTTTACCTACGCAACATATGAAAATGTATACATTATAAAAATCTAAATTATTAAATTATATTGAAAGGATGGGGTAACAGAACCCCAGCAGCACCCCTATAAATTAAGTATTGAAGTGCCCCCCACCCTCCCCGAGACTTGAATAGATTCATAAAAAAATATCTTTTTTGTTGATCTTGATTTGTTGACCATTTTCTGTTTACAGTTTCTCACTTTCTTCTATAATTTTTACCCAAAATACAAAAGAGGGTAAAACAAGTCGTCATTTAAGAGCAATCAATCCTATAATGAGTCTACTTACTATCCACTTACAATAAAATATCAGAACAATAATAATGAACAAAAATTAAATACTAGACGTGTTCATATTTTCAGCTTCTTAATGTTTTAACATAGTTATTTTTATAAATTATATATCAAGGATTTATAAAGAAAGTTCTTTGTATATATCAATTGTAAAGAACATAGATTTTTTTTAATTTTTTGTCTAAAATTTGTCATTTGGTCAAAAAAGATTAAGCCGAAATACAATGCAAATGATTTTGGACAATTTAATTATTTCTTTTTGGTTAATTTATTTGACAAAATTTTTATCGAAATTTAAGAACTTATCGACCATTTACCAGCCGATCTGTAGCGACTTGTATAGCTGCATATGACGGACGACGGACGCCAAGTGATGAGAAAAGCTCACTTGGCCCGTTTGGCCAGGTGAGATAAGAAAGCACTTTAAAAGTTTACAACCACTAAAGACTAAGGCAGGTCTACCAGCAGAAAAAGACCACGACAGAGCAGAAGCATTGAATGAACAATTTAGTATAATTGTATCTACTAAGAAGTCATCCACTGAAAATGTACCACTAAAGAAACCATCATATCCAAAATTGAAAGACATAGAAATAACTTAAGTAGGAGCGAGAAAAAATAGAACATGGGCTCAATACATCAAAAGCATGAGGGCCAGACGAAATAAGCCCCATAATACTTAAATAAACTGCTTCGCCGAGTGCAGCTGGATACGACCGCAGAGGTCCAACCCTGATCAGTTGGGGCAAAAATGGACACAATATTCAAGCTTTATACAGGTCTGAATTTCAATTGGATTGCAGTTAAATATTTGACACATTACAGGTTTCTGACACAGAATAAATGTAGTCAAAGAATTTGAAATTGGTTATATGATTTGAATTTATATTCAATTGAAGATTTCCTGTTTTTGTGCAATACACTGTGCTGTTGCGCAATACTTAGTAAATCTGTTTTCAGACTATTTACAAAGAATTAGCAAAATAAATTGTGACCCCCGATTTTTCTTTGGCAAATTGAAAATATTTGAAATCTTGAGGAAAAAAATGAAAAAAATTTACCCCCCCCCCCCCCCCCCCCCCCCCTGCCATTTGAAGAAATTTTCTTTTTGTAAAATGTGATACAATTTAAGAGACATCAATACACTTAAACACAAGTTATTGTCTGAAAACTAGTAAAAATGCTTGTTTTAGACCCTTTTTAGCCCCTAATTCCTGAACGGTTTGGGCAATTACCCCCAAAATGAATCCCAACTTTCTACTTGCGGTATTGAACCTTGTGGTACAATTTCAGAGCAATCAAAATACGTATACACAAGTTATTGTCCTGAAACTAGAAAATGCTTGTTTTGGGCACCTTTATGGCCCCTAATTCCTAAACGGTTGGGACCATCATCCCCCAAAAAGACAATCCCAACCTTCCTTTTGTGGTTTTAATCCTTTTGCTTAATTTTCATAGCGATCCATACACTTAAACTAAAGTTTTTGTCTAGAAACCAAATATCTTCGGACGACGACGACGACGCCGCCACCGACGACGCCGACGACGCCACCACCGACGACGCTGACGACGACGCCGACGACGACGTTAAAGCAATAAACGACCCCAAAATTTTTTTGCGGTCGCATAAAAATATTTAATGAATTAGCTCCTATGATTAGTATGATCAGTGTGTAGAAATACCGCAAAAGACTTCTTGGTGCACGAAGAACAAATTTTTTTTCACGAAGGCCACTAAAACGGTGTTTTAGGACCACACACAACATGGATATAAGAAAATATAAGCATAACATAAAGTTTGGTATCAATAGATATTATGATTTTGAGGTTTAATGACTTTTCAATCAGCGCGTGCCACTCAGCACGTGACACACGACTTAGTACAAATTCAAAATCATCATGTTGAATCAACCTTATCTAATAAACAATTGTCTTAATGATCTTCACTAATTGATTAGTAAATGGTAGCTTGATGAAAGAATAATAATAACTTTTGATTAACCATGTTAACGGTGCCTTTGTTTTATTTTGTATCAAGGGAAATAGTTAAATAAACGTTTTGTTTTTTCAAGAAGTCAATTTTCAGTTATAATTTGAGAAAAAAAAAATAAGGACGGATTTAATCACGTGGGTTTGCTAGTAAGTAAATAGGTAAGTAAGTAATTAGTTTTGTGCTGGCTCGACCAGTCAGTTTAAACCAGGTGATTGGGTTTAAAAAGAGATAAAGAATCAGGTGCTGACTTTTATTCTAGAACCAATCCAAAAGTAGTAAATAACTGAAAATACAAAATAAAGTACAATTTTACAATGTGTCAAATAATTATCAGAGTTAATAAATCATCCTGTATGGAGTAACGGCGTAGTCTTGAATGTAGCAAGTTAATGCTCCGATACGGCGTAGTCCAGAATATAGCAATGAAGTACTCCCAATATAAAAATAGTTAGTTAAAGGAGTAGGTCCGGTAAGGGCCGATTTTGGCCTCACATTTCAGGTTCATCTGATGAAAGATTTTGGACACTTTTTAAACACATAAGTGTCTACTTCAGTCGATTCAATTAGTGTATGTGAAAGATTTGAAGTGATTTAGTCATTAAAGACGCTCAAATTCAAGCTTAAATATGAAAAATCTATCAAATATGCCATAATATGTCACTTTTCAGATTGTTTTTGTCAAAAATGAAAGTGGCCGCATCCATGTTCATTCTCAACCTTTATATATGTTATGTATTATCATCAAATACAACTTACATTTAGATATTAAGAATGAACACAAATGCGGCCACTTCCATTTCAGACGGAAACCGTCTAAAAATTAACCAAAATGCTAAAATTTCGAAGATTTCAGTAATTTAGCATGACTTAATGATGCTAGTATCCGATACATGTGCATAGTATTGTCAAAAACAGCCCATATTTATGTAACAGAAGTAGTCTTCTTTCCAATAAATAGCTAAAAATTTACATTTTAACAATTTTGTAAAACTGCTATATTTTGGGGCCAAAAAGGGGTCTTACTGGGCCTACTCCTTTATACTAAGACATGATTAAACGGTTAAAATATATCACATGCAGTTTGAAGGCATCACATATGATATTTCAAATGTTATTCACGCTGTGGTTAGCCACAAATTGCGATCCAGAATGAATCCTGCGACAGTCCTTTGTCTAGTGATGTGACATGGCAAGGTTGATTTGCAAAAGACGGATGCGAGGCTACGACAACAATCAAATGTTGTACGGTGATGTCCAGATTTAACTTCGAAAACTATAAACTTATCGTGAATATAATTACACAAAGTATATAGATAAATTAACGGATCTAAGGCAACACACTCCCCGTCTGATATCAATCTGATATCACTATTCCATAAATAAATCGCATATGAAAATAAAATACATAAATCCCAATATAATTTGAATATGTACAGGAATCATGTCCACTAGTTATTGGTCGTGCATGTGAGAAATGTCGGTTCTCAACGACTCATAGAATTTCTTTAATAAATTCACAATTAATCCCATTGAAAACTGGGTACGACACAGTTTCTCGTTCTTCAGAAGAAGGATGCATCAGACGATAGCGCAGTGATCCTTTGGAATTTTCCATTTTTGTTGTTGCAACGGTAGGAACTATTTTCTCCAACGTTGATGAACGGCGATGACGATCGAAGATGGTCCTCTGGTAGGTCATACGAGAGTTCGTATTTGATCTTGTTCTGGGTTTGTGGAATGTCACATGTTTGTGAGTATCAGAATAAATCAAACGTTTTGACTGAACGTTCCGTCCTGCGAATCTAGTTGCTCTAACTGTGAAGTGGCGACCTCGATGTTTGATTTTGTCGTAGTAGTGTCTGACAAAAGACGTTACTATATGATTATGTCCAGGTAGGATCACTGGTTCGTTAAACAAGATGTTAGTTATCTTCGTGTTGACTTCAATTGCAACGGTTTGCTTATCGATGTATGTATTTCCAATTATGACCCAACCAAGTTTTTAATTTTCGGCAAATGAAGTTCACGGTGGTCCTAGGCGTTGTTCAAGGACGTGGTGTGCTTCTATAAGGTCTCTTCCAATAGCAGTAGAATTTTGCACTGTTCATCAGACGGTGGAATTTTTTCACTAATGTCTTTTAAGTATGGATAATGCAAAGCGTCTCTAGGTGTCGGAATTTCGTCCCGATTATTGGGAATATTATCACTTTTAATAATGTAGGTAGATCGAAAAAAGTAAAATCACAAAAATACTGAACTCCGAGGAAAATTCAAAAAGGAAAGTCCCTAATCAAATAGCAAAATCAAAAGCTCAAACACACCAAACGAATGGATAACAACTGTCATAATCCGGACTTGGTACAGGCATTTCCTTATGTAGAAAATGGTGGATTAAACCTGATTTTAAAGCTAGCTAAACCTCTCACTTGTATGACAGTCACATCAAATTCCATTATATTGACAACGATGTGTGAACAAAACAAACAGACACAACAGGTAAAAATGTCACAAATAGGGGTACAACAGCAACACGAACCCCACCAAAAACTGGGGGTGATCTCAGGTGCTCAGGAAGGGTAAGCAGATCCTGCTCCACATGTGGCACCCGTCGTGTTGCTGTTCTTTATCATGTACGAATTTCATGACGAAGTCTCTTCCACTTTTTCCGGAAGTAGCTACTCTGTCGGAGCCTGTTAATAGAGTGTATTGTGTGGTAAACTCACAGCACTTGTAGCAAACATTGTTTTGTTTTAGCAGTTCCTTGCGTTCCTCAATTGATTTGGCTCGGAACGATCGGCATTCGTTCAACGGATGTTTTGTCTTGTGTAGGATACAAAGGTCTTGATGTTGACTGCTGTCTCCAAATTGCTGTTCAACTGCCGTCTTATGGACGTTGATTTTGTTTTATAAAAAGACCATAAACCCACTTATTCATGGTATGGTATCAATATTTCTGACCTGACACTACGTACTTTTTATTGCTTAATTCTTTAGAATTTAATATGCAATGTTTCGGGTTCTTTCGGGAGTATTCCCAGGTAAACCCTCATCAGAGGCCGACCTTTAGCTATTTATTTCGTATCTAGTATCATAGATAGATGTGTGTCTGTTTCATAACAGTTTTTTTTAATTTAATTTATTAACTACACGTGCATATAGGTCTACGTTGTAGCTAGTCTTTTTGCAGACTAAAGAAACTGACCAAGTAGATCAGCACCTCTGGTTAATTATTCATATATATAATGAAAAGACTTATTGTCTTTATTCTCGTAATCTAATCTATCATAAATCTACACGAGATCTAATAGTTAGTAGTTATCAGTGCTATACTGTTGAATTCACACTAGACTGCCGTGTATGTTTAAACACTTATTTGATAATAAACCAATGTCTCCATGTTTAACAATTGAAGAGGTTTGTGTAGATACCATGTCGGGTCTATGCATGAATATAACAGGAACCATTCTGTTTTCCCTTGTACGTGATCTCTTGAAATAAATCGACATCACGTCTTTTTACATCTGTTTCACAGTATAATGATTGTATACTAAAGCCTCCCGTGGTGGGGTATTGTGAATCAATGTCTTCGGCTTAATGATTAATTATCATGTTGCCAATATTCTTATTGTTTTTTAAACCAATATCTGGTTTGGATTTAGATAGTTTGTTTTTTTTTTTTTTTTTTTTTGGCAATCGGATCTTTCCGAATTATGTACCAAATTTTGTTATTACCGTGTTAAGATATTCAAGATATTTCTGCCACTTGTTTTCTAATATTTGGTTTCTTTCGAAGTTGCTGTCTGCATCTATGCTAACTCAGCCTAACTGTATTTGTTAGGGAGGAATCCGCAAGACATTTACACTTTAGACCGTATTTATACGTTTATCTTATAAGTACATGTTGCTATTGATTCTAAGAATTCTCGTACCTTCAGAAGGAATGAAAACAATGTACTATTTCAAATAATTGTTCACTTTGTTCACCTTCTTCATTAAATATATTAAATCCATCAATTCTCATTCTTTTTGTTTTATAAAAAGACCATAAACCCACTTATTCATGGTATGGTATCAATATTTCTGACCTAGTTTTATAGTTTTATGAAAAGACCATAAACCCACTTATTCATGGTATGGTATCAATATTTCTGACCTCACACTACGTACTTTTTATTGCTTAATTCTCTAGAATTTAATATGCAATGTTTCGGGTTCTTTCGGGAGTATTCCTAGGTAAACCCTCATCAGAGGCCGACCTTTATGTATTTATTTCATATCTAATATCATAGATAGATGTTTGTCTGTTTCATAACAGTTTTTTTTAATTTATTAACTACACGTGCATATAGGTCTACGTTGTAGCTAGTCTTTTTACAGACTGAAGAAACTGACCAAGTTGATCAGCACTTTTGTTTAATTAATGAAGAGACTTATTGTCTTTATTTTTATCACTAATTACTTCAACATAAGTCTACACGGGATATAGTAGAGATAGTATTTATCAATGTCATATTGTTGAATTCAGGGTATACTGGCGTGTTTGTTTTATCATCTATATGATAATATACAAAAGTCTCCATGTATAGCATTTGAAGAAATATGTGTAGGTACCCTGCCGGGTAGAAACATGGACATATAAGAAACCGTCGGTTATCTCAGATACGTGATCTATTGAAATAAATCGGTGTCATGTCTTTATTACATCTGTTTCAACAGTATACACTATATTATAAAGCCTCCTGTGGAGGGGTTCTTCGACTTAATGATTAATTATCATGTCGCTAATATTCTTATTGTTTTTGAAACCCATATCTGGTTTAGATTTAAATATTTGTTTGGCAATCGGATCTTTCCGAATTATATACCAGAACTTTGTTATAATCTTTTTAAGATATTCAGCATTATAATGATACGTTGTAATGAACATATTTCTGCCTGTTATTTTATTCTTATATTGTTTCTTCCGAAGTTTTAACTGTCTGTCTTCGTGACGAATTTTGTGCAATATTTGACTGACGATTTCTTTCGTGTATCCCCGTCTAGATAATTTATCTATAAACAGTTTAATACGTTTATTAAATTCGTCCTTACTGCTGGTGTTTCTTAGAATTCTAGTCCCTTCTCCTTTAATAAAAGAAGAGAAACAGGTAGGAGCATGACTCGAGCTTCTATGTATATACTGAAATTTTTCAGTGGGTTTGGTGTAACAGTTTACTTCTAGTATCTTAGATGTGGTGAACCGTTTTCCTTTATACAATACAACATCTAAGAATTTCATAGTATGAGTATTTATTTCAAAAGTGAATTTCAGCAGGTTATGTTTCTTATTTGCTATTTCAAATAGTTGTTTAATTTGCTCACTGCTTCCATTAAATATAATAAAGCCATCATCTCTCATTCGTTTATGAAATTTAATATTATCTTTGTATGGATATTGTTCTATAATATTATTTATATGGTCAAATATAGCAATACCAGATATTTCCGGGGAAGCAACTCCGCCCATTGAAACGCCAACGATTTGTTTATATGCGTTTTCATTAAAAGTAAATTCATTTTTTGTCAGTAAAATACTAAGAATATCAAGTAGACTTTCTGTGGATGGTCTTTTAATATCATATTCTTGATTTACATGGTCTGTAAGCGTATTTTCTATAGCCGTTTTAATTTCATTGAAATTAAGATTAGTATATAACGATGTTATATCATAGGAAACAAGTAAATCACTCTGTTCCGTGTGAGTGTTTTCTATGTATCTGATAAAATCGCTAGTATCTGATAGATATGTATCTTGTGTCTTCACCAGTGGAAGAAGAAAATAATCTAGGTATTTTCCAATATTTAGTAGTGGTCCCGAGCATTGGCTAATAATCGGTCGACCTGGTACATGTACTTTTTCTTTATTCATACATTTATTTTGGTACATTTCTAATGTTTCCGTACTAAGTTTGTGAATCTTAGGAAGGAAGTAGGCTTTTGGAGTTTTAAATGTTTTACCTTCTTCCCGTAAGAATTTGAAAGACATTTCGTCTATTTCATCATTTTCTTTCATACGGTATACCATTTTATTGACTATTTTTCTGGTGTTTTCTATGTCAATATTTATTATTTTAGTATAGTGAATACCGTCATTTAATTGGGATTCGCCTTCAATAAGATAATCACGTTTATTCTGTATTACAGTCGTGTTATTTTTATCGGCTTTATGAATACATATAGTATTGTCGATTTTTAATTTCTGTATGCATTCACGTTCCTATTTAGACATATTGTATTTAATCTTCGGCATATATTTTGATAGTTCGTGTTTTGTGTAGAAAATGTATTTTTCTATTGAATTATCGCCAATGATTGGAACTTGAAAGTTAGACTTAATTTTGAAAGGGTGGTTTTTAGTTGCTATGCGTACATTAGTACCGAAATAATATTTCAGTCGCAACGACCTCTCAAATGATTGAAAATCTTTTATCAATTGTCTGTGGTTACATTTGTTTGTAGGAACAAATTTTAAACCTTTTGCTATAACTTTAAATTCAGTTTCAGTTATATCTCTTTTAGATAAGTTAAGGACGAACTCTTTATGAAGGTTTAGGTCCCGTTTCTTATTTTCAATAGCAAGATTGTGTTTAAATCTTATATGCTTATTCTTTGTTTTATTTCTTTTCTTGTTTTTATAATATCTTCTAGTATGACCCATGATTATCAATGGTGTCAGTGATCAATGGCAGAATTGCGCTTTGTTGAAATAAAGGTCATTATTAGAGCCTTCTGTAAATTGAATAATAGATGATAATTATTGCGGCAACCAATCGAATTCTTCGATTTGGGAATATAGGCGTAGCCACTGGTAGATAGGCATACACTTCTTATTTCTGTATTGGTGATATTATTTATATTCCCTTAGGAATATTGACTAGTGACTTCTTTTAATTTTCACTGCCATGTATTTCATTTGTATTTATTAAAACACTAATTGTAAGCTTTTTCAATGAGATACACTGATGAATGATTTATTGTTTGTTTCTAGATGTCCAGTGGCACATATTTCATGTATCTTTAGGACGATGGTAATGGGATGACATAATTTCGTCTGCTAGTATAATAGCATAACTTCCGTTGATATCATGATGTATGATTGATTGTTGTTTGTTTAACGTCCAGTGGCATATATTTCATGTATGTTTAGGACGATGATAATGTGACGACATAAGTTCGTCTACTAGTATAATAGTATGACTTCCGTTGATATAATGATGTATGATTGATTGTTTTTAGTTTAATGTCCAGTGGCACATATTACATGTTTGTTTAGGACACTGCCATTGTGATTACTTGAGGGTGTTTGCTAGTATTATAGTACAAACTTTCCTTTTATGTTAACTTGTTATCAATTTCGATGTTACCTTCTAAGGTTTGACATGATATAGCGATGAAAGATGGTTGTTTGCTAATATAATAGTATAACTTCCATACTCCATTGACAAGCATATTCATTTAATATGTGTTTGATTCAAGTTGTTTTATAAAAAGACCATAAACCCACTGTTTTTGTTTTATAAAAAGACCATAAACCCACTTATTCATGGTATGGTATCAATATTTCTGACCTGACACTACGTACTTTTTATTGCTTAATTCTTTAGAATTTAATATGCAATGTTTCGGGTTCTTTCGGGAATAATCCCAGGTAAACCCTCATCAGAGGGTTTATGGTCTTTTAATAAAACAATTTGAATAAGTGGGTTTATGGTCTTTTTATAAAACTAGGACTAAACTAGCCAAAGAGGCCAACAATATTAATGAGGAGTACACATTAAAGTTGAGAAAGTTCATTACGGACATGAGACACAAATCCCGTTCTGACAAAGAGAGCCCTAGAGGGCCAACCAGAGAAAGGGACGAAAGAAGAACCCCATACTCCAGGAACGAAAGACGGGATAAGACTCCCAAAAACAGATCTAGAAAACAAAGAGACAATACATCTAAAAACAATGACCTGCTGAGTATGTTCAAGGACCTTATAAAAAGGCGCTAACACTAGTGAATAAACATACCTTGTTGTGAACTTCTAAACTATGTATATACATGTATTAATAATATACAGTTCATAATTATATGTTTTCACAACTCAATTTTGTTTATCATTGATTAATGAGAGTCATCTGATCAAGTACTTAAATATTGATTATCAATGAAATATGGAAGTTATACTATTAAACTAGCAAGCAACCATTTTTCATCGTTATATCATGTAAAACCCTAGAAGGAACATGAACAACTAACCAAAAATAACAAACAAAAAACTACAATTATGATTGTCAATGAATTATGGAAGTTATACTATTATACTAGCAAACAACCATGCTTCATCGTTATATCATGTCAAACCCTTGAATCAAACACATATTAAATGAATATGCTTGTCAATGGAGTATGGAAGTTATACTATTATATTAGCAAACAACCATCTTTCATCGCTATATCATGTCAAACCTTAGAAGGTAACATCGAAATTGATAACAAGTTAACATAAAAGGAAAGTTTGTACTATAATACTAGCAAACACCCTCAAGTAATCACAATAGCAGTGTCCTAAACAAACATGTAATATGTGCCACTGGACATTAAACTAACAACAATCAATCATACATCATAATATCAACGGAAGTTATACTATTATACTAGTAGACGAACTTATGCATGTCATTACATTATCATCGTCCTAAACATACATGAAATATGTGCCACTGGACGTTAAACAAACAACAATCAATCATACATCATGATATCAACGGAAGTTATGCTATTATACTAGCAGACGAAATTATGTCATCCCAATATCATCGTCCTAAAGATACATGAAATATGTGCCACTGGACATCTAGAAACAAACAATAAATCATTCATCAGTGTATCTCATTGAGAAAGCTTACATTAGTGTTTTAATAAATACAAATGAAATACATGGCAGTGAAAATTAAAAGAAGTCACTAGTTAATATTCCTAAGGGAATATAAATAATAACACCAATACAGAAATAAGAAGTGTATGCCTATCTACCAGTGGCTACGCCTATATTCCCAAATCGAAGAATTCGATTGGTTGCCGCAATAATTATCATCTATTATTCAATTTACATAAGGCTCTAATAATGACCTTTATTTCAACAAAGCGCAATTCTGCCATTGATCACTGACACCATTGATAATCATGGGTCATACTAGAAGATATTATAAAAACAAGAAAAGAAATAAAACAAAGAATAAGCATATAAGATTTAAACACAATCTTGCTATTGAAAATAAGAGACGGGACCTAAACTTTCATAAAGAGTTCGTCCTTAACTTATCTAAAAGAGATATAACTGAAACTGAATTTAAAGTTATAGCAAAAGGTTTAAAATTTGTTCCTACAAACAAATGTAACCACAGACAATTGATAAAAGATTTTCAATCATTTGAGAGGTCGTTGCGACTGAAATATTATTTCGGTACTAATGTACGCATAGCAACTTAAAACCACCCTTTCAAAATTAAGTCTAACTTTCAAGTTCCAATCATTGGCGATAATTCAATAGAAAAATACATTTTCTACACAAAACACGAACTATCAAAATATATGCCGAAGATTAAATACAATATGTCTAAATCGGAACGTGAATGCATACAGAAATTAAAAATCGACAATACTATATGTATTCATAAAGCCGATAAAAATAACACGACTGTAATACAGAATAAACGTGATTATCTTATTGAAGGCGAATCCCAATTAAATGACGGTATTCACTATACTAAAATAATAAATATTGACATAGAAAACACCAGAAAAATAGTCAATAAAATGGTATACCGTATGAAAGAAAATGATGAAATAGACGAAATGTCTTTCAAATTCTTACGAGAAGAAGGTAAAACATTTAAAACTCCAAAAGCCTACTTCCTTCCTAAGATTCACAAACTTAGTACGGAAACTTTAGAAATGTACCAAAATAAATGTATGAATAAAGAAAAAGTACATGTACCAGGTCGACCGATTATTAGCCAATGCTCGGGACCACTACTAAATATTGGAAAATACCTAGATTATTTTCTTCTTCCACTGGTGAAGACACAAGATACATATCTATCAGATACTAGCGATTTTATCAGATACATAGAAAATACTCACACGGAACAGAGTGATTTACTTGTTTCCTATGATATAACATCGTTATATACTAATCTTAATTTCAATGAAATTAAAACGGCTATAGAAAATACGCTTACAGACCATGTAAATCAAGAATATGATATTAAAAGACCATCCACAGAAAGTCTACTTGATATTCTTAGTATTTTACTGACAAAAAATGAATTTACTTTTAATGAAAACGCATATAAACAAATCGTTGGCGTTTCAATGGGCGGAGTTGCTTCCCCGGAAATATCTGATATTGCTATATTTGACCATATAAATAATATTATAGAACAATATCCATACAAAGATAATATTAAATTTCATAAACGAATGAGAGATGATGGCTTTATTATATTTAATGGAAGCAGTGAGCAAATTAAACAACTATTTGAAATAGCAAATAAGAAACATAACCTGCTGAAATTCACTTTTGAAATAAATACTCATACTATGAAATTCTTAGATGTTGTATTGTATAAAGGAAAACGGTTTACCACATCTAAGATACTAGATGTAAACTGTTACACCAAACCCACTGAAAAATTTCAGTATATACATAGAAGCTCGAGTCATGCTCCTACCTGTTTCTCTTCTTTTATTAAAGGAGAAGGGACTAGAATTCTAAGAAACACCAGCAGTAAGGACGAATTTAATAAACGTATTAAACTGTTTATAGATAAATTATCTAGACGGGGATACACGAAAGAAATCGTCAGTCAAATATTGCACAAAATTCGTCACGAAGACAGACAGTTAAAACTTCGGAAGAAACAATATAAGAATAAAATAAAAGGCAGAAATATGTTCATTACAACGTATCATTATAATGCTGAATATCTTAAAAAGATTATAACAAAGTTCTGGTATATAATTCGGAAAGATCCGATTGCCAAACAAATATTTAAATCTAAACCAGATATGGGTTTCAAAAACAATAAGAATATTAGCGACATGATAATTAATCATTAAGTCGAAGAACCCCTCCACAGGAGGCTTTATAATATAGTGTATACTGTTGAAACAGATGTAATAAAGACATGACACCGATTTATTTCAATAGATCACGTATCTGAGATAACCGACGGTTTCTTATATGTCCATGTTTCTACCCGGCAGGGTACATACACATATTTCTTCAAATGCTAAACATGGAGACTTTTATATATTATCATATAGATGATAAAACAAACACGCCAGTATACCCTGAATTCAACAATATGACATTGATAAATACTATCTCTACTATATCCCGTGTAGACTTATGTTGAAGTAATTAGTGATAAAAATAAAGACAATAAGTCTCTTCATTAATTAAACAAAAGTGCTGATCAACTTGGTCAGTTTCTTCAGTCTGTAAAAAGACTAGCTTCAACGTAGACCTATATGAACGTGTAGTTAATAAATTAAAAAAACTGTTATGAAACAGACAAACATCTATCTATGATATTAGATATGAAATAAATACATAAAGGTCGGCCTCTGATGAGGGTTTACCTGGGAATACTCCCGAAAGAACCCGAAACATTGCATATTAAATTCTAAAGAATTAAGCAATAAAAAGTACGTAGTGTCAGGTCAGAAATATTGATACCATACCATGACTAAGTGGGTTTATGGTCTTTTTATAAAACTGAGTCTGTAAAAAGACTAGCTACAACGTAGACCTATATGCACGTGTAGTAAATTTGAAAAAAAACTGTTATGAAACAGACACACATCTATCTACAATACTAGATATAAAATAAATATTTAAAGGTCGGCCTCTGATGAGGGTTTACCTGGGATTATTCCCGAAAGAACCCGAAACATTGCATATTAAATTCTAAAGAATTAAGCAATAAAAAGTACGTAGTGTCAGGTCAGAAATATTGATACCATACCATGAATAAGTGGGTTTATGGTCTTTTTATAAAACAATTTGATACGGTGAATATTTCACTAGTTGTGATCTCACCCGTTGAATCAGGTTCTATTTAATTATAGAATTTTTGATCCTTATTTATGCTATGGTACGACGTATTTCTGATCGACAAACTACGTACGACACTATACTATATGCACAATGTAATAGTATACAATTCTATATGTATATAATACTGTACATCTTTCTTTATGTATATAACACTGTACATCTTATACAATATACATGTAACTAATTATGTAAATAACATAGATCTACTATATAGCTATCACTATTTACATATGAAACAAAGATATACCTGAAACAATAAAGTAATGAATAAAAATAAAATAAAATAATACAGAAACAAAATGTATGCATATAACATACAAGACACTGATATATATATATATATATATATATTCGAAAATGATACCGAATCATATTTGACTGAAACATGGAAGTTATACTATTATACTAGCAAACAACCTTATGTCAACATAGTCCTTAAACATACTTGAAATATTTGCAATTGGACGTATAGCAATCAACAATCAATAATTCATCACTATGTTAAACCTAAGAAGGTAACATGGAAAATAATTACAAACTGATATGATTGTAAATGAACTAGCTAAGGGAAGTTATACTATTATACTAGCAAACAACCTTATGTTATCACTATATATATCATCGTCTAAAACATACATGAAATATTTGTCACTGGACTTTAAGTAACCACAATCAATAATTCATCGCTGTATCGTGTCAAACCTTAGAAGGTAGCATGGAAACTAACTACAAACTAATATGATTGTCAATGAACTATGGAAGTTATACTATTATACTAGCAAACAACCTTGTTTCACCACTATATGTATCATAGTTCTAAACATACATGAAATATTTGCCACTGGATGCTAAGCAACCAAAAAATCTTTAATTCATCGCTGAATCATGTCAAACCTCAGAAGGTAGCATGGAAACTAACTACAAAATAATATGATTGTCAATGAACTATGGAAGTTATACTATTATACTAGCAAACAACCTTATGTCATCACTATATCATAGTCCTAAACATACATGAAATATTTGCCACTGGATGCTTAGCAACCAACAAATCTTCAATTCATCGCTGTATCATGTCAAACCTTAGAAGGTAGCATGAAAACTAACTACAAACTAATATGATTGTCAATGAACTATGGAAGTTATAATTTTATACTAGCAAACAACCTTATGTCATCACTATATCATAGTCCTAAACATACATGAAATATTTGCCAATGGATGCTAAGCAACCAACAAATCTTTAGTTCATCGCTGTTTCATGTCAAACCTTAAAAGGTAGCATGGAAACTAATTACAATAATATGATTGTCAATGAACTATGGAAGTTATACTATTATACTAGCAAACAACCTTGTTCCACCACTATATGTATCATATTTCTAAACATACATGAAATATTTGCCACTGGATGCTAAGCAACCAACAAATCTTTAATTCATCACTATTTCATGTCAAACCTTAGAAGGTAGCATGAAAATTAACTACAAACTAATATGATTGTCAATGAACTATGGAAGTTATACTATTATACTAGCAAACATCCTTGTTTCACCACTATATGTATCATAGTTCTAAACGTACATGAAATATTTGCCACTGGATGCTAAGCAACCAACAAACTTTAATTTATCGCTGTATCATGTCAAACCTTAGAAGGTAGCATGAAAACTAACTACAAACTAATATGATTGTCAATGATCTATGGAAGTTATACTATTATACTAGCAAACAACCTTATGTCATCACTATATCATAGTCCTAAACATACATGAAATATTTGCCACTGGATGCTGAGCAACCAACAATCGTTAATTTATCGCTATATCATGTCAAACCTTAGAAGGTAGCATGGAAACTAACTACAAACTAATATGATTGTCAATGAACTATGGAAGTTATACTATTATACTAGCAGGAAACCTTATGTCATCACTATATCATAGTCCTAAACATACATGGTATATTTGCCACTGGATGCTGTATCATGTCAAACCTTAGAAGGTATCATGAAAACTAACTACAAACTAATATAATTGTCAATGAACTATGGAAGTTATACTATTATACTAGCAAACAACCTTATGTTATCACTATATATATCATCGTCTAAAACTTACATGAAATATTTGTCACTGGACTTTAAGTAACCACAATCAATAATTCATCGCTGTATCGTGTCAAACCTTAGAAGGTAGAATGGAAACTAACTACAAACTAATATGATTGTCAATGAACTATGGAAGTTATACTATTATACTAGCAAACAACCTTATGTCATCACTATATCATAGTCCTAAACATACATGAAATATTTGCCACTGGAGGCTAAGCAACCAACAATCTTTAATCTATCGCTGTATCATGCCAAACCTTAGAAGGTAGCATGGAAACTTACTACAAACTAATATGATTGTCAATGAACTATGGAAGTTGTACTATTATACTAGCAAACAACCGTATGTCATCACTATATCATAGTCCTAAACATACATGAAATATTTGCCACTGGATGCTAAGCAGCTAAAAATCGTTAATTGATCGCTGTATCATGTCAAACCTTACAAGGTAGCATGGAAACTAACTACAAATTAATATGATTGTCAATGAACTATTGAAGTTATACTATTATACTAGCAAACAACCTTATGTCATCACTATATCATATTCCTTAACATACATGAAATATTTGGCACTGGATGCTAAGCAACCAAAAATCGTTAATTGATCGCTGTATCATGTCAAACCTTAGAAGGTAGCATGGAAACTAACTACAACTAATATGATTGTCAACGAACTATGGAAGTTATACTATTATACTAGCAAACAACCTTAGTCATCACTATATCACAGTCCTAAACATACATGAAATATTGGCAACAGGACGTTAAGCAACTAATATCGATAATAATTATTATGTCAAGCCGTTGAAGGTTACATGGAAACTAATAACAAATAAATATGATTGTCAATGAACAACGAAAGTAATACTATTATACTAGCAACAGATCGTTGGCGTTTCAATGGGCAGAGTTGCCTCCCTGGAAATATCTGATATTGCTATATTTAACCATAATTATAGACATAAAACAGAGAAATACCCTACGAAAATAATATTAAATTCCACTAAAGAATGAGAATTGATGGATTTAATATATTTAATGAAGAAGGTGAACAAAGTGAACAACTATTTGAAATAGTACATTGTTTTCATTCCTTCTGAAGGTACGAGAATTCTTAGAATCAATAGCAACATGTACTTATAAGATAAACGTAAAAATACGGTCTAAAGTGTAAATGTCTTGCGGATTCCTCCCTAACAAATACAGTTAGGCTGAGTTAGCATAGATGCAGACAGCAACTTCGAAAGAAAACAAATATTAGAAAACAAGTGGCAGAAATATCTTGAATATCTTAACACGGTAATAACAAATACTATCTAAATCCAAACCAGATATTGGTTTAAAAAACAATAAGAATATTGGCAACATGATAATTAATCATTAAGCCGAAGACATTGATTCACAATACCCCACCACGGGAGGCTTTAGTATACAATCATTATACTGTGAAACAGATGTAAAAAGACGTTAAGCGATTTATTTCAAGAGATCACGTACAAGGGAAAACTGAATGGTTCTTGTTATATTCATGCATAGACCCGACATGGTATCTACACAAACCTCTTCAATTGTTAAACATGGAGACATTTGTATATAATCAAATAGGTGTTAAATACACGACAGTCTAGTGTGAACTCAACAGTATAGCACTGATAACTACTATCTCTATTAGATCTCGTGTAGATTTATGATAGATTAGATTACGAGAATAAAGACAATAAGTCTTTTCATTATATATATGAATAATTAACCAAAGGTGCTGATCTACTTGGTCAGTTTCTTTAGTCTGTAAAAAGACTAGCTACAACGTAGACCTATATGCACGTGTAGTAAATTTGAAAAAAAACTGTTATGAAACAGACACACATCTATCTACAATACTAGATATAAAATAAATATTTAAAGGTCGGCCTCTGATGAGGGTTTACCTGGGATTATTCCCGAAAGAATCCGAAACATTGTATATTAAAGTCTAAAGAATTAAGCAATAAAAAGTACGTAGTGTCAGGTCAGAAATATTGATACCATACCATGAATAAGTGGGTTTATGGTCTTTTTATAAAACTCAACCTTTATATATGTTATGTATTATCATCAAATACAACTTACATTTAGATATTAAGAATGAACACAAATGCGGCCACTTCCATTTCAGACGGAAACCGGCTAAAAATTAACCAAAATGCTAAAATTTCGAAGATTTCAGTAATTTAGCATGACTTAATGATGCTAGTATCCGATACATGTGCATAGTATTGTCAAAAACAGCCCATATTTATGTAACAGAAGTAGTCTTCTTTCCAATAAATAGCTAAAAATTTACATTTTAACAATTTTGTAAAACTGCTATATTTTGGGGCCAAAAAGGGGTCTTACTGGGCCTACTCCTTTATACTAAGACATGATTAAACGGTTAAAATATATCACATGCAGTTTGAAGGCATCACATATGATATTTCAAATGTTATTCACGCTGTGGTTAGCCACAAATTGCGATCCAGAATGAATCCTGCGACAGTCCTTTGTCTAGTGATGTGACATGGCAAGGTTGATTTGCAAAAGACGGATGCGAGGCTACGACAACAATCAAATGTTGTACGGTGATGTCCAGATTTAACTTCGAAAACTATAAACTTATCGTGAATATAATTACACAAAGTATATAGATAAATTAACGGATCTAAGGCAACACACTCCCCGTCTGATATCAATCTGATATCACTATTCCATAAATAAATCGCATATGAAAATAAAATACATAAATCCCAATATAATTTGAATATGTACAGGAATCATGTCCACTAGTTATTGGTCGTGCATGTGAGAAATGTCGGTTCTCAACGACTCATAGAATTTCTTTAATAAATTCACAATTAATCCCATTGAAAACTGGGTACGACACAGTTTCTCGTTCTTCAGAAGAAGGATGCATCAGACGATAGCGCAGTGATCCTTTGGAATTTTCCATTTTTGTTGTTGCAACGGTAGGAACTATTTTCTCCAACGTTGATGAACGGCGATGACGATCGAAGATGGTCCTCTGGTAGGTCATACGAGAGTTCGTATTTGATCTTGTTCTGGGTTTGTGGAATGTCACATGTTTGTGAGTATCAGAATAAATCAAACGTTTTGACTGAACGTTCCGTCCTGCGAATCTAGTTGCTCTAACTGTGAAGTGGCGACCTCGATGTTTGATTTTGTCGTAGTAGTGTCTGACAAAAGACGTTACTGTATGATTATGTCCAGGTAGGATCACTGGTTCGTTAAACAAGATGTTAGTTATCTTCGTGTTGACTTCAATTGCAACGGTTTGCTTATCGATGTATGTATTTCCAATTATGACCCAACCAAGTTTTTAATTTTCGGCAAATGAAGTTCACGGTGGTCCTAGGCGTTGTTCAAGGACGTGGTGTGCTTCTATAAGGTCTCTTCCAATAGCAGTAGAATTTTGCACTGTTCATCAGACGGTGGAATTTTTTCACTAATGTCTTTTAAGTATGGATAATGCAAAGCGTCTCTAGGTGTCGGAATTTCGTCCCGATTATTGGGAATATTATCACTTTTAATAATGTAGGTAGATCGAAAAAAGTAAAATCACAAAAATACTGAACTCCGAGGAAAATTCAAAAAGGAAAGTCCCTAATCAAATAGCAAAATCAAAAGCTCAAACACATCAAACGAATGGATAACAACTGTCATAATCCGGACTTGGTACAGGCATTTTCTTATGTAGAAAATGGTGGATTAAACCTGATTTTAAAGCTAGCTAAACCTCTCACTTGTATGACAGTCACATCAAATTCCATTATATTGACAACGATGTGTGAACAAAACAAACAGACACAACAGGTAAAAATGTCACAAATAGGGGTACAACAGCAACACGAACCCCACCAAAAACTGGGGGTGATCTCAGGTGCTCAGGAAGGGTAAGCAGATCTTGCTCCACATGTGGCACCCGTCGTGTTGCTGTTCTTTATCATGTACGAATTTCATGACGAAGTCTCTTCCACTTTTTCCGGAAGTAGCTACTCTGCCGGAGCATGTTAATAGAGTGTAGTGTGTGGTAAACTCACAGCACTTGTAGCAAACATTGTTTTGTTTTAGCAGTTCCTTGCGTTCCTCAATTGATTTGGCTCGGAACGATCGGCATTCGTTCAACGGATGTTTTGTCTTGTGTAGGACACAAAGGTCTTGATGTTGACTGCTGTCTCCAAATTGCTGTTCAACTGCCGTCTTATGGACGTTGATTTTAGAATTCGGCGAAGGTGTGACCCTTGGCGCAGCACCTTTTGTAATTGGTTAAACATATGATTCGAAGTTGAACCCAGGGTCGTTCTTGATCTTGCTGATCTCTCTGATAAATGCAGAGAATTCCGTGAAAGGCGGAAAAGCAACTTCGTATTTGGACTTGTAATCTTGAAGCCCTGGTTATCCACTTTTCTTGGATTCCATATGACAATTTTGCAACAATTGGATTTATTCCAGACGAAGAGTCGAAATATGCAAGCAAACATCCCAGCTGGCTATTTTCTTTGTGATATTGAACTTCCGAGATAATATCCGACAATTCGTAAAGAAGTGAGTTGTCCTTGCTGGTCAATTTTGGGAATTTGTCAAGTTTACCCTTGAGAGATGCCTCCAACATTTCTGGAGCACCATACCGCTTGTCAAGTCTCTGCCATAATCTCTGTAGACCTCTTGTTGGGTTGTTGGCATTCGATGCCTTTATAATCATGGTATGTTTGGAAGACTCTGGTGCAAGCCACTTAATCAGTAGGCCTATCTGTTCCGAGTTAAAAACTAGTAATTCGTCTATGACGTTCATGAAGCTAGATTTCCAAGTGTGGAAGGATTCAACCCAGTCGTTAAAGTTTGTTAACCCGGAGAACAGCAGGTCCTTACGTAGGAGAAATCTGGTTATCTCCGATGTTGGGTTGATATAAAGGTTGTTATCCGTTGGCATGGAAGGTTGAACCACAAGTTTTGGTTAGTGTGCAACAGGGATCTCCTCTGAAACGGCCTGTTTTCGTATGCAAGTGACCGTTCCCAGATCTGGGAATAAAGTAACTTTTGGTGACTAAGCATCTACAGGCAAGATAGTAGGTGTTTTTGATGGCAAGTTCAATGCCACGGATGGCACGAACTCTGGTGTTTCATCATGGCTTAGTTTAATTACAACAGGAGATTTTTTTTTATCTTGTAAGTCGGTCTTTTCCTGTACGGCAGTTGTGTCAAGATGTTTGTCAACGAAATCTTGCACACGTTTGAGCGGGTCTTCAGTCTCACCAGGAAGGTCGTCTAATACTCTATGATACGGGCCTCGGCTTCTGCGGACGCATCTTCTTTTTGTGCTTCTAGAATGTTGATAGCAGCCTTAAGCTCGGTTTTTTTCTCGGACCGCACGTGCGGCCTCCTGTTCCATTTGAGTTTTCCTGCGAATGGCCTCCTGTTCTTTTTGAGCTTTGATGTGCTCCTCCTCCTGTTCAATTCTAGCTTTTAGGTGAGCAGCCTCAAGTTCCATTTGAGCTTTCAGGTGTGCAGCCTCGGCAATTTTACGTGTGGCTTCTTGTTCCGCTTCGGCTTTTCTACGTGTGGCTTCTTGTTTTGCACGGATGGCTTCTTGTTCTATTTCGGCCTTGATTTCTATTTGTCTGTACAGGGACTTTTCCTCTAATACTGCCTCCTGTTAAGGAGCGCGGCTTGTTTTTTCGGCAAATGCTATCTTATATCTAGCAGACTCTGACTTGCACACGCTTCCTCCGTACTAGGCTTGACATGTCAGAAACGTTAGAGATTCCGCTGTTTGAGGTTTTCTTACTCTTTGATGTCTTCGTTTTAGTTGACGTAGCTTTTGTCAGGGAGAGGCGATGCTCGTGTAGGGTTTCCATGACCAGGTCCACTTTGGACAGACGAATATCTAACGAAAGATTAAATGTGTCTATGGCCTTTAGACTGTCTGATGGTCTGGTCATCTTCAGAAAGTTCAGGTACTCATCTGTGAGCATGCGATAATTAGTACAGGCTTGTACAATTTTGTCCTGTGCTGTAAGCAGTTGCTTGAGCTCGTTAGGAGGCGTAGTCACTTCAAAAGACTGGAATTCTAAATCTGACCAAAGGACCTCTAGCTCCTGACAAAGCTTATCACGTTTCTCTATGTAAACCCCATGTCCTTTTTCGGTGAGTTCACGTACTCGCCTAATCTCGGGATTTTCATCTAAATGTGTGGTTTCAGACGGATTTTCTTGTAGTTCTTCACTAGCGTCACCCTCTGGGGGTGGACCTCGTCTTGCTGCTCTGCGTGACTGGGATCCATGATGGCTCAACGTTGTTGGTTTGCTGCCTAGGACACACAGGCTATGTTGCGTAGTGTCAAGGTAACAGCTTCGAACGATGCTTCGTTGTATTTCCTGGTCAGGAGATGTGTAGACAAGTTGTTGTCAATGCCGACGTCTGGTTGTAACTATAAAAATAGTTAAATTTATACTAAGACTTGATTAAACGGTTAAAATATATCACAAGCAGTTTGAAGGCATCAAATATGATATTTTAAATGTTACTCACGCTGTGGTTAGCCACAAATTGCGATCCAGAATGAATCCTGCGACAGTCCTTTGTCTAGTGATGTGACATGGCAAGGTTGATTTGCAAAAGACGGATGCGAGGCTACGACAACAATCAAATGTTGTACGGTGATGTCCAGATTTAACTTCGAAAACTATAAATTTATCGTGAATATAATTACACAAAATATATAGATAAATTAACGGACCCAAGGCAACACATGTTTATCATAGTGACTTGTAAACATGTTGCACCCGGCCCATTTACCTATAATAAGTCGCCTATTTGACAAATTTAGTAAGTTGATACGGTATCACGGACTTCATGTTAATATAAAATTTCTCAAAATTGATTTTTTTTTTTTAAATTTAGATAAAATATGAAAATAATTTAAATGTTATGGGTTAAACAAGACAAATACTTTATTAAGAGCTGGGTAGGTGGTACAATATTCCGAAAGAAGAGAGGGTATGTCATGTGTACGAATGCTATTGGTATTGAATATCATTACTTATTCGAATGCAATTCCATCTTAGTAAAAAAATCCGAAATCATCACATTCAAGAGTACTACATGTAAAATATCACAGCGCAGCAAAAATGATGATGATGATGATGATGATGATGGATGGCTGCTTAATGTCCATTGGCAAATAAAAAGGCATATTCAGGACGGGAACATGTTAATGTAATATGAATATAACCCTGCTTTGTACAAGACTGACACGCTGAGTCGGATTTTTAACGTGCTAATCAACAAGGTAACAATCCGCAGGAAGACATGTCACCTTACCCGGACACAATATTCTGACTCCGAGCCGACAATCTTTGCTCTTACTCCTTAATGCCGCGTGCGTAGAAGCAGCAAATGCCAATTTTAAAATCTTTGGTTTGACCAGGCCGGGGTTCGAACCCACGAC
Organism: Mytilus californianus; assembly: GCF_021869535.1. Lineage (NCBI taxonomy): Eukaryota > Metazoa > Mollusca > Bivalvia > Mytilida > Mytilidae > Mytilus > Mytilus californianus. Next base: position 20,579,361 of record NW_026262701.1, read on the forward strand.
CTCCCGCACTCGAGGTGAACACGCTACCACGAGACCACCGAGGCGGTCAGCAAAAATGAGGTACTAAACAATGTATCTTTATTCGTTTTAAAATTAATTAAAGTATTATAGAGTATGTAGTAATTATTGATATATACCATTTTAGAGTTGTTCTATTACTGTCTATGATTGTATGTGATTGTATTTTGTATATACATGTATGTTCACCACTTGTTTCACATGTGAATGTGACCGGGTGTTTTTAAATAAAGCATTATTTTATCGTATTGTATTAAAGTATCACCTAATTATTGACATATGTTCATACACATATTGATAAAATAACAATTTAATTTAAAACAACAAGACCCACTCAAAAAAGAGTTATGAGTGACTATAAAATCATTTCTACAAAACACACAATTATTTTCAATTATATAAACTACTTTTTCTTTTAATATCACATCATAGCAGATTTTGGCTATAAAATAATATACAATTTCATTAGTGAATAAAAATCTGAAATTATCATCATCGGAGAAATTAACAAAATTACAATTATAAGGTCTAGAGGTAGCATGGCCAAATAAAGTAGCACGCAAATCTGCATATACTTGGCAGGTCAGTAGAACATGTTTCTCATCTTCAATAATATAATTTTCATTACATTGATCATGAAAACACACGCCCAAACTGTATATATACACGTGCGTAATAAACTGGTCCTGGTTGAATGAACATGGTTTTTTTTCGAATTATACTCAGGTGACAATCAATTAAATGTGGCAAGTGTCGATAAAACATTAAATAACTTCGTAATTATTAAAGATATATTTGAAATTATTTGTTTTAAGAGAGTCTACTTCTATCAGAGATAAATATACTATACATGTCTCTGCTTCTATATATCATGTCATTTGTGAAAATTATATCGCATCCCATCAGGTCCCTAGTACAGAATCCTGTTCTTGGTGCACTAAGAAGGTCCTTTGCGGTATTTCTACAGACGTTAGTCACCTTTTTGATGTGTTATTTAGTCTACATATCAATGATATCTAGGATAATCGGGTAGTTTGCCAGTAGAAACATTCAAACAATCAGATGCGTAGTGTAAAATTTTTCGTAATAAAAAAAATAAAACAGAATAGAGATTAATGATTTTTCAGTTATCTTGACATAGCACTAAAATCTTTAAAATCTATCAATATAAATAAGAGTATCTTTCAAATTTTAACATTCCTTTAGTATGAATGAAAATAAATACATGTCTATGTTAATGTTTTCAATTATATATGCTATTGCAATTGTACTATTATAAAATAGCGTTCACGGATACTTGAAGTGGACTAAATTTTTCAGAGAAGAATGAAGCGGCATGATATTCAAAGCACTGTGGACAATTTGAATTTTTGAAACTCTAGGACATGACTACGGCTAACTAAGGATAATTTGCAAATCGTATATTCATGTACTGTTTTTCCGCCAGTTTTTTTTTTCTCACATCAATTCGTATTAATTGATATTAAAGTCTAGGGAAGCAAAATTGTTATGGTAATGTTTTCCCGACGTTAATACAAACAACGTACTTCAGTATTGTAATCGGGTGATAAAGGCTTTGTATAGTGAGTGATTTTGTCAGGTTTTACATAAAAATAAAGTGTATCCAAGTTTATATGTATATTTCCCATGTTTCCTTATCGGTTGTTGTCCATACCGCATGGTCCCATCGGGTTTCTCTAACCTTTTCTCTCCATTTTACAAGAACAGATAGTAGGGAAATCACCAATGCAGAACAACACAACAAGATACACCACATCACTAATCCTAATTCAAAGCAAATAAAAAAGAAATAAAGAAAAAATACTGAAAAACATTTTCACCATAAATGTATTACTCCACAACCTATCTAGTCATATAAGAATTTGGGCGAATGTCCATCTGTTTAGGCCGTATGCAGATCTTTATTGTGTTGTTGGGATACTGTCTTATTGACGTTTATCCAACATCTCTTATTCATTTTTTGTTGTTGAAAATCAGAAAAGTCAAACAGACAATATTGAATCGCATGAACAATGTACGTTCATGATCTCAAATGCAAGAGTAGAATATAAAATAAATCTACTAATGGAATAATTGCAAGTGGTTTACGAAATTAAATTACGTAAAATATCCTTATCAAATATTTTAAAATCATAGTCTCATCATCTCCTGCAAATCATTTCAATACTTTATGCTTTAAAATATTTTTCTTAAATTTATTCCTCTGTTTTTCTTTCTTGTAAACATGTGATATACTTTATAAAACATGCCTATGTAATAAATAACAAAAAAGAAAAGATGTAAATTCCTTCTGTTTCCGTTCCGTATTCCGTTTCCGCCTTTTAACAAGACCCCGTCTGAGACGTCATTAGCGTTATACAAAATATGCGCGATGCATTAATTTATCTTCACCTTTTCAAAATTGTCTAAAACATACACATAAATTATACTAAAAGTCTTGTTAACTGCGGGCCAAAAATATTTAAAAAGGCCTATATCTTTAAAACGGCATCTGACATTGCAACACAAACTACCAATCTACCAACATCTTTACTAAACTTTCAACCGATTATTGATACTTTGGTTCTCTTTTGTTAGTAATATGGTTTCGAGTGGGGGACTTTGATAAACATTTAAAGGTTACATACTATGTACGAATGATAAATCCAGCATCCGAATCAAAAACTGTTGAAGTAACATCCTTTAACATTGTGAATGTCACCAACAGACACTGTTTCTATTGAACATAATAACCCTGTGAATGAAAAAAATCATCTGTCAGTGTACATTAATATAATCAAAAATAGGCATGCAACAACAATAAATATTTTTCCTTTTAGACAAAAATTCGTGTACTACACATAATTGTCCATGAAACATTTCGGAAACGCATGAAAAAGAATGAAAAAAAGATCGTAAAAGGTAATCCACAGTACTTACAACTCGGTATTTTAAAAGCATTGACCAATGTTACGTTTAATATGATATTCAAGATGGCGTTTCACATGCATGTGCATTCGACATTTCGGGCATTTAGCTAACAACACTCTAAGTTGTTCCTTCCTAATGATGCCAATGTCGTCAGTTGCAATATGACTTGCGGGACTATATTTGTATGGGAACGATGAACAAAAGCAACCGTTTTAGGCTATCAGGACTGTGTGTTGTTCATTAATGTTTGCCTTTTGTTTGATTTGTGTTGATTTGTTCGGAGGAGTCGGCGTTGGTAGTTGGTGTGGTATGTTGTGCTGTCCAGTATTTTTGGAATTTCCTGTTATCCTTTGCAAGAAACTAAGGCTACGACTCTTTTCAGCTAAGTTGACCAAAGATGGTTTAGCTATTTTTATGTATTTTTTGTTCATTGAGCTCCTTAAGTATATTTACATCAATGGCTTTCTATCCGTTGCCTTTGGGCGACCCTGGTAACGGTACGTACGGACCATGCTCTAGACGCACCAAATTTATACGTGTTATTTCTATTTTCTAGCGCTGCAGTTGCAACTTTAAATATAACTTAACTGAACTGTGAGTACTCTCAGATCTGTATTTTTTGTTTTTTGTTGTGAGGTATGTATAAATTTTTTGGCACATCCTTTCTGTGTTTTTGTTGGATGTTTTTACTGCTTTGTATCGATTTGATGAGTAAAGCCCTTTTCAACTGATTTTAATAGTTTGTTTCTTATGTTGTGCCGTTACAATACTGTCCCAGGTTAGGGGAGGGTTGACTCCTTCAAACATGTTTAAGCCCGCCACATTCTTATGTGCCTGTCCCAAGTCAGGAGCCTGTAGTTCAGTGGTTGTCGTTGGTTCATGTCTGTCATATTTGTTTTTCATATTTTTCATGTATGTTGGGGCCTTTTATAGCTGACTATACGGTATGGGTTTTTCTCGTTGTTGAAGGCCGTACAATTGCCTATGACTGCTTACATCCACTTCATTTAAACTTTGGTGGATAGTAGTCTCATTGGTAATCATACCACATCTCTTTATTTTTATATTAAGATGGTTTTGGCATTTCATTTTAGGACTCTTGATTGATTGATTGATTCATTCTCTTTATTTCCTCCATTATACAGAAGATTTTAACACAAGTATACTAATTACAAGAAAAGAACAACATATAATTACAAACTACAATTAAAGCACCAAAAAAAACTTACATTTTACATATACATAGAAATAAGAAGATGTGGTATGAGTGCCAATGAGACAACTCTCCATCCAAGTCACAATGTGTAAAAAGTAAACAATTAGAGGTCATAGTACGGCCTTCAACACGGAGCCTTGGCTCACACCGAGCAGCAAGCTACAAAGGGCCCCAAAATGACTAGTGTAAAACAATTCAAACAGGAAAACCAACGGTCTAATCTATATAAAAAACAAGAAACGAGAAACACTTAAGAACCACATCAACAAACGACAACCACTGAAACAGGTTCCTGACCCAGAACAGGTGCAAACAAATGCAGCGGGTTTAAGCGATTAAACAGGCGCCAACCTTCACCCTAACCTGACATAGTAGTAGTAGTGTAACATTACAGCATAAAAAGACACACTATAAAATATCAATTGAAATGGCTTAACTCAATCAAAAAGACATATTAACAAAAACAAGTAAACATACACTGAACGAATAAATTTGATCAATGACACAGTGTCAAAAAGACAACTATAACCTTGGACAAAATGGCGTTAAATAAAATAACGTACACAGGTAAATTTAAATATAATAATTTAGTTGTTAGGAGTACGGAGATATTATTTAAAAAATGAATAAACTTGTTGTTCATAGTACGAGAACAGCAGTGAAAATTTATCGTCATACTAAATACTTATCAAAGGTGGTACATATTAAAAATAGTGAGACGAGATATAACACAAAATAAGTAAACATTGAATAACAGAAATGCATTACAAATTGTGTCAACAGGTCAAATTAACACAAACGTACGATTTGAGAGTACTCGCAGTTACTGAAAGCTAGTTAAAAGCCAAAAACAATTAATAATTAAAAATCATGCATCAGAGACTAAAATCAACTAAACCACATCCAAGGGATTTAGTGTTTAACGCCATGGACGGTCAAAGAAGACATGGATTGTGCAATGCCAAAACAAAAGTATCGACAGTCAGAAGGATAGTTTGACCTTATAAAAAATATGTATAATGCTATATATAGATAAAGCAATCTCTATATTGAAAATGAACGTGGATGTGTATTTATACATCCAAAAAACCATTTGAAAAGAATACAAATTTAGTTATGTTTTAATTTGTGCTACATTTGCCTGATAGCAAATACTTGTGTGTCCAAAATTAAATCTATGCTGAGATAATTCGCCTTTAAAAATTCCGTTCAGATGAAATATATGATCTGCCAAGCAGCACATCATGTTTCTCCAGTTGTCAGAGTTCACAGATTGCATAAAATATGTAATACCACCAAGTAAGGCTACGACTATATTGCCATCATCTTGCTGAAAAAACCGTACAGATTCCTGAACTGGTAAAACATCAACAATTCCGTAAAACGTTATTTCTTGCATTCAAAATTGCTATTGAGCCCAGTTTTACCATGCCTAATAGTTTATCATTCAAAAGCAAAATAGACAGCGGCAAGACGTAAAAATCTGTGAATAGATAATCTGTTTTGAATTTCGTAATAACGACAAAGTTCTGGTCGACATTGAATAGATGATATTTTCTTCTCGGATTTCAATTGATTGACTCACAATTTTGGACCATAATTTTTTACCAGGGATATACAGATCATCCATGTTACTCTCAAGAAAGGAATACATGTCATATTTAATCAGAGTGTTTATTAAGTCATATGTTATTGACCGCTTATCGGATTCGCCAAGCAACAAATGACTGAGACGTATATTAAATAATTGTTTAAGAGTTGTATTGGATTTAGCTCTAAACAACCGTCCAAGGAACAATATTTTGAATTTATCGGTGAGTCCTTGTATAGACCAGAGTTCGACAGTACTTTTACAAGAATCAGTTGGTGCCCGTTTATCTAGACCTATTATAAACATAATTGCTCAAGTATTTATAAATCACTGGCTTTGCTTTAAAATTGTTGATTCAGAGCATCCGTGTGAATGCAGATTTCTTCTTATGTTGTGCTGTATCTCCACTGTCCAAGTTAGGGTAGGATTGATCGCTTAGAAACATGTTTAAACCCGCCACAGTCTTTATGTGCCTGATCTAAGTCAGAAGCCAGTGCTTCAGTGGTTTTCGTTGGTTCACGTCTGTCATATTTGTTTTTCGTAAAATTGTATTGTATAAATTAGGCCGTCAGTTTTTTTATTTGAATTGTTTCACCTTTTTCCATGTTGGTTCCTTTTATAGCGGACTATACGGTATGGATTTTTCTCGTTGTTGAAGGCCGTACAGTAACCAATAACTGCTTGTATCTTTTTCATTTGAACTCTTGTGGATAGTTGTATCATTACCAGTTATACCACATTTCTTTTTTTAATATCAAAGCCAGAATGTGGAAAAGGCAAAGACACACTCGTATATGCAGAGCTGTATAACATAACAGAAGCGAAAATATTAGAAATAGAAAGTTTTATTACCAACAGGAAGAGTAACGTTCTAGGTAATTTCAATTCACGGAGAGATGTGTTTATATATTTATATAAAACAAAGAGCTATATTAGGTAAACGTCTTGCATGGAGAGGTGTTTAACCAAATAATATAACGTAAGGGAACCGTCATACATGGAAATCTATATAACCCAAAAGAATAACGCATGGTATCCTATAATACATTTTCAGTTGCATAACCAAAAAGACATGTGTAAGGTAATTTCCTGCATTGAAAATTTTTTATTTTGAGAGCATTATAACCAACAGGAACGTAAATAAGGTGAACTTCATACATATCTGTATAACCAAAATCTATACCTAAGTAAGGCAACCTTGATACACGTTCAGCTGTATAACCAAATAGAAGAGTTATTTAAGGTAAACTTCATTCTTGGAGATTTGTCTAGCCAAAACAAAGAGTTACGTAAGACAACAAGATGTGTTTATATATTTATATAAAACAAAGAGCTATATTAGGTAAACGTCCTGCATGGAGAGGTGTTTAACCAAATAATATAACGTAAGGGAACCGTCATACATGGAAATCTATATAACCCAAAAGAATAACGCATGGTATCCTATAATACATTTTCAGTTGCATAACCAAAAAGACATGTGTAAGGTAATTTCCTGCATTGAAAAATTTATATTTTGAGAGCATTATAACCAACAGGAACGTAAGTAAGGTGAACTTCATACATATCTGTATAACCAAAATCTATACCTAAGTAAGGCAACCTTGATACACGTTCAGCTGTATAACCAAATAGAAGAGTTATTTAAGGTAAACTTCATACATGGAGATCTGTCTAGCCAAAACAAAGAGTTACGTAAGACAACAAAAACAATAAAATACATCCGATCCATTGGGTCTATAAGTAACTTTCAAAACAAAAAAACAAAAAACAAAACTTTAAACATTAATTATTCTGATAACTTTCCTATGATTTATTTAAACATTCTATTTTTTTTATTAATATGGAAATTATTCATGGAAATTCTTTACAAAATAAATTTTCCTTGAATATCTGTTTAAATTTAATATTCCTGGCAATTCTGTTACATAATTATTCCAGGAAACTTCTCTTATATAATTATTATTCCTGGAAATTCTGTTACATATATATAATCATTATTCAAGGAACTTCTCTTATACAAAAAATCATTCCTGGAATTTCTATTACATATTATTATTCCAGGAACTTCTCTTTCATAAAAATAAATCCTGGAATTTCTATTAAATAATTATTATTCCAGGAACTTCTCTTACATAATAATTATTTCTGGCAATAATGTTGCATAACAAATATACAAATAAATAACAAAACGTCAATACGTTGGAAAAGTTCGTCGAAACAGTATTTGTGAATATTTCCCTATAATTAAAAAAAGTGATAACTTAATATTTTATATGTTTTATATAAATAAGAAGATGTGGTATGAGTGCCAATGAGACAACTACCTATCCAAGTCACAATGTGTAAAAAGTAAACAATTATACGCCAAAGTACGGCCTTCAACACGGAGCCTTGGCATACACCGAACAGCAAACTATAAAGGGCCCCAAATAATTTTGTATATCTTGAAATATCTTGTCACATATATGAATATCATTTGCAATTTCATAATTAAATTGTTTGCAATTTTGATATTCCTATGTCATTGTAACAAAAGTTCGTTGGAGCTATTATTATGGTGGAACTTTTATTCCGTCACCCCACCCCAAAAAAACCTCAGTTTTGCTTCAATAAGTTTGGTATTAATGGTTGAGTTTAGCATTCATGCATCATAATTATGTGTCCGGTGTCTAATTACACTTGGATTTCCAAATCACTAAAACCATTCAATCAGTGTGCACGTGTGTGAAAACAGAAAACCAGTTTCAGTTTTACACCGGGTATCCCGATCCGAAATCCGCAGAAGGATCCGAATCCCGAGTAGCAATAACATGTACACTTTGTTTAGTGCAATTCGTAAGTAAAATTGTCCATCGTTTGTATTTGTCATTGTGTGTACATATGTTTAAGAGTCCTGAATTGTCCTGTATTTCATCGACAAAAGGTATCTTTATGGCAAGCCGTTCTCGTCAAAACTATGTTTAAATCCTTTTTTCGAAAATATTACACACTGAGAATTAAAAAAACGACACTGAGATTTAAAACCTAAAATTACACACTGAGAAATCGAAATTACACACTGAGATTCTAAAATTACACACTGAGATTTAAAAAAATGAAAAAACACACACTGAGAAGAAATAAATTGAAAACACTCACTGAGAATTGTTAATTAATTACACACTGAGATTTCAAAAATACACACTGAGATTAATATGCACATTACTAATGAATATTCATGAGATGAATAATTCAACAAACTAATATCTTGGTCTTCCTAACTCTCGTCATTATAAAGAAATGCGGTTCCTTCAACCAACATTCGTAATAAATTTCAAGACTTTGGTTGTTTTTTGCTAACTCATGTTCATAAGTTTGTTGCCTATAATTCATATTATTAATAACAGTGTATCGGGATATTTTGCTTAAAACTGTTTAAGCATGGGTCCATTTTCAAAAGTCTTTCAACTGTTACCCTGATTTCGCAAGGTAATCTTTTGTATTTTTGTTACCTTTATATGCTATAATAGGCACTTGGGTAAAAATTTCACTGCATTGTTTGTCTTTTTGCAGATTGTTCCAATGTTTTCTTATAATTCTAATAAAGATTTTCACCATTTGGTTATATTTTGTAATGAGAGTTAGTGGGTATTTTTCTTATTCTATTGGTCTTTATTAACGTAGTTTTTCTATACGTTGTATTTCTAATGTTTTTTTTATAAAACTTTTGGCGCCAAATTGAAGGACTAACGAGTTCTGTCCCCTTGTTGTTTTAAGATTGTAATAGATTCAGATTAAGTATGCTTATTAGATATGTGCGCATAAAAAGTGCGCTCAAATCTCAGTGTGTAATTTTAAATTCTTAGTGTGTGTTTTTCAGTTTATTTCATCTCAGTGTGTCTTTTTGAAATCTCAGTGTGTAATTTTCAATTCTCAGTGTGTGTTTTACATTTTTTGTAATCTCAGTGCGTCTTTATGAAATCTCAGTGTGTAATTTTTAATTCTCAATGTGTGTTTTTAGGGTTTTTTTTTATCTCAGTGTGTGTTTTTTTAATTCTTAGTTTGTAAATTTTTCGAAAAATGGTTTAAACATAGTTTTGACGAGAACGGCTTGCCCTATTTCTTAGACTGCGAATTGCAATAAATATGGCTGACAGCCATATAGGTACAGTCGACTCTAGAAATGTGAAATTCGTATTTTTCAATACAAGCTTCGAGTTCAGTAAGGCCAAGGTTTTTTTAATTTGTTGGTTTACGGATTTTTTCATGTCAAAAAGTCGGGTCGGTCGGTTGGTCGCGAAAAAAATAAATATCTTACAAGACATACATTTGTCAATAAATAAACATTTATTTCTGAATTAGCTTACTAACAAAATTTTTTGGTATGCCTTTTGTCATCATTTCTTAAATTTTGGTTCCAAACATTATTCCTCAGCTGTTTTAAGCATACAGTTCCTGCCATCGTCATTAAAGTTTGAAAAAGGGGGTATATATGTCCATAGACAAACCGGAAATAAATGGCCATTTCAGGACCGAAAAAAACAGCTACAAGTTGCTTTTTATCCACTTTCAGGAAACATGGCGAATAATGAGCTTCAAGTAGGAAAACACTTCAAATAATAATTACAAACACGTCGCACGAAAACAACACTTTACCATCCGTTCTCAATTGCAAACGAAGCAGACCCGTCCAACTGAAGATGAGGATATCGGTTTCATGCTTGAGCAGACCACGGTGCGTTTGATTGTCTTTTTTTAAGGACACAAACACTACCGGTTTTATTTTTTTAAAACTGTGTAATTATTTAACATTCTAAAATAATAATGCATTTAATTTCAGGTAAATGCTAATACGCAGATATTTATATTTGTAATTCAGGGATAATGTATTTGTTATGATCGGCGGGAATAAAAAAGTGAAATGTCAAATTTTTTTTTTCTTTCTGAAAATCGGAAAATTAGGGTCGGCGGATCCGTAAACCAACAAATTAAAAAAACTCTGGCCTAAAGGCTATTTGCATTAATTTTTTGTGAATTCAAACGCGGAGTTCACTCTTACGTAGGGGTTTTATTGGACATTTGTGGAGTAATATTCGTTTGGAAAAATTAACCCTCAAAGTATGAATAAACTTAAGATTTAAAATGCTTACCCTCTTTTGCGGTCTCGTGTAAATGCTCCTCGGGATTCGGATACGGGTAAACATACAATAAACGAATAAGTTTGATCTATGACAAAATATAGATACAATATTGATAAAAAAGATGTAGGAACAATGCCAAAAAGACAACTCTTAGACTAACCTGGGACAAAATGGCGTTAAATAAAATAACGTACACAGAAAAATTTAAATATAATAATTTTGTTGTTAGGATTATGGAAACATTTCTTTACCAAATAAATAAATTTGTTGTTCACAGTACGAGTACAGAAGTGAAAATTTATCGTCTTACTAAATACTTATCAAAGGTGGTACATATCACCATAAATAGTGAGATGAGATATAACACAAAATAAGTAAACATTGAATAACAGAAATGCATTACAAATTGTGTCAACAGGTCAAATTAATAAGAAAGTGCGATTTGAGAGTACTCACAGTTACTGAAAGCTAGTTAAAAGCCAAAAACAATAATTAATAAAAAATCATGCACCAGAGACTAAAATCAATTAAAACACATCCCAGGGATTTAGTGTTTTAACGCCATGGACAGTAAAAGAAGACATGGATTGTGCAATGCCAAAATAAATGTATTGACAGGCAGTAGGATAGTTAGGATTAAACCTCAGTAGGATAGTTAGGATTTAACCTTATAATAAATATGTAACATGTTATATATATATATATATATATATATAGATATAGATATAGATAAAGCAATATCTAAATAGAAAATAAACGTGGATGTGTATTTATACATCCCAAAAACCATTCGAAAAGAATACAAATTTAGTTATGTTTTAATTTGTTGATGACAAAATCGATGTTAGTGCCAATGTAAACAATATTCAAAGATCTTATTACAACATTAATGAGATAACTTTTTTTTTACTAATAAGTTTGTTTAAAGGTTCGATGAGTTTACACGGATCACATAGTGATTTCCGCGCTTTTAGTGCAATATTACCGTAAAATTTACGATGTGAAATACCGTTTTAATAAGTTTTCTACAGGTACAGCCAAATTTACTAATCAAATCTTTGTATCTATGAAAACATTTAGTAAATGTTTTAAGTAATTTATGGTAACGAAATCCCTGACTTAATAATTTACCAGTGATGCATTGATTACGTTCGTTAAAATCTATGACATCACTACACACACGGGCATAACGAACCAGTTGGGATATATAAACACCGTATGATGGCGCCAAAGGAACATCGCCGTCTTAAAAAGGAAAATTAACAATAGGGAATGAAAAATCGTCTCTTTTGTCGTAAATTTTAGAATGGAGTTTCCCTTTAGAAATTGAAATGTCTAAATCTAGAAAAGGACAACTACTGCTGTGTATGTTAGATTTATTTAAAGTAAATTCCTTTTGGGTAAATTTCGGTAGTATGGTTAGATTCATGTTTAGATTCAGCATATCAAAGAATCCCAATAATTCAATTTTTGATGAAATCCACAGTTTTTGGACCCTTTGCACCTCAATGTGGACCAATCTAAGAACGGGGCCACAATCCAAAATCTAAATACACAGTATATTAAAGAATTCAAAACTTTAAATCAAACCTCATTGAAATTGGTCAAGAAATAAGCAATTCATATAAACTATTAGAAAAGTTTTGTTTTTTCCCTTATTCCTAAACTGTTAGGACCATAACCCCCAAAATCAATCCCAACCTTTCCTTTTTTGGTATGGAACCTTGTGGTACAATTTCAGCCAGAAGGTAATTATTACTTTAAAAATTCAGATAATTTAAAAAAATTTAAACCATGTACTGGTAATATTTTCGACTGTTTAAATACACCTGCTACAAGTGAATCACTTACAGTAAAAACTTATTATACAAAATCTTTTGAGCCTCTGGACTGTTCCACGAACAATGTCGTTTACGGAATTAAATGTACTTTGTGTGGACTACTATATGATGGTGAAATTCGACAAAATTTGCGTAAAAGGATGAATCAACAGTGGTCTGATAATAAAGATCCGCAAATCAGGGTACTTCATAACCATTTTAATCAGCCGGACCATGATCCCTCTTTATCTATGAAAGTACGCATCATCGGGAAAATTTATCACCACACCAATATCCCTATACTAAGTACTCCTTTTTGAAAAGATAGAGAAAATTTCTGGATAAGGGAACTTGGTACTGCAATGTCATATGGTTGCAATGATAACATCAAAGGAGTAGGAAATTTGTCAAGTCCAGCCTGCAGTGATGCAATTGTAATGAGCTTATTTAATACTACTGTAAGACACCAGGGTAGTCATGGGCAAAAACATAACCATCAGCCCAATGTAAAACAGTCTTCCAAATCTAGATCACCTTCTTTCACATCTTCATCATCCGCTAGGGCTACATTACATTAGAACTATTCCTTTTTCACTGCCTGTTAATTTCTAAAATGTTTGAGAGATTATGCACTTGACAAGGGATGCATAAATACATTTTCTCCAATATACTGGTCAGTATAATTTGTGATGTAGCTCTTTTCCGCCTTTTTAAACCAGTAAGATCGGAACCTTTACATGATGAAAAGAGGAAATTCTTTCCAGTTCAGTTTTCTAATAAAAGAATTGATGCAATCAACATCAGCAACGGTCTTCATCACAAGAAGGTAACATCTAAAATTCCACTTTATTTTCAAAATCAGTCTGTTCCTATTGTATCCTACAGTTACACCTAAACCATTGCACCTAAAGTATTTAATCATAAGCAAGCATTTCAGGACCTTCATTTAGAAGAATACCTTAAAAACCCTCTGACATGTGACTGTTCCCATTCGCCTTATATTTACGGCTCCTCTGGTCATGTTAATACTGGGGATCTAAACATAATTCAACATGAACATCTCCGAAAGGTGATATCTCATGGTCCTTATAAGTTCAGAGAACCCCAACACATCAATTGGAACCATAACTTCAAAATAATTATGGATTCCATGGAGGACTACGCCAAAGCATAGGCTAAACGAGAAGTTGAACTGGACACTTTGTCAGAATGGGTCAAAACAATCAGGTTTCTGGTAAAACGTCGAATTCATAAGTTGAAAAACTGTGTGAATGATCGTCAAAGTTCGTTTTCAGAGACAAAGAAGCTGTGAAATGTCTATCATCTCTTCACGATAAAATATGTTGTTGTTCCTGCGGACAAAGCTTCATACAATATTGTCTTTGTATGTAAATCGTACTACTACGAGTGTCTTGTAAAAGAATTAGGAATAAATGAGCACTCAGGTAATCCCACATACAAAAAACATATCATTTGACAAAGATGAGATTTTGGCGAATCATAAGTCCTTCATAGCTTCAATGAAGGTTACATTGAACAGCAAATCTGAGGACTTAACTTGTTTGTATTGAATACCTAAGCTTCACAAAATTCCGTACAAACAACGGTACATTGCCGGTTCAACTGCATGTTCTACACAGAAATTGTCCATTAGATTGACAAAAATTATGTCCGCAGTGAAAGGGGTCTTCAGAAATACTGTGAAACTGCTTACTCGCGTAGTGGTATTAACCATATATGGATTATGAAAAAACTCTAAAGAACTTCTGGATAATTTTAAATCTCGATATTTCTCTGAAATTAATTCTATAAAAAATTTTGATTTTTCAACCCTGTATACCACCATTCCCCATGTGAAATTGAAAAATCGTCTAACAGAAATAATCCACAATGCTTTTCAATATGAGAATGGTAGTAAACGCTATAAATTTATTACTTTAGGATACTACACTGCATATTTTGTTAATAGTGAACAAAACGGTAAAACATGCTACACAGAGGAACAAGTTATCAGTATGCTGGAGTTTCTTATTGACAACATATTGGAGGTAGACCTTTTCAACAAATTGACGGTATTCCTATGGGAACGAACTATGCGCCTCTCCTTGTCGACCTCTTCCTTTTTTTCTTATGAGTCGGAGCTCCTTCATACACTTGTCAATAACAAGAAGATCCAAGAAGCCAGATCATTTAATTTCACATTCAGATATATTGATGATGTTCTTTCCATTAACAATCCAAACTTTTCTATCCTCCAGAACTAGAAATTTAAGAAACAACAGACACGGCTTCCTCTACCCCATTTTTAGACTTATACTTCGAATTTGACATAAGCGGTCATCTCAGTACCAGAATCTATGACAAACGAGATGATTTTATCAAAATTATTAATTTCCCTCACCTTAGTAGCAATATACCAACTTTACCTGCATATGGGATATACATTTCCCAACTCATTTGGTATTCAAGAGCTCGCAGCTGCTACTCAGACTTCATAAAACGTCACCAGTGTCTGAGCAGAAAGTTGATGAACCAGGGTTATGTCAAAGAACGTCTCGTCCTTTTAGCTGAAAAAGGTTATCGGAAGATACCAAGACCTTGTTGATAAATATTCCATACCAACTTTACAAATAATACATGATGGACTTGAAGTATAGATTCTAGGTACTGACGTTGTTTATCATCTTAATTACGTGTTATAGTGTTCTTTTATTTGTCTTTGTAAATTATTAATCTTTACTGTTTATATAAAAAAAAAATTGGGATTCCCGACTAGTAAAATCTCCGCCTACTGAATGCCTGGTTAAAATGCTCACGCTGGTACTGAAGATCAACAACTTCACCTCTGATGGAGATCATTATCTACAAGTTAATGGAACAGCTATGGGTACCAAAATGGCTCCATCATATGCTAACATATTTATGGGCAAATTAGAAAAACAACTTATTGAATCTTCGATCAAAAAACCGCTTTCCTAGTATAGATTTATTGATGATGTGTATATGAAATGGAAAAAAGCGACGAGGATTTAGATACATTCATCACTCATCCTAACAACATACATCAAAGTATCAAATTTATTCATGAGAAATCTAAATCCAAAGTCACCTTCCTCGATACTTCCAGTTCCCCAACAGATAGCATGATATCAACAGACCTATATTCTAAGCCTACTGATACTCACCAATACCTGTTTCCAAAAAGTTGCCATGCTGCTCACTGTACTAAGAGCATCCCGTACAGTCAGGCACTCAGAGGCAAGCGAATATGTTACAACACAGAAACTACTAAAACGACTGAGTCAACTCGAAACCCGCTTGAAGAGAAGAGACTATAAACACAAAACTATTAAAACAGGTTTTCAGAAAGCAAAAAGTATCATAAGGAGCAAACTGCTGGAATACAAAGATAAAAAAAGAAAAAGAAAAGGACTCCATGTGTTCTTACTTGCCACCCATCTCTAAAAAACAGCTTCGGTGTCATTCGTGAGCATTGGCAAACAGTTGAAAAGAATTCCAAACTATCCAAGATTTTTCCCGAGCCCAGGTTCGGGAAAGCTTTTGGATAAAGGAACTAAATGTACTTCATCCAAACGGCATCAATAAGAAGTACTAGCAGTTTTATAGAGGGACTCTTCTATTATTTGACATATATTCATACATACAACTGCACTTTGACCATTTGGAATGTATATATACGCAGACACGTTTATAGAGTATTAAGTTTTGTTTTATATGTGAACAGTATTGTGAAAAATATTGACACTGACGAAGGCTATTTGTTAAGCCGAAACATTTGTCAACACGATTTTATAACATCATCTTCGTATATTACCATCTTATATTAGTACCACTGTGCAAAAAATTTTATATATATATAATATGTATATATAATATATACGCCTAAAAAGTGTACAAAACAACACCAATATTTAAAAAAGGAAACGTGGAATATACTTTTTAAGTATTTACAATATTTCGGATAACAGATATCCTTCATCAGTATGATTATGATGATGATGTAAAATGAATCATATTTAACAATACCAATCTTTACAGTTATACAATTAAAAACCGAACAATGCTTGTATAATTCTAAAATTTCAAAAATGACGTAGGTTAAGTATTTACAGCAGAGACTGCATAGATATGCTTCTAAAAAGAATAGTAATGTGCGATATTAACTGGTACCATCCTAACATTTCACAGGTGACGAACGTTAAGTTATTACTACAGAGACTGCATAGAAATACATTCCTAATGAATAGCATGGACCGATTTGAGCTAGTATAATACTAAAATTTCGATTTTGGTGAAGGTTTTAGTAATTACAACAGAGGCTGCGTATTTACACATCCAAAACGAATAGCTGCTCGATTTGAGCTGGTATGATTTTAAAATTTTAATTTAGACAAAGGTTTAGCAATAACACCGTGGCTGCGTATTTATCTATCCCAAACAAATAGCAACCTGCGATTTAAACTGGTATAATTCTAGAGTTTCAGAGTTGAAAAAGGTAAAGGAATAGCAACAGAGACTGCGTAATTATACAACCTAAATGAAAAGCACTGCGCGAATTAGAACTACACCTTTTCATTGGTCCCATTTGGTGCCAACGTTTTTAAGTTTCTGATCCAAAATCTTTACCGAGTGAGTCTATCCTCATTAGACCAAGCAGTGTTGTGGTCTATTATGGCAATAGTCAGTCGATTGAGATCTGCCTTAGTGTGGCCTGGGGATCTCAAAGGTCTGACTTGCTTTCATAATCACTACGATAGACATTCATACGTTTGTGAAATGACTGTTCTGATTCACCAACATAACTTTGCATTCAATGGTAAACACTTTCTCCAGGTTAATTGAACAGCACTGGGAACACAGATGGCCCGTCTTATGCCAATATTTTTATGGGCAAATTAGAACAGCAAATGCTCAATTCTTCTCTTTATCAAACTCTCTCTTGTTTCCGATTCATCGAGGATATTGACAGGAAGTGGGATAATACTGAACAAGAACTCAATGTGTTCATACAACATGCCAACGATGCCCATCCCTCAATAAAATTCACTTATGAAATATCGAACTCTTAGATCACTTTTCTTGACACTGACACGCAAGTGAAGGATGGAATCATATTTACAGATCTGTATTGCCAGCCCACGGACAAACATCAATATCTTTCTCCTTTGGGTTGTCATCCTAAACATTGCATCAAGAGCATTCCCTACAGCCAGGCTATCCGAATAAAACGAATTTGCTCCACCAATGATACTGTAAAAAGGCGACTACAAGAACTTCGCGGTCACCTAAAAAAATCGGGGCTATAGAAAAAAAGACATTGATAGAGGTTTCTCTCGTGCTAACAACATCAACCTAGATGAACTTTTACAAAATAAAGAGAAAAAAAGTCAACAAATGAACGCCGTTTGTGCTGACTTACCATCCAAAATTTGACAAGTTATCACACCTTATCCGCGAAAATAGGAAAGAAATCGAAAAACATCCTTAACTATTCAAGATCTTTCCCGAGCCACCCGTACTGGCCTTCCGTAGACTCAAAAGCCTTACAGACTTTCTGATGTGATCTGATTTATCCTCTAAATCAAGCTCTTCGTCAGTTGGCTCTTGCAAGGGGTGTGGAAACAAACGATGTCCGACTTGCAAGAAAATACTGAATACCCAGATTTTAACAGTCACTCCATTGGTACGGAATACATCATATTTTGCAATGTTTATTGCAAGACTACAAATGCTGTGTATCTTCTACAGGGTAAATGTGGTAAACAGTATGTTGGTGAGCCAGAACAGCCATTTCACAAAAGTATGAACGGCCATTGTAGTGACTATCAATGCAAGCCATACCTTCCTCTCAGTCGACATTTGAGATCCCTGGCCTCACTAAAGCAGACCTCAATCGACTGACTATTACCATCATAGACCACAACACTGCTTGGTCTAGGGAGGATAGACTCACTCGGGAAAGATTTTGGATAAGAAAATTAAAACGTTAGCACCAATTGCGATCAATGAAAAAAAAAGATGTAGTTCTAACGTGCAGTGCTTTTCATTTGGGTTGTATTATTACGCGGCAGTCTCTGTTGCTATTCCTTTACCTTTGTCAACTCCTAAACTCTAGAATTATACCAGTTTCAACAGCAGGGTGCTATTCATTCGGGATAGATAAATACGCAGCTAATGATGTAATTGCTAAACCTTTGTCTACATCAAAATTTAAAAATTATACCAGCTCAAATCAAACTACTATTCATTTGGGATGTATAAATACGCAGACTCTGTAATTACTTTACCATCGTCACATTTGAATTTTAGTATTATACCAGCTCAAATCGGTCAATGCTATTCATTAGGAATGGATTGCCATGCAGTCTCCGTTTTAAATAACTTAACTTTCGTCACCTGTGAAATACACATTACTATTCTTTTTAGACGCATATCTATGCAGTCTCTGTTGTAAATACTTAAACTACGTCATTTTTGAAATTTTAGAATTATACAAGCGTTGTTCGGTTTTTTAATTGTATAACTGTAAATATTGTTAACAGATTGATATGATTCACTTTACATCATCATCATAATCATACTGATGAAGGATATCTGTTATCCGAAATATTTACAGATACTTATATTTAATGTTTCCATTTTTTTATATTGGGGTTGTTTTGTACACTTTTTAGGCGTATATATAATTTATTTTGTTTTGTACAGGCTTCGTTACTCGCAACGATCCAGCGCCCTCGTAAGAAAGATCGTTGACTAATATCTAGACGGCATATGTATTTTCATTGAACTGAATAAAAAAGATGCAATGTACGACAGAAAAACTACATGCAGGCTTTCCATACACTCGGCATTCTCAAATATCTATCTATTTCTCTATACATGAAATGAAAACATGTCGATATGCATGTAATGGAAATCTGTGTTTTAATTGGGAACAAGTATTTTTCTATGAAAATCCTACGTGGACTATTTTGTACGGCATGCGACATTACCAATTTATTTATTTGAAATTATAATTTTCTTTTGTCAAATGTGCCAGTACCAATAATTGACATATAACTTAAACTGGTGTCCAGACGGGCCCGGATCCCAGGAAAATATTTAAGAGGCGAATAGTCTCGGTTAACACCTTTGAAATGAGCTAGATCTGGTTCGGAAATTTTACGTAGGGACTTGCAGAGGAGTATCGAATGTGTGGTTGATATGAAAAATACGTTAATGGGAAACTTTAGACCCCTGTGGTGTACAGAAGGGCCCGGATCCCAAGAAAATATTTAAGTGGGGAATAGCCTCGGTCAACATCTTTGAAATTAGCTAGTTCTAGTTCGAAACTTTGCCGTAGGGACTTGCCGAGGAGTAACGAATGTGTGGTTGATATGAAAAATACATTATCCGGGCCGGTCTGGACACCACAGAGGTCCCAAGATGCCCCTCAGCATACTTTTCATATC
Organism: Mytilus californianus; assembly: GCF_021869535.1. Lineage (NCBI taxonomy): Eukaryota > Metazoa > Mollusca > Bivalvia > Mytilida > Mytilidae > Mytilus > Mytilus californianus. The sequence goes on from NW_026262701.1 coordinate 20,599,532, forward strand.
AACCACACATTCTTTAGGTTCTCCTCGGCAAGTCCATACGGCAAAGTTCTGTACCAGAGCTAGCTTATTCCAAAGGTATCGATCCAAGGATGCGGGCCACAGGGTCTAAAGCTGCAATTTTACGTATTTTCACATGTCAAGAACACATTCGGTACTCCTCAGCAAAAATTATATGTACTGGCACATTTGACAAAACAAAGCTATTATAACATAAATAAGTTGGTAATGTTGCATGCCATACAAAATAGTCCACGGACGATTTTCATAGAAATTACTTGTTTACATTAAAACACAGACTTACATCACATGTATATCGAAATGTTTTCATTTCATGTATAGAGAAATAGATAATAACAGTGGTTTTAACTGAAATTCTGGACACAATTCATCCCAACTTACTTTAATCAAATATTGATAATAGTAGTTGTACTTAGATTTTTCATTTTCTTTGTTTTTGTACCTCCTATAATCTCAAAGAATTAAAAAACGAGAAAAAAAAGGGGGACAAATGATTTTAAAGAGTACATTTTTTTTGTATTAAAAACAATATCCTATGAAAAAAGTGGTTGTTGACATTATTGGTACATAGAACGAATTGTCATCTCATGAGAATCACGACAAGACGTGAAAGTGTCGAATTCCGCTGCCAAAAAACTAAGATTTGAGATATTTTTGGAACGCTTGAGTCTTTATTTTAGACATAATTATTATAAACATTGGCTGCTGAAAAAAGTGGCTGCTTAATTGATTGGCTGCTAAAAGTGACTGCCAGCTTGAGTCTGGTACCTCCCTTTTGTGGTATGGAACATTGTACAATGTCATAGAGATATATACACTTATACTCAAGTTATTGTCTCCAAATGTCTTCGGACGACGACGACAACATCGCCATACCATTATACGGCCGCAAATTGTTTGCGGTCGTATAAAAATGAAAATAAACTGATACGTCTGCCAAGATTATGTTCGTAAACGAGAGTATGTTATCAATTCTACAAGTTCTCTTCGTCTCGCCCTACGATATTTGGGTTTTGTATAAATATAGCAAGTATACTTATCTCGTCTCATGAGCACTTAACCCTATAACAAATTCACGATAAAGGATCCATTACCTCAGAACAGCAAATTATAAAATCATAAAAACCAAATTGCGATTTAATTTTATGTGGTGGCACCATTGTCGAATTTCAAAACATTTTGTAAATAATTTCAGAGTTATTATACGATATCCAACTAAATCCAAACAAAAAAATTGGTATGCCAGAAAGGGTCCGCTTGCCTTTTTACAATGTGATACATAGAAAAAATTTATTGATAAAAAAAAACTCATCAAAAATACTAGGCTTATAGTGCTGATGCAAGCACAGCAATACATGTTCATGTGGTATCATTTTTTTTTAGCTAATTGACACAAGAAATAATTATTTAAAAATGTTCAACGTAGATATCAAGTTTGCTTTCATTTAAATCAGAGCAACATGCTTGTTTATGTATTTTGGTGGCCACTTTGGATAGGACGACCGTCGTATCGTGGCTGTGAATCTATTTGGAATAGTATGGTTTATATATTTTTTATTGAATGTGGTTTTTTCTAACTGTCGAAAAAGATGTTCTCAAAATTTATGATTTAAAAAAAAACTACCTTTTTCCAGAAAATTTTACATTAGGAGTCGATTTTGAATAGCACATTATAAGGACATCGAATAGCATATTGTGACGGGTGCCACACATAGGCGGATTCAGGGGGGCCCTGGGGGGCCCGGGCCCCCCCATTTCGTGGGAAAAATTTGGTTGATTATATATGGAATCACTGAAGCATGACTGAAGCGGCCCCCCCCCCTTTAGGTCAGTCAGCGCCCCCCCCCCCCCCCTTCCCTTATGAAAAGTCCTGGATCCGCCACTGCCACATGTCGCGCAGAATCTGCTTACTATTCCAGAACACATGAGAAGACACCGATTCTTTTGTTGGGTTTGTGTTTCTCAGTCTTATATGTAGTTTTTTGAAGACTGTTTATTTTCTCTCCTTGTTATACTTTATTCGCCATGATTTTGCTGGTCTCAATAAACGTTGGACGAGCTGATCAAAACAAAAATGACCTAATTATATTCTCAAATAAGTGATTATATTTAACTTTTTAACAAAAACGGATTAATAATCAAGTTTTGAAAACGTGAATCAATTTGGAAATAGCATACTATACCTATATAACAATTTCCGTTGAAATCCAAGCCCAAAAAAATGCAAATGTTCCTATTTTTTTTATTGTTTAACCAAAACTAAGTTCGTACCGAACATTCGAAACAGAGAATTAATTTTATATAATTATTTCTTTGAAACCCTAGCACAAAAGGTTTCTCGAAATTTGTGATTTTTTAACGAAAAAAACTATTAAAACCAATTTGAAATGTCATATTATATCTATATATCATTTTTTTTTGTATAAATTCAAACACACAAATATAGGTTTGCTGTTTACAAAATCAAAGATAGTGCCACAATTATATTCCTATTTTCAGAAAAATTAAACGGAGCTTTCCTTTCATAGATGATATAAACATTTTGCATCAAAATATTGAAATCGGTGAGTTTTTTTTTTTTTTTTGGGGGGGGGGGAGGGGGAGTAGGGTTTTAAAAAAATACTATTCAGTCAAATAATCATTAATCTCCAATTGTTTAATTATATGTCAATATTCAATGTAAAATGTTAACATGATTAAATATTCAATGTTTGATCATAGTCTCACCAACAGTAAAAATAAAACATTCACAAACATTCCAATCTATGAAATTCCTATACCTCAATAAGATTTTATTATTCAAAAATTGCTATTTTCATCATGTTGATGACTTGATGCTCTTTAAACATAAATGAATAATATTTAAACTCGTTGTTATTTAATTTTATTGACAGATCTAATTGACAGAAAAGTTATTCTGTTTCAGTGATAGGGAACATATTTGGCTACCTGTTGATAACAATTCAACAAAGAATTGCATGTTTCTATTTGTAAATTTATTGGGGTGTAAAAGCATTGACCGAAGTACATTTTGTATGAAGCGCAGAAGCGCTTCATTCTAAAAATGTGCGCACGGTCAACGCTTTTACAACCCTATAAAATTACTAAAAGAAGCATTCAATACTTATAATTACATTTTTTTTCTAGGATCATGAAAACACGATTTCTATCAAGTTTGTCTTTTATTTACCTGTGCACTTTATTGTGGAAGCTGGTGTGATCATGATTGTTACATTTCATTTTAAAATGAGGGTTAATTTCAGAATGACGCGAGATTGCCGTAAGCCAATCAAAATAACGTATTATAACGAAACATACATGTAAAATAATTATTTAAGGGTGAAATACTTTAGATTCTTTGATATATATTTGACAATCTATACTAAGTACAAGTATTTAGATTTATACAGTCATGTACATGCAAACTAGGTGCATAACAGCTAGTTTGCATAAATCAATTAACTGTATAGTTTGATTCATTCCTTATACATTCAATTTGTACTTTTACTTATCGTTCCAAATATCCAAATATAGTATACGTGGTAGAATTGAATCTACCAAAAATGGTGTGTTTTGTACATTAAAATAATTTATTCATGTAAAAGTACAACCGTAACGTATTAAAAAAATGTAAGTGTCTTCCTGTATAATTTGAAGGAATTGTCAAGGTTAAGATGATCTACTTACTTAAGTATGTAACATCATATGGTTAAGTATGCTTTTGTTGTTAATAATTTCATATTTTTTTCGATAAGGCAATTGAAATCTTAGGGCCCTGGTTTTCGAAGGTCTGTTCTGACTAAGACATGTTCTTAGATGGTCTTATGATATATCTCAGTCACACGTAATGATCTTGAAGGTGTCCTTACTTATGCTAAATCCTACAATTCATCGTAAAGCTAGGAATTGAAAATACATGTCTAATATAGTCTCATAATAATCATCAACTACTTACTTTAAATTATTTCGATAAAACATTTAATTTGCTACACCTGGCTTTTTCAGTCTTTTACGGTGTAATCAAGATATTTTAATGAAGATAAGACTTAATCCTGTCAACAACAACTTCTGAATTATGTATTGTCAGATAAAAAAGAATCGAAAGATACTAAATGGAAAATCAAAACTCGAAAAAGTTTTCAAAAAACGAAAAGAGATTGACAAAATCATTGCAAAAAATGAAAAACGACAAAAAGAGAGAAAAAACTACGTACAAAACTAAAGACTCAGCGAGACGAACTCCAACAAAATCTCAGGTGCTTCGGAGGGGTCAACGGATTCTGTTCCACATATGAAACCCGTCGTGTTACTCCTAAACATACGTTGATAAGTTATATCATGTGATTGGGCATCATACATTTTGTACAATAACGGATTGATAATTGATTCTTATCTAACCATAAGATATCATAGGCCATGTGAATTACTAAACTCTAAAACTTGACCGAATGTGAAATCTTTTAAATAGAAACACGCCATTCAGGACGAAGGATAGACAATACTGTTTCCGTTAAAAATTACACAGACATTGTAAATTAATAAGCACAAAAGTTTAAACACAACAAAATAAAGCAGAAGCAGCACGAATCCCTTTTTAACAAAACTAGGGATGATCTCGTGTGATTTGGAAGGGTAATGATAATTATCCTATTTCAACACTGTGTCTAAACTACCCCGGCGAAAAATGTTTGGACTAAATAGTATCTAATGTCCGGTACGGACAGACAGAGAAAGGTAGAAATTCTGTTTATTTATATGATGTTTTAATTATATTGAAGAATATACATACACATATAACTATTTTCGATAGTGTGATGTAATATTTTCTACCACCGTTCTAGATTAATGGAGAAATAAGTAAAAAGGCACATCAAAATGGTGAATTGAGTGAACCCTGCCTCGAATTTGTTTAATTTCTCTTTAAATTGTGCACACTGTACGGAAAGAAAGGTACGGAAAGAAAGATATTAACACGGAGATTTCAAGACTTGTCACTATGATCACCTCAATATTTGCATGTCTGTGCATGGAATGAAAGAAGTGGGTCATGTCAAAATTGAAGCACCCGGTTTTGTCAATGTGTACGACCCGGTTTTGTCCTTAAATTTAACAAAGCAGACCCGGTTTTGTCATAGAAAATAATGCATAATCGCATGACGAAAATTAAAATATGGCGTTCAACAGCCGTTTGAGTGATCGTTGAAAAACATTTTCTTTCAGAGGATAACTTATAACCTTTTTGAATCCGTAAAGACTTGAATTCCTGCTATTTTAGAAGAAAGCAAATTTCAATAATGTTTTGTATAAAAAAAAAAAGGAAAAATTAAAAAGAAACGAAGGTTTTGTAACGCAATTGGATTTTTTTATACCAACTATGTAAATTTAAGTGTTCAAACTTAAATAGTGTACGGCCTTGAAAATTTAAGGACGCACATTTGATATGTGATTATCTTAAAGTTCCGCTCTACTTAAAGGGGGAGACAGTATGATCGTTTGAAAATAAATATTTTAAAACTAAACGTTCATTATATAGCAAGAGAATAAGACAAATGTATATGCATGCAGAATCGCCCAAGAAAGGGAATTTCCATGCGGCGCAAAGGATCACAATAATAGTGCGTTAAAAATCTGTTTACCCCTCCTTGTTAAAATAATACTAAGTATAAATTAGTATAATAGTCTTAGGCCATCCGGAAATTGCAATGATGATTATTTGATTAGTAATTTTATAAATAAACGATGTTTTATCTCTTATTTATTTCTTCTCTTTTTTAACATTAACAAATTCATTAATGCACTAGTATCAAGTTAATTGTTAACAAGTACAATTATTATACATAGGTTTATCTCTGCATTGTATAATGATTATCGTACATTGACAAATGTTCTACAATTTAAGCACGTTGGTCAAGTTTAAAATTGTCAATATGCAAGGGCGGACCGAGGCCATGATTTTTGAAAGGGGCGTATTCATAAACGGATTTTATACCGCCAAGCGTAGCAATAGGAACTTATTTTTTACGATTTTATGTTAAATAAAAAATCATATATAAATCGTAAAAAAACATAATAAAATAATTATTTCTAGCCACCAAAAAGGGGGAGGGGGTCGGCGTACTCCCTCTACCCCCTGGATCCGCCACTGATATAATGTAACTATATCGTATACCATCATAAAATTTAATAAAAGACGAAAAAACAGAGACAGTCGCCAATCGCATATTTACTATAGGGGCTCTGTAACTAAATGAGTTAAGCCTTTTTCAACTCACTGAATTTTATAGTTTGTTCATATGTTTTGCTGTTATCCCAGTTTTTTCTTGTTTTTTTTTGGGGGGGGGGATTGGGAGGGAGCGCTTACACGTTCAATCCCGCCATTCTGTATGTGCCAGTACCGAATCCAGGAGCCTGTAAAACGGTGGTTGTCTTTTGTTGCTGTATATTATACATGTATTTGTTTTTCGTTTTTTAGCTCACCTGGCCCGAAGGGCAAAGTGAGCTTTTCTCATCACTTGGCGTCCGTCGTCCGGCGTCGTCCGGCGTCGTCCGTCGTCGTCCGTCGTCGGCGTTAACTTTTTACATTTTGAACTTCTTCTAGAGAACCACTGAATGGAATGAAACCAAACATGGCATGAATGTTCCTTATGAGGTGCTGACCAAGTGTTGTTACTTTGTAGCCGATCCATCATCCAAGATGGCCGCCAGCGGGGGACTTAGTTTAACATAGGACCCTACGGGAAATGCATACAAATGACTTCTTTTAGAGAACCACTGAATGGAATGAAACCAAACATGGCATGAATGTTCCTTATGAGGTGCTCACCAAGTGTTGTTATTTTGTAGCCGATCCATCATCCAAGATGGCCGCCAGCGGGGGGACTTAGTTTAACATAGGACCCTATGGGAAATGCATACAAATGACTTCTTTTAGAGAACCACTGAATGGAATAAAACTAAACATGGCATGAATGTTCCTTATGAGGTGCTGATCATGTGTTGTTACTTTGTAGCCGATCCATCATCCAAGATGGCCGCCATCAGGGAACTTAGTTTAACATAGGACCCTATGGGAAATACATACAAATGGTTTCTTTTAGAGAACCACTGAATGGAATGAAACCAATCATGGCATGTATGTTCCTTATGAGGTGCTGACCAAGTGTTGTTACTTTGTAGCCGATCCATCATCCAAGATGGCCGCCAGCGGGGGACTTAGTTTAACATAGGACCCTATGGGAAATACATAAAAATGTCTTCTTTTAGAGAACCACTGAATGGAATGGAACCAAACATGGCATGAATGTTCCTTATGAGATGCTGACCAAGTGTTGTTACTTTGCAGTCGGTCCATTATCCAAGATGGCCGCCACCGGGGGAACTTAGTTTAACATAGGACCCTATGGGAAATACATACAAATGTCTTCTTTTAGAGAACCACTGAATGGAATGAAACCAAACATGGCATGAATGTTCCTTATGAGGTTCTGACCAAGTGTTGTTACTTTGTAGCCGATCCATCATCCAAGATGGCTGCCAGCGGAGGACTTAGTTTAACATAGGACACTATGGGAAATACATAGAAATGTCTTCTTTTAGAGAACCACTGAATGGAATGAAACCAAACATGGCATGAATGTTCCTTATGAGGTGCTGACCAAGTGTTGTTACTTTGCAGTCGGTCCATCATCCAAGATGGCCGACAGCAGGGGACTTAGTTTAACAAAGGACCTATGGGAAATACATACAAATGTCTTCTTTTAGTGAAACACTGAATGGAATGAAACCAAACATGGCATGAATCTTCCTTATGAGATGCTGACCAAGTGTTGTTACTTTGTAGCCGATCCATCATCCAAGATGGCCGCCAGCGGTGGACTTAGTTTTACATAGGACCCTTTGGGAAATACATAAAAATGTCTTCTTTTAGAGAACCAATAAATGGAATGGAACCAAACATGGCATGAATGTTCCTTATGAGATGTTGACCAAGTGTTGTTACTTTGCAGCCGATCCATCATCCAAGTATGTATGGGCGTTTCTCATTGTTGGATGCCATACGGTGTTCTATATCTGTTAACTTTTACGTCATTTGGTCTTTGATGGAAAGCTGTCACATTGTCATTTTTCACGGTCTAAACTGCCACTTAGGTTGTTCTACGAAGACGAAGACGAAGATATTGGACGTTATAATGTTGCAAACCAAATTTTATTGATAAAAAGAAATAATTCTTTCATGCCATGCTCAACGCTCATTTTAACATAGGTAGGCATTATATATGTTAAAATTTTTAATCAAGCGTTAGAATTAATGTATCCATCTGATGAGTTAAGCCTTTTTCAACTGATTTTTATAGTTCGTTCTTATACTGTACTGTTACACCAATTTCCCAGGGTAGGGGGAGGGTTGGGATCCCGCTAACATGTTTAACCCCGCCACATTCCGTATATATGTACCTGTCCCAAGTCAGGAGCCTGTAATTCAGTGGTTGTCGTTTGTTGCTGTGTTACATATTTGTTTTTTCGTTCATTTTTTTCTACATAAATTAGGCCGTTAGTTTCCTCATTTGAATTGTTTTACATTTGTCATTTTGGGGTCTTTTATAGCTGACTTATGCGGTATGGGCTTTGCTCATTGTTGAAGGCCTTACGGTGACCTATAGTTGTTAATTTCTGTGTCATTTGGTCTCTTGTAAAGAGTTGTCTCATTGGCAATCACACCACATCTTCTTTTTTATATCATAAGGAATTAATGTAAGTACATGCTATAAAGTATTTATTTTCATTTAAACTTAGTTCGAAGATAAGTTCAATAAGGTATACGTATAGCATTCAAAAATGTTTATTCCCTATTTCGAAAAGTTCCCGTTTGAAATATATTTTAACACGACATGTTTGTATTGCAATAACATCTTTTTGACTCACATATTTAATTTCTTTCGATGGGCAATGTTCAGATCCGTGTTAACGTAGCTTTTCATAAATATGTGGTTTCAAAACAAAACAAAACTGGGTCCTATACTGAGACAAAACCGGGTCCTTATGTAATAAACAACATTGACGAAACAGGGTCCTTCCATTTTGACATGACCCATTTCTTTCGTTCCATGCACAGAAATGCAAATATTGAGGAGCTCGTAGTGACTAGCCATGCAATATCTGTGTTAATATCTTTCTTTCAGTACTTTTCTTTCCGTACAATGTGCACAATTTAAAAAGAAATTAAACAAATTCGTAGCAAGGTTCACTCAATTCACCATTTTCATGTGCCTTTTTACTTATTTCTCCATTAATCTAGAACGGTTGTAGAAAATATAACATCACACAATCGAAAATAGTTATATGTGTATGTTTATTCTTAAATGTCATTAAAAAATCAAATTAATAAACACAAATTCTACCTTTTCTCTGTCTGTTGATTGTCCGTCACCGTACCGGACATTAGATACTATCGAGTCCAAACATTTTTTGCCGGGGTAGTTTAGACACAGTGTTCAAAGTGGCAGCCTTTTTGTTGATGATTGAAAGTAGAAATTCCGTGTTAACTTTCGTTGAATGATGTCATAATCGAGCAAAAGAGGACGAGAGAATGGCTACGACAATTAAAGTATATCGTTAACAATCTGTGACACATATATTCTATAACGGTCAACCGACTCATGAAAACTTTCGAATGAATAACTTCAACTTCACCACTAAGAACCCTTGGTTCAATCGCATCCCTGTACGTATCAGGTTTATAATCATGATAATCACGATAGGAAACGTTAGCTCTGGAATATCGTATACACTGAGATACATATTCCCTAATATGCAGGCGCTGCAGAAATATTGCTACCAAAAAACGGAATTTTCACAATTCGAAAGCATAAATCATATATTTTGTCGTACAGTTTGTTCTCAACCGACCCTCATGGTCAATTTCCATATGTAAGTCAAGCCATGAGACAGACTTAACCATATTATATTGTATTCTTTATTTCAAGTTCAATGGGGTATATGACTTCAACATAATACATTATCTTTATAACAGAACGTGAAGTTAAGGGCATCCGATACAGTTTCACGTTATATTGTCATTTTTATAATTTTGAAATATGTCTTTATAATTTTGAAATATGTTATAGCCCTGGGCGAGTGATAAAAGAAATCAACAAATAAAAACATAGGTCACCGTGCTTGTTTTCGAGAAAATTTAGGCTAAAAATTGGGGATGTTTGCACATAAGTAAAAAAGTTGAGCAAAGTTTTTAAAATTTTGGAGTAGATATTCTTCGTCATAAATTGATCAGAATGGATTCAATCTGAAGATGTGATAAGTGAAAATACGGGAAAAATAAATCCCGTCAAGAATGACTAGTTAATTATTCAAGCCATGCTTAAAATTACGGATGCGATGCTCAAAGTGGGATATTTTTTTTACCTTAAAATGTGGAAATCGAGAGGTTCTTATAATGTAATTTTTCTCATTTTTCTACATTAACTGTCTTTTGTCATGCTTTCTCCAAAAAGCAAATTCAAAATATATGTCACCGTGTTGGATTCTAAGATAAATTGAGATTTATTCTATAAATTGCGCCCCCCCCCCCTTTTTTTGATAACCTCAACGTTAGCGCGAAAATGCACGACGTCGCTGGCTGACAATTTCGACGTCTCCCGCCAATTATCCCTGCAAGGTTATCGGCGACATTTTAAAAGTGTTTATTTATTGCTTATAAAGAGCTACCTTAAGATAACAATATTGTTTTAGAAATTAAAAAAATGTGTATCATGAATATATATACTCTCACTTTTATTCTGTTCATGTTCCAAATGAGAAACATCCCAGGTATAGTTATTGCGGACTGTTGATTTTTTTACAGCTTAATTTAAAGACTCGCGGCAATTTAGAGCTAGACATGTCGGAACTGTACACACTCGTGTATTGTTGAAGACCATATGTTGACCTCTAGATGTTTTTGTTTTGTTTTGGTTGGTGCGGTGCTGTTTCATTGACATACCCCAAAACATCCTTTTATTCACATTATAATCGCTTTTAATAATTTCACATTTATTCAGTATTTCAAACTGTTATTCGGATGAATAATTACAGTTAAAGAAAACTTTACAATAATTTTGAAATATTTCAGAATTTTTTATCTGGCAAAAATAATTGAATTTGTATCTGAAAAACGGGACCTATACATGCATCCTTCATAACTTTGGTTTCGGTTTTTGTGTCATTTTTATTCGTCTCCCAAATATCCAAAATAAACTGTCCGAAATTACAATTTTAAAGCAAGTCACTTAAATCATTTATAATCCGATTAATAAATGTTCAGAAATACCATATAATGTAGTAAAAATCTCAAAGTATAGCTGTGATGATTTTTAACAGATTTAAAGACCTTTAAAAAAGACTATCAGTGTGTAATAAATTTATGGAAAACTGGCCCTACCTCTTTTGGTTTTGTACTATTATATTGCATACATTCTATGTTTTTTTTTTGTAAAAGTTCCGATTTAAATCGGATTAATTTCATTCTAGCTAATTTTGTTAGTAAATTACTTTAAATACATTTTAAAATTTGTATCATCGCTAATAATTGCGGCATAACATTATTATTGCGTCCTCTCATATTTGACATAAATTAATGAAATAAAATGTTCCGTGAGGAAATCTACTTCTTTTGAAGTGTTGATGTGGAATTACAATGATTTAAACTGGATTTTTGCGCTATCTGAACTTTCTTTAAGAAATTTGACACAAATTGATATTGACCTTGCTTGTTACTAAAATGCGCCGTAAAAGTATTTTTTGTGTGCTGTCAGAAAATAGTGCTCGCTATACGATACTTTGTTGACTTCATTGTTCAAGACCTCACAGAAGCTTCAAGACGAAGAACAGCAGAAACAGTAACGAGTGATTTTATATATCAAAACGTTTGAATCAAAAGCACTAATCTAAAAGGCATAGAAGTTGACGTGTGTAAGAAACATAAGTTGGAGTATCGTTTATACTAAATACCGTTCAAGCAGGGTTTTTTTTATTACGGAAAGTTACACGCATAAGTAGCATGGGACAATGCTAGCTTCTTTTTATTCTTCCTGAGAAGCTCTTGTATGAAGTTTGCCTCATATGAATTCAGGATAAGGAGATAGTCTGCTTAAAAACACTTCCTCCAATCCTAACAAATATGTTGTCAATAACAAAATCAAGCATCTGGAGGATGTATAACTTTGAAAGAATTTTTGCTGAGTCAAAGTTTTTTTTTAAGTAGGATATATCCATATATGTGTATCCATGTTGGCCATTTTTTTTTATGCAACTATGTCGAACTATTTTTGTCAATTTGTCTTTAATTTAAGAATGAGAACGAAATACTAGTGTAAAGTAAAATGGTTATATACTATTTCAAGTAATAGTGTGCATTCTAACAGACCTTTCTATTTGTTTGTGTATCTCAAGTTTGATTCACATCGGCTTTTGAGTAGATAGTTTCACAGTATTAAACTCTGAAGCCCGGCTTTAATTGCGGATGCAATTAATATTAATAGTTTGAAAAACGGTTTTGTGGTGCACTTGGTAGACCCAGTAATATAACGTTGTTTGTAAGGACTATGATCTGGGTTTGATTTCCATTACAGTGAAGAAAGATCCAGTTCTTCATCTTTGGTCGAAAATTCAATAACATAAAACAGACGTATGATTGTTCATGATTTTCACTTTTGTAAGTGTCGTGAGAGTACATGTTGAGGTTCCAAATGAATTGTCAACTATACCTAATTCCTTTATCAAGCAGTTTAAGTAATATGAATTACACACAAAAACGATGTTGTTCGGGGCTTTTTTCTGCTAGTACAACAACATATTTGATATGGAGGTACGATCGGTATTTTACGGAAGCCGATAAGGGCCATTCAAAAAAAAAAAAATTATGTCGTAATTACGACATAGCATGTCGTAATTTCGACATAACATGTCGTTATAACGACATCGCTATGTCGTAATTTCGACATAACATGTCGTTATCACGACAACGCTATGTCGTAATTTCGACATAACATGTCGTTATTACGACATCACTATGTCGTAATAACGACATAGCTATGTCGTAATAACGACATCGCTATATATATAAAGAATATGTATTATGATTGCCAAGAGACTTAATGACACAGAAATTAACAACTATAGGTCATCATAATGCCCTCAATAATGAGAAAAGCCCCCGCATAGTCAGCTATAAAAGAGGGACGAAAGATACCAGAGGGAGAGTCCCCGACATGACAGCTGTTTAATAATTTAATTCAAACGAGTGAAAATAACGGTTTTAATAATGTACAAACAAAGACCGAAAAACGAATATGTAACACAGCAACAAATGACAATTCCACTGAATTACAGACTCCTGACCGCTATGTGATAATAACGGCAACCTTATAGTTTAACTTTTCACTTTTTGATGCGATAGGCATTTCAAAATGGTTGTCAGTAAAGGCAAAGTTTGTAGCGGAAACAAATTCATCTTTTTTTTTTTAGAATAATGAACACTATATGCAATCAAGCTTAATTAAAGTTATTCACTTGCACCTCAGACTTGCACATACTAGAACTTTATTAATAATCAAGTCAAATGAGGCCCAGTTGAATAGGGGAGCAATTCAAGCTCCTTGGAGCCTCTAATTATGTTTGGCATGTACAGATTTGTGTAAATTATGAAGTCCTGCATTTCCATTGCAGGTTCTGAATAAGATAAATTTAAGCTTTTCCCAATAAAGACTATGTTAAACTGTGTACTCATAGTGCTCAGACCCACGGATCTCTGTACCTTCATTTGTACACACTTGAATCTTAATGTACAGTAACTACTGAGGCTTGATGCAAATTATTACTGCATTGCCATTGTTGGTTCTTAATGACATTCTTCAAGCGTCCTCCCCATTGAAGCCCTATTAAAACTTTGTACCCCAAGTTCTTTTAACCACTGTTCCCCAGGGCAACTATTCCTACAAACTTAAGGGGAGGGTTAGGATCCCGCTAACATGTTTAACCCCGCCACATTCTTTATGTATGTGTATGTCCCAAGTCTTTAATTTACATATTTGTTTTTCGTTTATTTTTGTACATAAAATAGGCCGCTAGTTTTTCTCGTTTGAATTGTATTACATTTGTCATTTCGGGGCCTTTTATAGCTGACTATGCGGTATGGGCTGTGATCATTGTTGAAGGCCGTACGGTGACTTTAATTGTAAGTTTCTGTGTCATTTGGTTTCCTGTTGAGAATTGCGTTTTTGAACAAACCAGCGTATCCCAAGGCCTTGATAACCTCTATAGGCCACAAATAAGACGAAGAAAACATCAAAATTGGAGAGAAAACTGAAAAAAATGGTTTCTAACCTCAGGGATATTAACCCTTGGCTATCTTAGATTTAATGCAATCAGTATGCATCAGCATCAGGGTACAGCTCATTTGCATATCATTTGCTTTTTTTTACAAATACTCGAAATTTAGACAATTTCTGATAACAATTCAGCATGCCAAGGGTTAATATCCCTAAGGTTAGAAATCAACGGTATTTGGAAGGCCATATAATTTACCTCAATTAAGGATTGACTCTTGAATTTTGAAGAGTCGAAATAGGATGAACGGATTAAATAAACCCGAAGGCAAATATAATACAAGCCCAAACGAAAAAAATATAAACAAGTCTAAATTGAAAACAACGTTCAAACCTATGATATATACATTCATTTTACAGGTAACAATTGTAAAAATAAAGATAACTCATAGTAAATATGTTTTTAGTTATGAATTTTGAAAATATTTTTAATTTCAAATTATATATTTTTCAAATTGACTTCTAAAAATATATAGTGATCGTGATAAAATCCCGTAATAGCTTAAGACATACATGTAACTTACTTTTCGAATATTTCAGAGTAAATTGTATTCTTTTTCCTGATTTCATCGAATAGTAATCGATTTAGTAAAAATAATTTAAGTCAGTTTGTTGAGTTGCGTGAAGACACAAACATGGAGTTTCGTTTGTCATAAACAAATCGGGGGGGGGGGGGGGGGGGGGGGGGGGGATCATTAATGAACGAATGATTTACTTTCCGTATCGAGAGAACACTTAAGTCCTGGGATATTTCATGGCGACCAAACCGTAAATAATTGCAAAGATATTTCGTTAGATTCCCTATTTCCTCCTTGGGCATCACTACCGTCAGAAGAACCCAGGGGCACTACAAACGACCCTGAATCATTCCGTGCTCACTACAATCAGAACTTTTATACAGCACTTCCATGTAGTTTTGTGTTTCATAAAGCAGTGGGCTTCAAATATTCAGCACGTTACGACATGTAATATCAGTACTTTTAATATTAAGATTTGCGATTTTTACATTTTATCATACTGTATATATTTCCAGGACTAAGGACCAGGAATAAAACGGACTTATCATGCTCGAAAATAATAGTTAAATAAATAAGTATAATCTACCTGTATTAACCTCAGTTTACCTGAGCTACCTGTTAAACAAATGCGCGCAAATGTAATCAAAAGCTGCGCGCAAACGTAATGATTTTATTTTATTAATAAATTTAAGTTTGCGCCTCCTCCCTAACAAACCTATGACAGACCTAACGTATGTCGTAATATATATCTTAGGACTCCTAACGTATGTCCTAATATTATATCTTAGGACTCCTAACGTATGTAATGATAGATATCTTAGGACTCGTAACGTATGTCCATAATATATATCTTAGGACTCTCAACGTATGTCGTAATATATATGCTAGGACTCCTTACGTATGTCGTAATATATATCTTAGGACTCCTAACGTATACCGTGATATATATCTTAGGACTCCTAACGTATGTCGTAATATATATCTTAGGACTCCTAACGTATGTCGTTATATATATCTTAGAACTCCTAACGTATGTCGTAATATATATATTAGCACTCCTAACGTATGTCGTAATATATATCTTAGGACTCCTAACGTATACCGTGATATATATCTTAGGACTCCTAACGTATGTCGTAACATATATCTTAGGATTCCTAACGTGGGACTCCTAACTTATGTCGTAATATATATCTTAGGACTCCTAACGTATGCTATAATATATATCTTAGGACTCCTAACGTATGTCATAATATATATCATATGGCTCCTAAGGTATGTCATAATATATATCTTAGGGCATGTCTTAGACGTTTTCAAATCCAGGCTACTGAAGTTTTGCTTTACTTTGATATAATAATGCAGATTCTTTTAAGTAACCTCATAGCTAATTTACGAGGAATTCATATTTTTCAGGTTTTTTAAGCATGACTGTTATGTATACAATCACGGGAAATTACTATTATTTGCGGAAGAAATTTGAAAATTTTATGTACTTAATTCAAAAATGAATTAGTCATTATAGAGTATTTAGGTCAGTTTGTATTGTCCTTATATAAGCAACTTGTAAATATAGTGCATAGCATTCCGAGAGTGAATCAAATATGCGATATTTGTGAATTTTGAGATGCAAGCGGTTTTCCTTCTTATTTGTTTTTGGAAAGGTCTGTATAAAAGTATAATTTGTGTATCTAATTTCTTTTAAAAGAGGTACAGTTTTACTTCTTTTTTTAAATTGACAATTTATCAATGTGTATGTTAAATATCTTTGCTTTTACACCTTACGTGTTTGGTTTTTTTTCTGTAGTATATTAAATTTGAATTCTACGAGGAAAAAATATTTTTCTCTAATTCCTAGATAAAATTTCCTTTTACAAATTGTATGTTTCGTTTGATTAGGAGCAGTAATATGGGCTTTTGATGACTACTGCAACCAGACGCATAAAAACAAAAATGAAACGACTGCTACAATTGGATCGACGAAAATTTTAAAATGTCCCGTCGGCAAACAGGTTAATTTGTTTGCTTGGGAGAAATTCAATGTAAACGACACAATCGCAGACGGTACCAAAATAAACCCAAATTATCAACACCTAAACAAGTTTGCTATTGACAGCCGTCAAAATGAAAACAATTTGATAATATCTAATATATCAACTGCTGATGGTGGGAAGTACTGTTGTGAACAGACAGGTTTCCGGTGCTGTGTACTGTTATACGTAAAAGGTAATTCGTTTCTTATTATTTCTCGGGTGGTTTAGGAAGGTAAATAATAGTAAGGAAATGTCGTATGTTTTGTCAATGAGACAACTGTCCATTAAAGTAATGTTAACAATAACTGGTCTTCGCTAATGAGTAAAACCTATACCGCATAGTAAGCTAAGTCAAAAGGATGATAAAATGTAAGACAATTCAAAACAGAATACTAATGGTCTGATTTAAACTACAACAATAAACGAAAGCTATATCAAGACAGGCAGTAACCTAAGACAACCACCATAATGCAGGCTCCTGGCTTGAGACAAGCACAGAAGGAATGTGGTGAGGTTAAACATGTTTATTTGCGCTCAAAACTCTCCATTATAAGGAGCAGAGCTGTAACAACACAACATAAGAACAAAAAAAGTTAGTTGGAAAGGACCTGACTGATGAGATCGTTACTAAGCACAAACAACAAATAACACTACGACAAACGATCTAAGGGTATTTACAGTTACTAAAAGCTATGTTAAAGACCAATTTCAACTAATAAATAAAAAATGTTACGCAGACTAAAATATCAATCAGTATACATCCAATGAATTCAGTGTACAGAGTTAAAAGCAGCCAGAGAAAAGCATGATATTCTACAATGTCAAACTATCATTATATACAGGGTGCACTAACATATACGTGTTAATAACTGAATAAACAATACAGCAGTCTGTATGTATCAAGTTAAACTGCAAGCACTGTTATTTATGTTCTATATATAGCACGCTTTTTACGAATTAACGTATTTAATTCACAAAAAGCGTAGCTTTGACTGGATTTAATATGTTAATGAGTAAGGCGTGGCTATATATGATTTGACACATTAATGGGCGATGACACATGTCAAAGGTTAAACTTAACTGTACTTTTCATAAATTACTTATTAAAACTGTTGCACAAAATTATGGTATCAATACATCTTACATGCGATGATACACTTTATTTAAGGTAGTATTACCATGAGATAATCAAGTACACAACTCTGTACGTAATCGGTCAATTCAACTTTGGATCATTAAAAAACACGTGTTCTAATTTCGCAGGTGTACTTGGGCGGCGGTGATTGAAAGTTTATGTGAGGTCGAAGGTTTGAATTGACCAATGAAAACGACCGTTCCTTGGCGAGATGATCGAATAAAGTTTGTTTGACTGATTACGTCGCACAGCCTTTCGCTAAGCTTGGCCGCAGTTAAGTGTAAATATGTCAATCAAAAAGTGGCGCTTTCAGTGTATGTTCACTTGTTTTTGTTAATATGTCTTTTGATTGAGTTGAGCCATTTCAATTGATATTTTATAGTGTGTCTTTCTATGTTGTGATGTTACACTATTGTTTCAGGTAGGGTGAAGGGGGCGCCTATTAAAACGTTTCAAACCGCTGCATTTGTTTGCACCTGTCCTAAGTCAGGAACCTGATGTTCAGTGGTTGTCGTTTGTTGATGTGGTTCATAAGTGTTTCTCGTTTCTCGTTTTTTATATAGATTAGACCATTGGTTTTCCTTTTTGAATGGTTTTACACTAGTCATTTTTGGGGCCCTTTATAGCTTGCTGTTCGGCGTGAGCCAAGGCTCCGTGTTGAAGGCCGTACTTTGACCTATAATGGTTTACTTTTACAAATTGTGACTTGGATTGAGAGTTGTCTCATTGGCACTCATACCACATCTTCTTATATCTACTTTCTTTGACAAAACGTCTCTTAATATCAGAAAATGAATTCATGGATCAGATTGTTTAGTAGTATTTGATTTTATGATACATGCACATATGTAAATGAATTGTTGACGCGATATTTTCATCAAGGTTTAAAGACCAGAGTGAGATTTATGTGTTTTTGAAATTGATTATTTTGTAAAAAAGGGGAGGGGTTTTTCACATGTCGCGCCGTAACTCAAAAACGATTTATGATTATTGCTTAAAACTTTACACACTTCTTGGTTATATTAATCTGAAGATCTGTATAATTTTTGGTTTTGATTCAAAATTTTATTTTTGAGTAATTGAGTATTTTGTAAAAAAAAAAGGGAGAGGGGTTTTTCACATGTCGCGCCGTATCTGAAAAACGATTTATGAGTATTGCTTAAAATATTACACACTTCTTAGTTATATTAATCTAAAGATCTGTATACTTTTTGGTTTTGATTCAAAATTTTATTTTAGAGATATTGAGTTTTTTGTAAGAAAAAGGGGGGTTTTCACATGTCGCGCCGTATCTCAAAAACGATTGATGATTGTTGCTTAAAATTTTACACACTTCTTAGTTATATTAATCTAAAGATCTGTATACTTTTTGGTTTTGATTCAAAATTTTATTTTAGAGATATTGATTTTTTTGTAAAAAAATGGGGGGTTTTCGCATGTCGCGCCGTATGTCAGAAACTATTTATGATTATTGCATAAAAATTCACACACAAGACGACGGGCGTATCATGCGCTCATAGCGCAGCTGTTTACTTAAACTTATTGTGAATGTATTCTTCCTTTCCCACCATCAGTAAAAAGATCGATTAATTGATGGATTGTTGATTGCGTAAGGTCCAGAGACAACTATTTTAAGCATGCTCAATTTACAGAGACATACTTTTGAAAAGTGGAGGAAATGAAACGACTGAATATCCAGAGACGTATTTTTGGAATATCCATTTTGACACGATAAACAAGTATCCACCAAATTATCAATATTGCCTCTTCGTTTAGACCACATTAATCCTTTTTGTAGCTCTCCTCAGGCATTCATTTGCTTCAAGTTTATGGAACCATTTTTAATTTAAGGTTAGGTTTACAAGTTTGGCTACTGTAAGGGTAGGGCCCCCGCCCCCTTCCCGAATTTATGTTTTGATAAATTGTTGTATATGCATTTTATTTAAATTTATTCGGAAATTTTATGGTCATAGATTTCATTTTTTAATAACAACTTCTGAGATGGAAGTTAGTGCACTGGTCTAAGCTCCTCCCATTCTTTGCCTTTCTTATGATAAGATGTCAACAGCGGGATAATAAAGTGAAATAACTAAAAATATCATTCAGTTGATGCACTCCTCTAAAAATAACAGAAGTAAGCTCACTCGAAGATCAAAGGAAAAAATAACATTCATGTTATAATTAAAAATATTTCTACAATGTTAAGTTGATAACCTTTAGGAATAAGACTATTCAAGTGATCAAATAGTGTATGTGGCTCGTTTCTTAATTGCGGAGCTTTATGAAAAGAAAAACATCACTGTAAAATTAGGAAGTGCTATTCTGATTGTAATAAGATTTTTAAACGTACAGTGAAACTTCCTAACCAAATTTTTGAATCTATGAAGAAGTTTATTGAGGGTAATGAGTTATTAGTGGAAACGAATTCCTGGACTTATAATTTATCAGTTATACATAGATGACATTCATTTTTAATACAAACATAAATATAGCGAACGATTTGGAAATAAATCATCGGAAAAAAGGGCCAGGGGAACATCAGCATCCAAAAAAGGAAAATTAACAATATGGAACTAAATTTTTTTGTATTCATCTTAGTACGTTGTTTTTTGTTTTTTGTTTTTTTCTTTCTTTCCCTTTCTTGTTTTAGTTAGTTTTTATGATAGCAGATCTTTAAAATATATAAAACAAAACTTCCCAAACTTGAGATGATGTAGACTTTGACATATTTTGTCACATGTGTCGTGTTTAAGGCTATTTTCTGATCTCTGATACCTTTTGGTTTTTGTTCTTTCATGTATCATTGGCATATTATCTGAGCTCTGGCATATTATGTAGTACCGTACACCTGCTTTTATACAAAAGTAAAAAAAAAAAAAAAAATTTAAACTTAATTAACTTAATAAAGTGAATTTACATCATACATTTTGCTTGACAAAGCTGAACAAATCAAAGACGCCAGCGTCGTTCGTAATTCCGGCTCTTACAGCTAATTGATTAGGTTTTACATATCATGGAAATATGTTGCATATTTTATCCAAAAAATAACTGATGCATAACATAATAAAGATTTACTGTTTTACCTAATTTAAGCACGCACATATGTATGACTCGTTGTTTGGTCAAAGCATACCCCCCCCCCCCATGAGAAACATCTCACATTTTCATAAGGTCAAAATCAAAGTCTGTATGCAGTTAGCTCGAATTTTTGGCTTTTTGCTATAGTTTGCATCATTCTGAATGGATTGTCATGACCTTAAAAGTATAAATTATCATCCAGACAAAATAGTTTTGAAAATATCCATTAGTTTTTAAATGAAAATATGAAAAAGCATCTCATTGGAAATATTTTTTAATTAAGATTATTAGGACTATTCTGAACTGCTCAGACTCTCACTCTTTAGTTTGTTTGTGAGTAAGGAAGTTTTACAAAGTTTCAAAAACTTATTTACTCTTTATTCTGCATAAAACCTAATCATCAAAGCAACTTAGTAATAAATAATACCTTTTAATCTATACCTATATTGGAAATCATAGTCAGCCAAGCTTTAATCCGTGGAAATTAAAATTATATGTCGGATGATCTGACCGAAAAATATAAATCATACAGTAGTGGCTAGGAGGAGACAGCACAACTGTCGACCGAACAAAACATTATTCTCTTGTATAACTGCATATATAAGCGGCAGATGATTCAATTGTATACATGGAAGGATTAATTATAATTTTTGATTGTTACAGACAAAAGGTACTTTAATTTCCCACGGTTTTACCAACGTTTGTCTTTTATGTAAACGCATGCGCTCAAATAACCACTAACTATCATGAACAATGCACCTGAAACGACCTGCATTGAATAGAGGTATGCACGTCGGTTATCTAAATCATAAATAAGATTAAAGCCAATTCATAAACATTTATAGTTATTTCTTTTTTAATGCGTGACAACATGCCTCTCCTCATACACTTATTAGCATTAAACCGCCTTGGTGGACTCGTGGTAGCGTGTTCGCCTGTAGTGCGGGAGGCTTTGGGTTCAAACCCCGGCCGGGTCAAACTAAAGACTTTAAAATTGATATTTGCTGCGTCTCCGCTAAGCACATTAAAGAGTAAGAGCAAAGACTGGTCCGCTCGGAGTCAGAATAATGTGTCCGGGTAAGGTGACATGACTTCCTGCGGACTGTTACCTTGTGAACTAGCACGCACGTTAAAAATCCGGTTCAGCGTGTAGGTCTAGTGCAATGCAGGGTTAATATTCATATTACATTAACATGTTCTCGTCCTGAATATGCATATTAATTTGCCGCTGGACACCATCATCATCATGGATTAGCATTTAAATTATTATATATGGAGGAAATGATGCGTACTTTTATTATTTTTTTTTAATATACTAAGTTATTCAAAAGAAAAAAAAGAGTCCCATACATGTGGAACCTTACACGTAAAACACACAGTTCATGCGCAATTGTTTATGTAGTTTCTCTCATTATACTCATTTATGCCATTTCAATGATCAGCAATATGTCATATATATTCGAATTCTTAACATTAAAAAAAAATAAATCTTTTTTGTTTCATTACTCATTAAAAAAAACATGTTAATTCTAGATTATTAAGTTGTGTACACAATGGAATTCATCTTATAACTCTATATTCCAAAAGAGGCACACTTTAATTTCTAAAGCAGTTTTGTTAAATCGACCACGTTCAAAAGCTATGATAATTTTGTTACGTATTCTTATTTTGGTATAGTTATTTTATAACATTTTTATCTAAATTCAATAAAAGCTACTTTTAAAGTTTGTTTTTAACTTAAAATTTTGTATAGGTTGTTGACTTAATTCCGTAAATTAATTTTTCATCATTAATAAGACAACTTTCCAAGATATATTGTAATTTTTATTGATCATGTTGATTATAAACAAGAACATTGTAAGTTTTTTCACAGTAAAGCATATTCGCCTAATTTTTTTTTTTGTTTTTTTCTACATACCTGTATGTTATTGGAATTCTAACTTATTCAAACCAATATCGATTTAATAAACGAGATTTCTGATAAACGATTTTCCCTCATGTGCGAATACGACTTTATAACTATATTACAAGGTAAACGAGATTTCTCGTTCACGGATGTTTCTTCAATAATTTGTCTCACAGAATTATAACCCGATAGCTCAATAGTATAAGTTACTGGTAGCGAGTGTTCGTCTTGTACGTTCGCTCTTGATTTTCGACAACTGACAATCTTGAGAACGAACAATACAGAATAATGATAATTGTCCGAAGCCTAGAAGCGAAAAGGGACGAGGATATATTAACAAAGTTGATTGTCACTTTTAATCGATGTAATTAAATTCGATTATAATTTGTATCGACATAAATATATCGTCATCTACTTCAAGTCAATATATTTAATATCGGATTGTTTTGATATAACACAATATTTCGTAATATTTTTCATAACTTATTGCGTTATCGCCACACAAGTCGACATAGAATATATCGATATGTATGATATAACGCAACAAGTCATTAGCAACAACAACAAACTAGAGGCTCTCAAGAGCCTGTGTCGCTCACCTGTATTTACTGATGCTTTGGAAATCTTGTAAAATAAGGTTAAAATCATAATTAATAGTATTAGATATTAGGTATTATAATGATATCTAAGATAATAACAAAACACTGCAAAATTTTTGTAAAATTACGAATTCAGGGGCAGCAACCCAACAACGGGCTGTCGGATTCGTCTGAAAATTTCAGGGCAGATAAATCTAAATCTGATAAACAATTTTTGCCACCTGTCAGATTTGCTCTAAATGCTTTAGTTTCAGAGATATAAACCAAAAACTGCATTTTACCCCTTTGTTCTATTTTTAACCATGTCGGCCATGATGGTTTAAAGGCAGGGTCATCGGACAAATTTTTTAAACTAGATACCCTTATAATGATTATGGTCAAGTATGGTTAAATTTGTCTCAGTAGTTTCAGAGAAGAAGATTTTGTAAAAGATTACAAAAAATTACGAAAAATTGTTAAAAATTGACTATTAAGGGCAATAACTCCTAAAGGGGTCGCCTAACAATTTTGGTCATGACAACTTATTTGTAGATCTTACTTTGCTGAACATTACTGCTGTTTACAGTTTATCTCTATCTATAATAATATTCAAGATAATAACCAAAAACTGCAAAATTTCCTTAAAATTACCAATTCAGGGGCAGCAACCCAACAACAGGTTGTCAGATTTGTCTGAAAATTTCAGGGCAGATAGATCTTGACCTGATAATCAGTTTTACCCTTGTCAGATTTACTCTAAATGCTTTAATTTCAGAGATACAAGCCAATAGCCATGGCCGCCATCTTGGTTGGTTGGCGGGGTCATCGGACACATTTTTTAAACTAGATACCCTAATGATGATTGTGGTCAAGTTTGGTTAAATTTGGCCCAGTGGTTTCAGAGGAGAAGATTTTTTGTAAAAAGCTAACGACGACGGACGACGACGCGGACGACGACGACGACGCCGACGACGACGACGGACGACGGACGACGGACGACGGACGACGGACGACGGACGCCAAGTGATGAGAAAAGCTCACTTGGCCCTTCGGGCCAGGTGAGCTAAAAATGATACCTATACGCTTCCGTACCAAGCAATGCATTTGCTGATATAACAAATAACCAAGATTGATGAAAAGTTTAAAAATCTAATATATAAAGACAATTTAACACTAAAATCGCGGTATCTTCTTCTGAAAATTTAAAACGGGAATGTTTAATACATATTCATATTCGAACTTAACTTTACGGGATGAGACTGGATGCTGGATTCGCACTAAAATTGCTCATAATAGATAAGTTAAGTCAATGAAGGTTTTTGGCCTCAGTGCAATAAGCTAGTTTTAAAATACTCTTTCAATTTACATACTACAAATTTAAACGTGAACGATTGTTTAAAAGTTTTTTAAAATAACAAAAACTGTACACTTGTTGTACTAAAAATTAATTCTTAGCTGCTTTGAATGTGTACGAAACCAACTTATGAACCTTCTTATTGTCCATTTGTCTAAATAATTTGGATAAAAAAAAGAAGTAGCGACTACTAACAGTACATAGAAATATTGTGTTTCAACGTGAAAATCATCAAATGAGTACGCGTGAAAGTTTAAAGCTACGCTTGTTGATAAATGGTCACGTTTTGGCATCAATATTTGAAATTGAATTAAATTTCTTATTTGGCAATGAATCGAATTAGTTTTTTTTATTGTAACGTACCAAATGTTCAATACGATGAGCATTTTGGAAATTCTAGGAACATTCGTATTAATTTTTGAGAATATATTTTTTTAATCGCCTATTTAACATTAAACAAAAAGGGATGCCTATTTAGTGGAGTGCCTTTTTAACTAGTATGCGAAATATCGACCGATTTTTAAAACCCTATTTTGACATATTTGTTAGTCGGAAATATTGAGCATAAGCAGCTAACACATATTTTCACGAGCGTTTCTGTTAATAAAGACAAACATCTAGATTAATTATATATTAAGTACTTGCATGTGCTCTATATTTTCGTGTCCAATAAACTAGTAATAATTTAAATTCAGAGTAATGTTTGAACCAATCAAGAAGAAGGATGACCAGTTACTCTAAAATATCCATCTCAGACTAACCACATCACTATCAAAATGTACCCGACACTCATAAAATAACTATCTCTCCAGCAAGTGTACAATTCAATTTTGTGAATTTTGTGAATTGTGTATTCAGAAATGTTTTGATTCTAAAATCCGAAACGTAAATCATATGTAAAGAAAGATATATTCAAATCAAACATTGAAACTGAATAATATAAAATTAAAATACAACTTACCAGTACCTAAACTAAACTAAATAATATTGTTCATACGAGGTTTAAATATATACGTCTGGACATCAAGTCTCTAACACACAAAAAATCCCCGCGAAAGCTCAGGGACAATACCCTGGCTAAATATGATAGCTTAAAATTAAATATAGGAATTGACACGACTCATAAACCTTTCAAAATGTATTAAATTAAAAGAAATTACTCTATGAAAAAATCATAAAAAATTAAAAAATTGAATCTCTTCACTTTTCAAAAGTCAAAGTTTTTAAACTCATTCTATTGTGAAAAGAAATTGGCAAATAACTCAATTCAAACTTAATGATTGATTGATTATTTTGTGTTTAACAACACTTTCAACACTATTAGATATCTCTCACTCTCATATACGTTTTTCTTTTTCTCAAATTAAATTTTGTCCACTTTTAAATGAGTTTTGGATCATGAACTTAAAACTAGATAAGAAGGATACGCATTCCATCAGTTCAGTATGCTTATTATTAGGCCTTTTTACGCGCATGCTATTCTTAGTTGATAGTTGTGGGTAGGTAGTAAACCCCAATAGAGACAAGTGCCATGTTTTCCCTTACAACTGAGGAAACAAAACATGTATTGTTCATTCCAGTTTCAAAAACCAGAGGAAATTATTAATGCTTTAAAAAAATTTAATTTTACCAATTAATGTGTTCTCACATATTAACCTACTTGAAAAAAACCAAATGCAGTTTCCTGAACTATACAATGAGACAACTGAAGGTTATATTTCCTATTCGAGTGCTACGAGGCTGGTCGTAGTCATTTAGAGAAACGTTATAAAAATTCATGCAAACCTTTCTATGTATTTTCTACTTTATTTTCTTTCTTTATTCAGAATTTAATAATTTTATTAATAATCTATGCGAAAAAAAATGTTAAAATATAAGATGGCCATGCCAATCTGGTTTCGAACTGGAGAAGGGAAAATATTTCAACAAATATACCTTCAAAATGAATCTGAAAATACTCAAATATTATTTATGTAAATTTTACCTATGATTCAGAGGCACCAGAAGTTTCCGTTATTCAGCTTGATAATGGTTCTTTGTTGTGTAATGCAACTGGTTTTCCAGATAACATAAGCTACTCAAGATGGGAACACAAATCACCAGAGCGAAAACACCTACGATATTTAAAAGGGACAGAAAATGGAATTCTTAATTTTAACACTTTGGACGGGAATACTGGGCTTGATTCTACGTACAGTTTGGACGGGATCTATATTTGCAAGGTTGTGAATCACATGACAAAAGATGGAGACACAAATTTTCAAACTGGGTTTGCAAATGTTCTGTTTAAAGGTAATAACAAATATCAGTACGTTTAAAGTAAGCCTTTAACATAACATTAGCTCTATTACTTATATCTTCCATATATTACTGAAGAGATATGTTTTTCAAATCATAATTGAAGTATTAAGAGCCATGATGTCGTTATTGAATAGTTCATTACTAAACTATGTTTCGAAAAAAAAGTAATCTTATAAATTATTCATGGTTTACCTTTATTCTGAAATCTAATAAATAATGTTTTTCAAGAGAATTATTAAAGACTAGCTGCGGAACCGTAGCTCATAGGTTCTTATTATAATTTTTGACAATTTGGGGACCATAGAGCTACGGATTTTTCCTATTTCAAAACGTTCGGAATTGCGACCCAGGTTCAGGTCGCACTTATTTCCCAAAAAATTATTGTTTATCGCCTGTGCGTAGCTTGTCAATGTATATAGTTCGTTTCGTTAGATATTTTTCTTGGATATGACGTACCTATTGATGTTTGAAAATTCATTTCCTTGACACTATTATCTAATTATTTCCTTTTGTATACATTATCCGCCTATTTTGTTCAGCCGTATTGAATCTCGTCATGACGTCATTAAAAACAAGAACAGATAACTCTTATAGAAAAACACGTGTTGGTTTGTTTACGTGATCTTTTATTCGATTTTCATGACTTTTTGAACGAAAGAACGTTATATTGATCATTAATACAAAAGAAAACAATAATTTCTCCCTGCATTTTAAAAATTCGTGTAATTAGTGTTCCTAAGCCTGTAAAACACACAAATCCCGTTAAGTGACAAGTACATGTAACAAACCAAAAATTGTTTTCCTATTCTGTAGGTGTTCTTCACCTCCCACAAAGGAGATCGACGATATTAAGGTTATCTTTTCTTGTTTTTCCTGACGTCACGACTATATTCAAAATGACTGAACAAAATAGGCGGAGAATGTAAACTAAAGGAAACAAGCATTCTGAGAGTATTGCATGGCAATACATAGTCCCCTACCTATTAAGAATTCATTGTACTGGAACAAAATGCTAACTTGATCTATAACTTGTCATGATGTAAAGTATATAACAAATATCAAGTCAATATTTTCAAGCATGACGTAAAAAAGTGTGGAAAACTGATTATTTCAGTTAATTTTCTAAAGTCCAAGGACCATAAGTTTGCACAAAATCATTAGACCGGAACAAAATTCGAACTTGATCTGTAACTTGTCATGATAAAAGTATATACCAATTATTAAATCAATATCTTCAAGCATGACAAAAAAAGTGCGGAAAACTGGTTTATTTGAGTGAATTTTCTAAGTCCAAGGACCATAACTCTGCACAAAATCTTCCGACCAGAACAAAATTCGAACTTGATCTGTAACTTGTCTTGATAAAACTATATACCAAAATTCAAATAAATAACTTCAAACTCGAAGAAAAAAAGTGTGGAAAACTGATTTGCCGGACTGACGGATGAACAGACAGACAGACAGACAGACAGATAGACAGACAGACAGACAGACAGACAGATAGATAGACAGACAGACAGACAGACAGACAGACAGACAGACAGACAGACAGACAGATATGCAGACGGAATGCAAACCTAAAGTCCCCTTCGACTTCGTCGGTAGGGGACTTATAATTAAATAATAGTGACAAGGAAATGAATATTCAAACATAGATAGGTACGTCATATCCTAGAAAATATCTAACGAAACGAACTGTATATTGACAAGCTACGCACAGGCGATAAACAATATTTATTTTGGGGAATTAAGTGCGACCTGAACCTGGGTCGCAATTCAGAATGTTTTAAAATAGGAAAAATCCGCTCTATGGTTCGCAAATTGTCAAAAAATATGATAAGGACCTATGAGCTACGGTTCCGCAGCTAGTTTTAAATGATTCTCTTGGAAAACATCATCAAATCCTAAGTCATCATCACAGTATGATATGATTTCTCAATCTTTGCTTTTTCCTTTTCTTTTTATTTAGAGTTCGTATAGTATCCAATAAATTTGTTCGTTTTACATGCATGCTTATATTATTATAGTATGTATATTATTATATTGTAATCTGTCGAAGACTAAATAAGTATGATTTACGTGTGTCTCATCCATTTTACTACGATTTAGCAAATACAATATGTTCAAACTAGATCCGTGTTTAAAACATAGTACATGCTTTTCATAGTTTTGGTCAAAGGTATAAATCAAGTATTATTTTTATAGTCTTAAAAGATAATAATCAAATGATTTTGAATGAAAAATTATATTATGATTTAGAATAATATATGTTTGTTCGACACGTGGCTGATAAAATTTAAAGATAGCACGATAGTATTTGCATTCCAGAATTTAGGTTGCTCTTTTGTTTACCCTACTTAAGTCACTGTATCTGAACATTATGATTGGACAAAAAATACAGTATCAACTGAACATACTTTCCCAAACTGAGGGATGAATCAGGTGTAGAAAAATATGAAATAATTTTACATACAGATGAAAATGAATTTTTGAGAATTTTGTATTCACTGCACGATAAAAGACCTAAAAGCACTAGTGGCCTTAGGTTCTTAAAGATAGCAAAAAAAGTAAACGGTCATGATACATATTCAAATTTATTTCTGAATAGTAAAATGAAAGTACTTCAGTTAACTGTGAATGTAGAATTTTTGACAGTGTTAGAAAGTGGCGAAAATTCTAAAAAGGCTATCATTATCCCTTATGGGCCAGGAAATACTACCGTGCCACCTTAAATACAACCAGGGTTAAAAGAAATCAAGTTTATTTATGCTAAAATTGTGGTTCTTGTCTCCCTTTTATTTAATATTTCCATCATTTAATGAGAAATTCTAATACTTTGAATTAAAGACTAGCGACATTTCCGAGTCAATTTTCCTTTTCTCTCAAATAGGTGGGACACAACGGACTTATCATGGGATACTATTTGTATTTAGGAATTTATAGTATCAACTTCTTCGACTGCTTATTTAACCTTTCAGTATTTGTCGTTTTTGTGGTCAACAATTTAATATAAAAATTCAAAAAGCATATTTTTTGTAGTCCATTTTTTTAATAGTTAAAGTATCTTAACAATCAAAACACAGGCGCTTGGGTGCAACAATTCAAGATTCAAGACTCAATATTTTATTATAGTCTCACCACATACAATTACATATATTTACACAAGAAAATATTCATACAGGTACATAAAACAGATAACAAGAAACATTACATTAAAATTGTATGTGCCAATCTTAAAAGATTTATGAGATACTGTACAAGCAATTTTTCTTTTTTGTGTGATTATTTTTATTTAGTAAATTTTCCATGTTCAATCTTCAATGCCTTGTAGAAAATAAGAATAGAGGTGCAGCATAAATATAACATTATCATTGTTATATCGTATGGATCATAAGAGCCAGGACACATTAAATAAGTTGATATATTTAGAATATTTACTACCAAAAAAATCAAAACCAAAAAGAAAAAAAAGAGAGGACTGTGCCCCCGGTTCTTGTGAATAAAAACTCAATTGTTCAAATATGTTATAAGATTTATAATATCATTTTCATTTAAAATAGGAACTCCCGAATGTCTTCGCGAAACTGTGGTAACTGATTATGCAGATGGTTCTGTCAAATTACAAGTTGACGTTTACAGTTCAAGTAACGTATCTTATAACTGGCTTGATTCGGAAGCGGAACTGCTTGTAAAACAGTCTCCAAAACACAAAGTAACAATAACTGAAAGTCAAACAATGGTAGAAATGTATAACCATCAAGTACAACTGAATTCAACCAACATTGTTTTGGAGATGTCAGGTGTTGATCAGCAAGACAGGAGAAGCTACATGCTTGAAGTGTCTAATGATTATGGGACAAGTTACTGTACAGTCATATTACCAGAAAGACGTAAGCGTATATAAGATACAACACAACAGAGTCACCTATAATAAAATCTTTAGTTTGACTTGGAAAATTTCGTTATGTGCCTTTTTCAAGTCAGACGCCTCAATCCAGGGGTCATAGTTAGTTGCCGTCATTCGTAATTATTTTTATTCTATTTTTTTAGGGGTAGCGGGTTTGTTTAAATAAGGCTAGAGTCTTATATAATATGGGTTAAGCTTATCGTCGAAAGCCATATGGTGAGCTGAAGTTGATTACATCCTCGTCCTGAGGTCAATGGAGGATTATTTTCTCACTCGCAACTATACCAAAATCTCCTGCTTTTTGATATTCATTCTAAAGAGATATAAGAAGATGTGGTATGAGTGCCAATGAGACAACTCTCCATCCAAGTCACAATTTGTAAAAGTAAACCTTTAAAAGTCAAAGTACGGCCTTCAACACGGAGCCTTGGCTCACACCGAACAGCAAGTTATAAAGGGTCCCAAAAATGACTAGTGTAAAACCATTCAAACAGGAAAACCAACGGTCTAATCTATATACAAAACGAGAAACGAGAAAACTAAAGATCTACATAAATGACTTTTCATATTTGAGAATTTGATTTAAAAGCTAGCAAATTTAAACTGTAGACTCAGCAGATTTTCGATACCCAACAAGGACAGAAATCAAAACTCATGTGGCTACAGTCGCTCTTGATTTTCGACAACTGACAATCTTGAGAACTAACAATACAGAATAATGATAATTGTCCGAAGCCTAGAAACGAAAAGGGATGAGGATTTCCCAAGCAATGCATTTGCTGATATAACAAATAACCAAGATTGATGAATAGTTTATTAATCTAATATATAAAGACAATTTAACACCGAAATCGCGGTATCTTCATCTGAAAATTTAAAACAGGAATGTTTAATAAAATTGAAAATAGACATGGGGAATGTGTCAAACAGACAACAACCCGACCAAAGAGCAGAAAACAGCCGAAGGTCACCAATGTGTCTTCAATACAGCGAGAAAATCCCGCACCCGGAGGCGTGCTTTAGCTGGCCCCTAAACAAAAATATGTACTAGTTCAGTAATAATGGACGTCATACTAAACTCCGAAATATATATAGAAAAAAAAAGAAACTAGAATTAAAAATTATACAAGACTAAGAAAGGCCAGAGGCTCCTGACTTGGGACAGGCGCAAAAATGCGGCATGGTTAAACATGTTTTTTGAGATTTCAACGCTCCCCCTATACCTCTAGCCAATGTAGAAAAAACAAACACACAGCAATACGCACAGTAAAACTCAGTTTAAAAGAAGCCCGAGTCCGATGTCAGAATAGATAACAGAAGAAACTAAAAAAAATGACAATGATTCATACATTAACAAAGGACTACTAGCAGTTGCTGACATTCCAGCTCCATACCTCTATTAAACTGATTGGAAGATTATGTCTTCATCATGTGAATATCAAGCACAATCCCTCCCGTTAGGGGTTTAGTGTCATATCATCATAAAATATATGAGAAGAACATAACCCGTATCATGCCTACAACTGGTTTTAGAATAAATGTGTTTATTTCCGATGCAAAGACCCTACAGGTGAATCAATATTAAAGCCAAAACATGCCATCTTTAATGACCTGACAACAGTATCGTAACTATATCTTTTCTTAATAATTTATATTCGAACTTCACTTTACGGGATGAGACTGGATGCTGGATTTGCACTTAAATTCCTCATAATATATTAGTTAGGTCAATGAAGGTGTTTGGCCTCAGTGCAATAAGCTAGTTTTAAAATACTCTTTCAATTTACATACTTAAAATTTAAACGTGAACGATTGTTTAAAAGTTTTTTTAAAATAACAAGAACTTTACACTTGTTGTAATAAAAAATAATTCTTAGCTGCTTTGAATGTGTACGAGACCAATTTATGAACCTTCTTACTGTCCTCTTGTCTCTAAATTCGTAAAGAAGGATAAAAAACGAAGTAGCGACTACTAACAGTACATAGAAATATTGTGTTTCAGCGTGGGATTCGTCAAATTAGTACGCGTGAAAATTTAAAGCTACATATTCATATTCGAACTCCACTTTACGGGAAGGGACTGGATGCTGGATTTGCACTAAAATTGCTCATAATATATTAGTTAGGTCAATGAAGGATTTTGGCCTCAGTGCAATAAGCTAGTTTTAAAATACACTTGCAATTTACATACTACAAATTTAAACGTGAACGATTGTTTAAAAGTTTTTTTTTTAAATAACAAGAACTTTATTCTTGTTGTAATAAAAAAATAATTCTTAGCTGCTTTGAATGTGTACGAGACCAATTGATGAACCTTCTTACTGTCCTCTTGTCTCTAAATTCGTAAAGAAGGATAAAAAACAAAGTAGCGACTACTAACAGTACATAGAAATATTGTGTTTCAGCGTGGAATTCGTCAAATCAGTACGCGTGAAAATTTAAAGCTACACTTGTTGATAAATGGTCACGTTTTTGCGGCAATATTTGAAATTGAATTAAATTTTTTATCTGGCAATGAATCGATACAATTAGAGTTTTTATTGCAACGTACCAAATGTTTAATACGATGAGCATTTTGGAAATAATGGGAACATTCGTTTTAATTTTTGAGAATATTTTTTTTTCAATCGCCTATTTAACATTAAACAAAAAGGAATGCCTATTTAGTGGAGTGCCTTTTTAACTAGCATGCGAAATATCGACCGATTTGTAGCAACAAAAACACTGAATAACCGGGTTTTGTTTTCATACACATGATACTTTTACTCAGATGCATAGACCCTATTTTGACACATATTTGTTGGTCGGAAACATTGAGCATAAGCAGCTAACACATATTTTCACGAGCGTTTCTGTTAATAAAGACAAACATCTAGATTAATTATATATTAAGTACTTGCATGTGCTCTATATTTGCGTGGCCAATAAACTAGTAATAATTTAAATGCAGAGTAATGTTTGAACCAATCAAGAAGAAGGATGACCAGTTACTCTGAAATATCCAGCTTAGACTAACCACATCACTATCAAAATGTACCCCAATTTCTTCTTTGAACAGACACTCATAAACTAACAATCTATCCAGTAAGTGTAGAATTCAATTTTGTGAATTATGTGAATTGTGAAATCAGAAATATTTTGATTCTAAAATCCGAAACGTAAATCATATGTAAAGAAAGATATATTCAAATCAAACATTGAAACTGAATAATATAAAATTAAAAAACAACTTACCAGTACCTAAACTAAACTAAAGAAATATTGTCCATACAAGGTTTAAATATATACGTCTGGACATCAAGTCTCTAACACGAAACAAATCCCCGCGAAAATTCAGGGACAATACCCTGGCTAAATATGATAGCTTAAAATTAAATAGAGGAATTGACACGACTCATAAACGTTACAAAATGTATTAAATTAAAAGAAATTACTCTAAGAAAAAATCATAAAAACTTAAAAAAATGAATCTCATCATTTTTCAAAAAATCAGTTTTTAAACTCATTCTATTGCGGAAAGAAATGGGTAAATAACTCAATTCAAACTTAATGATTGATTGATTATTTTGTGTTTAACAACACTTTCAACACTATTAGATATCTCTCACTCTCATATACGTTTTTCTTTTTCTCAAATTAAATTTTGTCCACTTTTAAATGAGTTTTGAATCATGAACTTAAAACTAGATAAGAAGGATACGCATTCCATCAGTTCAGTATGCTTATTATTAGGCCTTTTTACGCGCATGCTATTCTTAGTTGATAGTTGTGGGTAGGTAGTAAACCCCAATAGAGACAAGTGCCATGTTTTCCCTTACAACTGAGGAAACAAAACATGTATTGTTCATTCCAGTTTCAAAAACCAGAGGAAATTATTAATGCTTTAAAAAAATTTAATTTTACCAATTAATGTGTTCTCACATATTAACCTACTTGAAAAAAACAAATGCAGTTTCCTGAACTATACAATGAGACAACTGAAGGTTATATTTCCTATTCGAGTGCTACGAGGCTGGTCGTAGTCATTTAGAGAATGTTATAAAAATTCATGCAAACAACCTTTCTATGTATTTTCTACTTTATTTTCTTTCTTTATTCAGAATTTAATAATTTTATTAATAATCTATGCGGAAAAAAATGTTAAAATATAAGATGGCCATGCCAATCTAGTTTCGAACTGGAGAAGGGTAAATATTTCAACAAAAATACCTTCAAAATGAATCTGAAAATACTCAAATATTATTTATGTAAATTTTACCTATATGATTCAGAGGCACCAGAAATTTCCGTTATTCAGCTTGATAATGGTTCTTTGTTGTGTAATGCAACTGGTTTTCCAGATAACATAAGCTACTCAAGATGGGAACACAGATCACCAGAGCGAAAACACCTACGATATTTAAAAGGGACAGAAAAAGGAATTCTTAATTTTAACGCTTTGGACGGGAAAACTGGGCTTGATTCTACGTACAGTTTGGACGGGATCTATATTTGCAAGGTTGTGAATCACATGACAAAAGATGGAGACACAAATTTTCAAACTGGGTTTGCAAATGTTCTGTTTAAAGGTAATAACAAATATCAGTACGTTTAAAGTAAGCCTTTAACATAACATTAGCTCTATTACTAATATCTTCCATATATTACTGAAGAGATATGTTTTTCAAATCATAATTGAAGTATTAAGAGCCATGATGTCGTTATTAAATAGTTCATTTCTAAACTATGTTTCGAAAAAAAAGTAATCTTATAAATTATTCATGGTTTACCTTTATTCTAAAATCTAATAAATAATGTTTTCCAAGAGAATCATTTAAGACTAGCTGCGGAACCGTAGCTCATAGGTCCTTATTATAATTTTTGACAATTTGCGGACCAAAGAGCTACGGATTTTTCCTATTTCAAAACGTTCAGAATGGCGACCCAGATTCAGGTCGCACTTATTTCCCAAAAAAATCATTGTTTATCGCCTGTGCGTAGCTTGTCAATGTATATAGTTCGTTTCGTTAGATATTTTTCTTGGATATGACGTAATAATTTCTCCTTGCACTTTAAAAATTCGTGTTAATTAGTGTTTCAAAGCCTGGAAAACACAAATCCCGTTAAGTGACAAGTAAACAAACCAAAACGTGTTTTCCTATTCTGTAGGTGTTCTTCACCTCCCACATAGGAGATCGACGATATTAGGGTTATCTATTCTTGTTTTTCGTGACGTCACGACGATATTCAAAATGACTGAACAAAATAGGCGGGGAATGTATACAAAAGGAAACAAGCATTCTAAGAGTATTGCATGGCAATACATAGTCCCCTATTCATTGTACTGGAACAAAATGCTAACTTGATCTATAACTTGTCATGGTGTAAAGTTTATAACAAATATCAAGTCAATATTTTCAAGCATGACGAAAAAAAGTGTGGAAAACTGATTATTTGAGTGAATTTTCTAAAGTCCAAGGACCATAACTCTGCACAAAATCATTAGACCGGAACAAAATTCGAACTTGATCTGTAACTTGTCATGATAAAACTAAATACCAATTATTGAATCAATATCTTCAAGCATGACAAAAAAAGTGCGGAAAACTGATTATTTGAGTGAATTTTCTAGGTCCAAGGACCATAACTCTGCACAAAATCATCAGACCGGAACAAAATTCGAACTTGATCTGTGACATGTCATGATAAAACTATATACCAGTTATTAGATAAATATATTTAAGCATGACAAAAAAAAGTGCGGAAAACTGATGATTTGAGTGAATTTTCTAAGTCCAAGGACCATAACTCTGCACAAAATCATCAGACCGGAATATAATTCAAACTTGATTTGTAACTTGTCAGGATAAAACTATATACCAAAATTTAAATCAATAACTTCAAGCACGAAGAAAAAAAGTGTGGAAAACTGATTTGCCGGACTGACGGATGGACAGACAGACAGACAGACAGACAGACAGACAGACGAACGGAGTGCAAACCTAGAGTCATCTTCGACTTCGTCGGTAGGGGACTAATAATTAAATAATAGTGTCAAGGAAATGAATATTCAAACATAAATAGGTAAGTTATATCCTAGAAAATATCTAACGACACGAACTATATATATTGACAAGCTACGCACAGGCGATAAACAATATTTTTTTGAGGGGAATAAAGTGCGACCTGAACCTTGGTCGCAATTCCGAACGTTTTAAAATAGGAAAACTCCGGTCTATGATTTGCAAATATGGCTTTGTTTAAACTCTTCTAGTTCATATATTAGAAACAGGGTGGGGGTATAAAATGTACTGTTAAAGAAAATTTAGAGTATATGTAGTGATTCCTTTTAGGCTTTAATTCTGATAAATAAGTATTGTTGTGAGAAATTGGTTTTCAAGCGTTTTCTATTTTAATAAATGTTTGCATAGGTTGCACTTTGTAAATACAGCTGTTTCACAAGCCACGCCTCTTTTGGGGAGATATATAATATTCATAGATATTTAATTTTGTTTACGTACTGGTTCCCAGATATGATCTCTATGTTTTATCTCTTAGAGAAATAACTTGGGAATGTTACCAGTATAAAAACAGATGGTAGCGCGAATATTGAATTCTGAGGGACACCCAAAGTGGAGGTAGGGATAGTACAGAATTTTAGTATAAGTCTGAACTCTTAGAAGTTCGGGTCATATAAATGTTGAAAATATGCCGCACAGCCCTATGTTTTGACCTTTGAATAAAAAAGTAGTGCATATCAACTTTTCGTTCAAGGATATAATTTTTTTCAAAACTTCATAGTAAAAATGGCACAGCTTTAGCCGCAAAAGGAGTTCCTATGGGAAATTGCATTGTCTATATTTACAGAAGTGCAACCTATAATGACCTTAATATCAATTAAAAATAATTAAATACAATTGAAATTGAAAACAAAACGAAACCAAACAAAACAAAACAAAACAAAATTGAAAACAAAACGAAACCAAACAAAACAAAACAAAACAAAACAAAACAAAATAAAATAAAACAAAACAAGAAATAAACAAACAAACAAAAGAAATAAAACCAAAGTATAAATCTAACAAATCGTGCACTAAAAATACTATCTTACTGTTGGAAGTATCCATTGATACTGGAACGGATCCATCATCAAATCCTAACTCATCATCACAGTATAATATGATTTCTCAATCTTTTTATTTAGAGTTCGTATAGAATCCAATAAATTTGTTCGTTTTACATGCATGCTTATATTATTATAGTATGTATATTATCATATTGTAATCTGTCGAAGACTAAATAAGTATGATTTACGTGTGTCTCATCCATTTTACTTCGATTTAGCAAATACAATATGTTCAAACTAGATCCGTGTTTAATACATAGTACATGCTTTTCATAGTTTTGTTCAAAGGGATAAATCAAGTATAGTTTTAAAGATAATAATCAAATGATTTTGAATGAAAAAATATATTATGATTTAGAATTATATTTGTGTGTACGACACGTGTGCTGATAAAATTTAAAATACAACCAGGGTTAAAAGATATCAAGTTGTAGCCTTTTCATCTAAATTTGGGTTTTTAATGTAAAATTAGAATAACAGGTAAAAAAGCTTTTGTGAGACCTCGAAATTGAAAGTATTATCCTTTTTCTTTTATTTAACTATTGTTAATCAATAAAAAATCACAAAAAAATAATTGTACTTTGGTACTGGCTGTTATCAAAGGGAGACAATTCAATCTCAATCTTAATTTGTTTTAATCACAGGAGAGATAAATCTTGTTACATGAGGAGTTATCTCATCAACTATAGTCTATTTTTTTAAACATCTTCTAGGTATTTAGTTTGCTTACCCGTGTTTTATAATTAGTTCCTCACATTGGAACCGCAAAGTAAACTTTAATAAAAAGCCTTAATATTTATTTGCTATGTAATCTTTGTGGATTTAAAAAAAAAGATTCATTATAGGGTAATAAGGGCGCCTTCAAATAAATAGGCAAGAATGACAATTTAAGACATTGAATTATTAAAAATTCAATTGAGTGTATGAAAGTCTGAATCTTTTTCAATTTATTCTATGGAAAATTTTAAAAGTGACTATGAATTTATTGCAAGATTATTTATTGAAAGAGTACATTTTTATTATTTTGACAACACATTTGTGAAGAGATATTTTGTATTGTTCTTGTATGCGTTGAGGCCATATATATATATATAGTTGACAGTAAAAAATACGCATGGGAGTTAAAAACGAGATGTGTTAAAAAAAAAATGGCCATTATTAAAGCAAAAGTCCTGACTCGTAATTTTTGCATATAGGAAACAAATCAGGTAGTATAATATATTTTGTAGCCAAATGGTGGGTTGTTAATGGGTGCGAGTCATTGTGACACTGATAAGGGGGTGGACAGAATTATGGGAACTATGGAATGAGAGGGCTGGAATTGGGAATTGGATAGATGAAAGCTGGAGTCAGGGTGGTGTTAACCGTGAGGAAAGGGTTGTTATAACTGGGATAATTCATGTTGACGAAAAAATAGGAGTGCAGAGGAACAGAATACGGAGTGAAGTAGGAGTTTGGGGAGGGAACTGGGAATCAATGATCCCTGTCCACCTCCTTACTGATAGCCAAAAAAGAAGAGGGGTTGGGGTCATGTATGTAGAAGGAGCAATTCTGCAGGGGATGCGGACCACAGCTTGTTCTAGTTTGTGAACTGATAAATAAGAAGTCCGATTGGTGCCTAATGTAATAGCGCTATCTAAATAAAAGAAAAAAAACTAAAAAAAAACAATGAAAACAATATATAATTTATTCAATAAGTACAATTTGTATCATGTAGACCAAAAGTAATGGAGCATTGAATGACTGCAATAATTATCCGTTTTAAGAACGCATATGGCAGGAGATTTTGGAAGATCACAGCTTCCCATGGTTGGACTGAACGTCAGTCCACAGACAATTCATCGATGATGATGGAAGTTTAAAACCACCTTGACTGGCTATATAGCCTTCGCCTAGTCAGCCCTGCAAAGCGCCTTCAAGTTTTAATGTTTTTAAAGAAATTAATTCGGTATTATAATTCCAAACAACTTATATAAAATGATTAAGTCTTTCAACGAAGATTATAAATGATTAGCAAGGATGCAAATACTAAACTTTAGAACCTAAATAAATATCTTTAACAAATGAATTCAAACTAGCAATATCTATTCAATTTAACAAATATGTACTGAATAAGTGTCATGTAAATCGTTAAATATAGAAACACGCAATTTATATTTTTTAAACAAGGGAAATAACAATTACTTGATAATCCTATCTGCCAAATGTATTTAGAAACAATTTGTTTTATAAACAATTACTAATTAGAAAAAAAACACACACACACACTGAAGATAACATGTGTTTTAGTTGCAACAACTTTATTGTTAATAAACAACTGCCAACCTGACAAGAAACAAACACTGGTTTGGAACAAACTATACACTACGAACGACAACTCGACCTAGTATGTTACTCTTATTTGTTGATAATATAAACAAAAATTGATTTAAAAAAAAGCGGTAATATGTAGCATTTATTAAAAATCAGAATGCCGTAGTAAAAATAATCAGGAAATTGATCTGCTTTGCCGCCCGGAGATGCCGATAAGTGAACTTGTACAAAATCATGTTTTCAGGGTAAGTGATCAATTGTCCTTGCCAAAATAACAATTGATTCAGGTATCTAACATTGCTAACATATATGTATACCACGATAATACATTGATAATACTGTCTTGTTAAATATACCTTATTGTCAAAGAATGCAGCAATAGTGTCGTCATCGACGGCCAAAGAAAAAACCATGATGATAAAGCATGCAATTCCGGAAATTGACCGTCTCCGAAAATATTAAATTCTAAAATTGAGTTATCGTCCTTTTCGCGCCAGACGACTATTGAAAAGGCTAGATTATCAAGTTTATTTATGGTAAAATTGTGTTTCTTGTCTCCCTTTATATTTAATATTTCCATCATTTTATGATAAATTTTAATACTTTGAATTAAAGACTAGCGACATTTCCGAGTCAATTTCTCTCAAATAGTTGGGACACAACGGACTTATCATGGGATACTATTTGTATTTACGAATTTATAGTATCAACTTCTTCGACTGCTTATTTAACCTTTCAGTATTTGTCGTTTTTGTGGTCAACAATTTAATATAAAAATTCAAAAAGCATATTTTTTGTAGTCCATTTTTTTAATAGTTCACTTTTAAATCAGGTGCAAGGATTCAAGATTCAAGATTCAATATTTTATTATAGTCTCACCACATACAATTACATATATTTACACAAGAAAATATGCATACAGGTACATAAAACAGATAACAAGAAACATTACATTAACATTGTATGTGCCAATCTTAAAAGATTTATGAGATACTGTACAAGCATTTTTTTCTTTTTTGTATGATTATTTTTATTTAGTAAATTTTCCATGTTCAATCTTCAATGCCTTGTAGAAAATAAGAATAGAGGTGCAGCATAAATATAACATTATCATTGTTATATCGTATGGATCAGAAGAGCCAGGACACATTAAATAAGGGAAAATAAGTTGATATATTTAGAATATTTACCACAAAAAAAATCAAAACCAAAAAAAAAAAAGAGAGGACTTTGCCCCGGTTCTTGTGAATAAAAACTCAAATGTTCAAATATGTTATAAGATTTATAATATCATTTTCATTTAAAATAGGAACTCCCGAATGTCTTCGCGAAACTGTGGGAACTGACTATGCAGATGGTTCTGTCAAATTACAAGTTGACGTTTACAGTTCAAGTAACGTATCTTATAACTGGCTTGATTCGGAAGCGGAACTGCCTGTAAAACAGTCTCCAAAACACAAAGTAACTATAACTGAAAGTCAAACAATGGTAGAAATGTATAACCATCAAGTACAACTGAATTCAACCAACATTGTTTTGGAGATGTCAGGTGTTGATCAGCAAGACACGAGAAGCTACATGCTTGAAGTGTCTAATGATTATGGGACAAGTTACTGTACAGTCATATTACCAGAAAGACGTAAGCGTATATAAGATACAACACAACAGAGTCACCTATAATAAAATTTTAAGTTTTGGAAAATTTCGTTATGTGCCTTTTTCAAGTCAGACGCCTCAATCCAGGGGTCATAGTTAGTTGCCGTCATTCGTAATTATTTTTATTCTATTTTTTTAGGGGTAGAGGTTTTGTTTAAATAAGGCTGGAGTCTCATATAATATGGGTTAAGCTTATCGTCGAAAGCCATATGGTGAGCTGAAGTTGATTACATCCTCGTCCTGAGGTCAATGGAGGATTATTTTCTCACTCACAACTATACCA
The DNA here is from genome assembly GCF_021869535.1 of Mytilus californianus. Taxonomy (NCBI): domain Eukaryota; kingdom Metazoa; phylum Mollusca; class Bivalvia; order Mytilida; family Mytilidae; genus Mytilus; species Mytilus californianus. The sequence goes on from NW_026262701.1 coordinate 20,642,095, forward strand.
AAATCTCTTGATTTTTGATATTAATACTAAAGAGATATAAGAAGATGTGGTATGAGTGCCAATGAGACAACTCTCCATCCAAGTCACAATTTGTAAAAGTAAACCATTAAAAGTCAAAGTACGGCCTTCAACACGGAGCCTTGGCTCACACCGAACAGCAAGTTATAAAGGGTCCCAAAAATGACTAGTGTAAAACCATTCAAACAGGAAAACCAACGGTCTAATCTATATACAAAACGAGAAACGAGAAAACTAAAGATCTACATAAACGACTTTTCAAATTTGAAAATTTGATTTAAAAGCTGGCACATTTAAACTGTAGCCTCAGCAGATTTTCGATACCCAACAAGGTCAGAAATCAAAACATCATGTGGCTACAATTGCATGTATAGAATATCTATATAAAAGTCAACGCTTATTCTTACGATAGAGAACAAAATGATACTGTATATAAAAGTTAAGAAAAGAACGACATATATTTAATAACTTTTCATTAAGAAAAAAAGAAACGTAAATTCAAATGATGAAAGGATTTATGGGTAAATAAATCGAATCTCAAATACCCCTCTTCAGTATGAATGATACATGATTCAAACATTGAAATCCTGAATGTCGTTCGCCCTTAATTAACAAAGCAATTATGATTGGGAGGATTGAATGCGTTCGGAAATCTTGAATTTCATAGACATTCATTATCATCAGATATACTATAAGCTATGATTAAAACCTATTTACTCATTTAAATTGTTATCTTTGTAACCATAACTATAACCGTAACTGTACACAATGCATGTATTGCTCCACCCACACCAATTATCCTTAAACTTAAATGAGGCCCATGCAGTACTCAATAATTACCATATTTTAATAAATTATTTGATGAGACTAATGTAAATAGTTTTTTAAATCTTAGTTGTATAATAACGATAACTGTTATCTTTTCCGAAAAATATTGTTAAAACGTTATCAAAAGAAAAAAGTAAAATCGAGATCTACTTTTTATAGGCGTAGCTTGTCCTGTTTTGTGATGTTTTGCAAATGAAATAGTGTGATGTTTAATAATTCAACAACAGAACCTATTAAAAACTATTATAAACATACTGCCCTTGGATGAAGGTGTTAAGATAGATTTACATACAAGGGAAAAAAAATATCAACCAAGACGCGGGTGATAATTTTTACACTGAGTGTGTTAATCACCCGAACACGTTCATCCAAGGGCAGTATGTTTTTTTTATTATACTGAATGCCTTATGATTCAAGTGTTCACTATGTTATTAGAAGGACAAAAAAAAAGATAAATTCATAAATTAAGATAGTTTACAAATAACAACAACAAAACGACGGAAATGAGGTAAAAACAAGAATCGGTAAACCTCGGCCAGAGCGGGTGTTAAGAAATTGTTCCGAATCGGCAAACTTCGGGCTCAGCGGATTTTTATTTTAGGCATTAACACCCGTTGCCAATATTATCACATGTTGCTATGGATGGGTGGGGCTTATGAGAGGTTAATGAAAATTAACAAATGCCGCGTGTCAAATGAAATGAATGGATGATATAAGAATTTTGCATAAAGTATAATAAAACAGATTGTCATAGTTAAGTTAATATCTCTTAAACCATGTTAAACATGTAAGACTCTCATTAGAGCTTTGTTACAAGTGTAACCTTTAATTTCACTATGTACATGTATATCTTCCGGACCATATGAGTATTTGGACCATACGCGTATGGTGATGACCATATGCGTATATACTCATATAGTCCGACCATACGCGTATGGTCCGGTTAATTAACACGATCAAAAGGTGTCCCATAGATTAGGAGTTTATAAAAATGATTTTTTTTTACTTATCCAATCAAATTGTAATCATTGTTACATGATTAATGAAATAAAGTGAATTTTACTTACAGGTAAGAATTATAGTAAAACCATTTTTACATGGTCATTATTGATTTGTCCTTACATTTGTACGAAACTCTATATGTCGACTTATGAAAATAACTTCTAGAAATATCTAAATGAACTGTAAAACAAGAAGTCAGTTGCTTAACTCACAGGAATTTTGTTCATTGAACCCTCTTTCTTTCCTTTTAAAAAAAAATATTGTGTTTTTATTAAATTGAAATGTCTTAGATAATGTGTTTTTGATCCTATTTATACGATCTTACAATAACAGAAAAATCGTACGAAAAGGAGAAAGAACACAACAATTATGTGAAAATAAGTTGATATTAGAAGGAATTGTGTTTCTGAAAAAATAATTTAAACACTAAGAAAAAAGAAAACTGGAGGCTCTCTAGAGCCTGTGTCCCTCACCTGGATCTACTGTGGTTTTGGAAATCATGTAAAATACGGTTAAAATCATAAAAGATACCCTTATAATGATTGAAGCCAAGTTTGGTTTTATTTGGCCCAGGAATTAAATTAAAAGCAGAAGATTTTTGAAAAAAATTACAAAAATTACCAATAAATTGCAGAAAATGACTTTAAAGGACAATAACTCCAATAAGATGTCAATTGCCAATTTTGGTCATGTTGATTTATTTGTAGATCTTTTTTTGCTTGATATTTTTGCTGTTTACAGTATATCTCAATCTATAATGATATTCAAAACAATTAACAAAAAATTGCATCCCCCCTGGAAAAAAATCAAGTCATCCCATTGTAGTCTTACAGTTACTGAAGACCCCTTATCATTATTTAAATTAGTTTTCAAGTTGTGACCATTTGAAATTGTTTTTTTTACATTTTTCCCATAGACTTCTATAGTAAACACCTATATTCTATTTTTACCCATGACGACCATGTTGGTTGTAGGGCAGGGTCATCAGATACATTTTTCAATCAAGATACTCTAATAATAATTGTGTGGCCAAGTAGATTAAGAGGAGAAGATTTTTGTAAAAGATCGAAAAATACTTAAAATAGTGTAAAAGCGCAATAACTCCTTAAGGGGTCAATTGAAAATTTTGGTCATGACTTATTTGTAGATCTTACTTTGCTGAACATTTTTGCTGTTTACAGTTTATCTCTATCTATTATAATATTGAAGATAATACATGTAACTAAAAACTGCAAAATTTCCTTAAAATTACCAATTCAGGGGCAGCAACCCAACAAGGGGTTGTCTGATTCGTCTGAAAATCTCAGGACAGATAGATTTTGACCTGATGAACATTTTTATCCCAGGCGGAAACCCAGTTGAAATTAAACAAAAGAAATGGAACTCTTTGTTAGAGAAGGTAAAAAAGCAAAATTGGTATATTTGAATTGTTTACATTTAGCGCTATAAAACCAGGTTCAATCCACCATTTTCTACATAAGAAAGTGCCTGTTCCAAGTCAGGAATATGACAGTTGTTGTCCATTCGTTTGATTTGTTTGTGCTTTTGATTTTGCCATTTGATTAGGGACTTTCCGTTTTGAATTTTCCTCGGAGTTCAGTATTTTTGTGATTTAACTTTTTACATCTGTTTCTATGGGCTTTAAAAGTTTAATAAAGGTGCATAATTTAGGATTTTATGCATCTTAGATACGTGTTTTTATTTGAATTATAGCATGCAGCTTCAAGATATTTGTAAACTTTTAAATTATAGACAAATTTTCATAAAACAGTCGATTGTGGCAGGTTCAAATCCAAGTGGATCTCTTTTGTGCATAAGCATAAATTCCGCCGAAAAAAATTCCACAGAAATATAAAAGATTAATCTTTCTAAAGCATTAATTTTCATCTCTGCCCCCGGCGAATGTTTTTTTGGGGAAAAAATCCAAAAAATGGGCAACAATTGCATCGAAAAGGGAAAGTCGAGTGCACCTTTTTATGTTAGGGTGTGTTTGAGTTGAATATTCTGTCTTGAAAACGTACAAAGCAAAAATATTTGATACATCATCTAGCTTAAGATTATATCATTTTTATATATTAAAGCTACAATTTGATTTTATAACATCAAAAATTCACAGTACTAAAAAATGAAATATATAGGTCAAGTGAAATACCTTTCTAATCAGTCACAACGACAGAGTAGGTGTGTTCGAATAACAAATATTTTACTAAAAGTGCTTTTTGTGTGTGATATCTAGGGTTTATAGTATTCAACCTCTGAAAATATTTAGTCTGCCCTTCCACGAAATATTTATATAGGATTTTTTTTAAATGTTTTTGAATTTTCGAAAAATATCACCTGGCAACCGATCAGACAAAAGTTTTAAGTTGATTGAATGCAGAAAAGTACATTAAATGACGCTCAATAGCTAGTAGATACATTTGTCTTTTAAAATACAACTGGCATATAAGGATCGTAATGGTGCTATGTGGATAAATATATCGGTTTTCAAGAGCTAAATTGGCAGCGCGTCATCCGTACAATGGCTTCCATTTCTACGGTTGTAAAAATTACCAGGCGTAATTGGGAGATAATTTTGACAAAGTAGAATCCTGACTGTCTCCCATGTCAGATTTGCTCTAAATGCTTTAGTTTCAGAGATATAAGCCAAAAACTGCAGTTTACCCCCATGTTCTATTTTTAGCCATGGCGGCCTTTTTTATTTGGTGGGCGGAATCATTGGATACATTTTATAAACTAGATACTCTAAGGATGATTTAGGCCAAGATTGGTTTAATTTTGCCCAGTAGTTTCAGAGGAGAAGATTTTTGTAAAAGATTACAAAAATTAACGAAAAATTGTGAAAAATTTATTTTAAGGGCAATATTTCCTTAAGGAGTCAATTGCAAATTTTGGTCATATTGACTTATTTGTAGATCATACTTTACTGAACATTCTTGCTGTTTACAGTTTATATCTATCTATAATAATATTGAAGATAATAATCAAAAACTGCAAACTTTTCTTAAAATTACCAATTCAGGGGCAGCAACCCAACAACGGGTTGTCTGATTTGTCTGAAAATTTGAGGGCAGATAGATCTTGACCTGATGAACAAATTAACCCCATGCCATATTTGCTCTAAATGCTTTGGTTTCAGAGATATAAGCGAAAATCTACATTTTACCCCTATGTTTTCTAATTTTAGCCATGGCGGCTATCTTAATTGGTGGGCGGGGTCTTTGGATACAATTTATAAACTAGATACCCTAAGGAACATTCAGTTAAAGTTTGAAGGTATTTTGCCCAGTAGTTTCAGAGGAGAAGATTCTTTAAATAGTTGACGACGACGGCGACGAAGACAGACGACGGACAACGACGGACGCCAAGTGATGGCATAAGCTCACATGATCCTGTGGACCATGCCTAAAACGCCTATGGATCATTCTCTTACTGACGAAAAAGTCGACGAGATAAAACGCTCTAAATTCATTCTAGCGAAAGCAAGATAACATATTCACCAAGATTCAGACAATATGTAAAGATAAAGAAATCAGTTATAAACTCGTGCCGGTTTGGATTCGGAGAATGAGCTGTGTTCTCCAGCGAAGGAAGTTGGAATTTATTTGAAAAATACCTATATGGTCTAAATACTCATATGGTCTGGCCCGTTAATAACCAAACGAATATAATACTCACATGGTCCGACCATACGTGTACGCGTAGGGTCCAAATACTCATATGGTCCGGAACATATATAAAGATTCCAATTACATTGGGTAAGTTCTCAGTCGAATATTTGTATCAATTCAAAATTTGATTAACCTCTTCCTTTACTATTATCATTACATATTACCCTTTGTGGTTTTAGATTATTGTAAGAATGCATGCAAGTCTATATCCTAAAGCAATTCTGAACACATATATTTTAAACTATCATGTATACGTATGCATGTATGATTATAAGCTAAATTATGCTTATCAATCATTACTATTTACATATTTCTCTAATTCTATAGCAATTTAACCCTTTCCGGACCCGATGATCTCAGAAGATGATTGGATGAGTTTAAGGGTCATAACCTTTATCAGCTCACTGAATGAATCAAAGTGTGCGGAGTTAATGAAACTCACAACTTTGTAGAATGTGGAAGGCAATTGAATGGGATTTTCGTTTATCAAAAATATAAAATTTATTAGATAATCATTAGAGAAACAGATTCTTACAAAGGTACTCGTGGATTATCGGATTTATCCACTCGAGATAGTTAAATTATCGAATTTAAAGTCCGAGCCTCGGCGATGGCTTTAAACTTGATAATTTAAATATCTCATATACATATACTTAACATATACTCAAGCTTTACGTATTTCAAGGGATATGTCGAGATTCAAAGGGACTTCGTTTCTGAAAGACATTGTATAGCTGTATTTTCTCAAAGTAAGTCAAGTTTTCTTTTGAAAGCGTCTTATCATTTTCTAATATTTTTTATAGGAACAGTAAGCAGGAAGTTCGACAAAGTCAAGTTAACAATAATATCATGCTGTAGCGCTGGTTTTGTACTAGTGGTTATTGTTATTTTTTTTATGAAAATTGGAAAACATAGAGGTATGTTGTCTTCGTTAGTATCAATCAATTGTCTCAATTAGTATAAACCAATTGTCTACATTATCATTTATTTGTATATTTTGTTTGTAAAGGAATATATATATATATATACTGACATATAACAATCAATAACTTGAAAACTAGATGTATATATACACAGGCAAAAATTGCTCACGTGAAATTCACGTAATTTTCATGTGAGATTCACCTCAAACGCGCTTATACATGAAACTCACGTGAAAAAATTCATGAATTGAGATTCACATGAATCTCACGGGGAAATTTTTCACATGAATTTCACGTGCACTTTTCAAAAAAAAATAGGTATTTTTCATGATTTTGATTTAATTTGAAAATTTAGATGTTATTTGAATTACGTTATTTTAAAAATTTACATGAATTTCACATGAAAAAAATTCTTGTGATTTTCACGTGAAATTCACATAAGATCCACGTGAAACTCACATGAACTGATTTACGTGAGAATTCACGTGAATTTCACGTGAGATTCACATGAATTTAAATTCACGTGAAATTGATGTGAGTGAAATTTCCCTGTGTAGGATAATATATCTAAAACCTATAAAAAATAAATATAAAATTATATATAATTGATATTGTGGTCCTTGTCTCCAGAGGGACCCGTAAACGAAGATCACACGGTTATATACAATGTATCAATAACATAATCACAGACAGAATCAATCTTCTGTCAAATTTGAAAATCTTTTTAATATCTTTTAAAAAAAATAACAGGACATCGTCCACTCAGTTTCAATATTTCTATCTATTCAGATTGATATATCCTTTGTCTGTCTCCATCACGAAAGTATTCAAGATATTTGATATGTTTTAAAACTCAAATATGTTATCTGATTATAAATAAATCTAGTTTATGGAATAATTATAAGGTTTAAACACTTGTGCCTTCGTACTATTTTAATACTTAACGATCTATTCTATCTTGCACCTACAAAAAGCGTTTTTGATTATTTAATTTCAAATTAAAGTTTGGAGCTATTTAAATTTTATACATAATACGTTTTGGACATTGCAGAACAGCAACTGCTTTTAGTGTAGGACGGCATATAAGCATGCTAAATAATTCGAGCCTTCAATAACTATACAGTCAGTTCATATTTTATCCACATGCAATTGTCGTCGTGTTCTAATAGTAAAATACATATATGTTGTTGGTATAATTATTTTTCATTGAAGAAATACATTTTCCTTATACCATAAAATGTGTTTATCTTGATGTTGATTGGTTAAACATTTATCTTTAAGTTTCTAAGAAAACAGAAAAGAGGAAAGAAATGTTCTACCACAGACATGAGAAACAGTTTAATACATATTCCACGGCGGTAAGTAATAAAACCCGACTACAAAAAAAATGTATACTAACAATCAATTTGTGTTTTATTCAAACTAAAATGCAAATTAAATACGCATGTATCAAGAACATAATCATTATATAAAACATGTTTTCTGTGGGAGAAAAAAACACACATCTTGTTTTATGATAGCACCTTCACTGCAATGTTAAAAAATAGGCGAAGAGGACATCGAAGGGCCTTTAAAAACCATAAGTTGAAGAAAAAACAGACAACGCATGCATGCCCAAATGAAAAATCCCCAGACAAATGAAACATAAAAAATCACACTTAATTTCCTGCTCCACTAGAAGCACCAGTCGTGTTACTGGCAAGTCAAAAATCAAGTGTTAAATCGAAGAAGGAAATAGTGTCTACTGTCCAACAAATCAATATTCTCTTTTTCAGAGGATGAGAAATGAAGTATTCGAAGAGGTGACACTCAACAGGGATGAATGTGACAAGGGAAAACGATTTACAATATGTTCCGTAGTACAAGACGTTTAGCAGCTGGTGCATATTAGGTTTAAAACTGTAATTACTAGTTGCTTGTCCATTAAGCAACCTAAGTTTGTTTATGTTCTATTCATCTTCGAACATGGATAATTGAAGAAGAAAACAACTTGTGGCAGCTTATTTTACATTCCACCATCTACCTACTGTTATCTGGTTACACACACTGTTTTTGTTTAATAATTAAAAAAGTGTCTCATTATTCGTTAAATAAATATATTTTCCTAGTCCATCCTATACAGGTGGTGGTATACTTTTTGACCATAATAGTTATTAAATTTTCACTAATCGATTGTTAACCATATTGAATTATTTTTGCCCGCCTATGTTAGGGAGAATGGGGACAATACGTGTTCCAGTCTGTGCAACCGATCATCCATTGTTCATTCGGCCGTCCCATATCAAGTGCATGTTTTGATTAACCATGAAGTTATGGTCATATTAACTAGAAACCAATTACACATGTTCATTATGATGTGCTCTTTTTGAAAACTGCTAGAAAATAGAAATGATTTACATTCTAAAAAGGGATATTTACATATATATATATATATATACAACTCGTCTAAACATCAGCCCAACAATGTTAGATCTGTAAATTTGATTTCGCAAATTTTTTGTTCTCCCCTCGCCGAGATTCGAACTCATGCTACTGAGATATCGTGACACCAAATCGCCTGCAATGTATCCGACGCGCTAGACCACACGACCACCTAGTCTTCAAAAATAAAGCTTTCGGTGGCCGGGTGTTACCTTTCCTCGTCAGTTTTAATCTAGCGTCGTAATACAGTACATGATATATAAGGCATGAAGATGGAATTGTTACAGATCAGCTGAGATATCTATTGTAAAGGATCCTACAAATGAATGCAAGATACAGTCACAGAAATAATTATATTTATAAGTACGTCTGAACCAGTAACAACTCTACACCAGATTTATCCATCGGATCACCAGCAGTGATGGTGATACATGGCTGTGTACATTCTGTATATACAACTCGTCTAAACATCAGCCCAACAATGTTAGATCTGAAAGCAAATTTTTTGTTCTTCCCTCGCCGTGATTTGAACTCATGCTACTGAGATATCGTGACACCAAATCGCCTGCACTGTATCTGACGCGCTAGACCACACGACCACCTAGGCTTCAAAAATAAAGCTTTCGGTGGCCGGGTGTTATCTTTCCTCTTCAGTTTTAATCTAGCGTATATAAATTTAGCATGAGACAAAAAATCATGTAATACTTGAAACGACGCTTTTGCAAGTTTTTTTTATTCATCTTAACAGTGGCTGAAAGAACTTCTTCGATGAACAATGATTTCATGAATGAAAAGATTTAACCGACAATCAATTAAACTAGGAATTTTCTGATAATTTCTGCTACTCCTATAAGAATACATTACGAATTCTGCAAAGTTGTCTTATTTGTAGATCCTGTCTTTCTAATTGTTTGATTTTTGATTTTTGATTTTTGGTGTTTAAACGCCACTTTTAAGCACCGCTTTTGGGCTATTTCGTGGCGGCCAGTTTTTATTAGTGGAGGAAGCCGGAGTGCCCGGAGAAAACCACCGACCTTCGATAGGAAAACTGACAACCCTAGTCAATTAAGATTGGAGTCGAGTGCACCCGCACGAGCGGGGTTCGAACTCACAACCTCAGTGCATGTTGACTGGCTAGTGATTACAGTAGTAGAACTACTTAGACCACTAGGCCACCGAGGCCCCTCCTTCTAATTGTTAGTGCTGTTTATATTTTTCCTCTATCTACTATAGTTTCTGCAGAAAACACAAAAAAATCGGCAAAAAATCGTCTCCCAACGGCAATAACTCCTATGAGTGGACGAATGACAATTTAAGCGATGTTGAATTATTGTAAACGTTGTCCTGCAGACCAAATTGTTGTTTACTATACTACTGTAGGGTTGTTTAACTACCTTTTATCTCATGGACAACAACTTCTATAAATAGTCGACTTAGAATTTCGGCCATGTTGTCTAATGTGTAAATCTTGACAAGTGTCCTTAAGATTATTATTACTGTTTACATTTTATCTATTTGCTGTAGATCAAAGAAAAACACACAAAATGGGTAAATTTCTTTTTTCAAAAGCAATAAATCCAACAATGAGTCGACTGACATTTTCAACTACGAAGACTTATTTGTAGATCATTTCCTGTTGATCATTCTTGCAATAGTCTATTTTCCAATTCCGTAATTGACCCAGTAATTAGAAACCCATTTTGTGAGTTGTTTTCATTGGCAATGAAGAGCTAGAGGAAAGAGCAAATTTATGTGTGCATCATGTGTATACTATTAAAGTTTTTCAAATCTTTTAATTACATTTAATCTTTTGTTAAGCTAAAAACTTTTCATAAAAATAGTTTTTTTTAATTAAAAATTGTATATATATTTGTTTTAAAAAACACCTATATATCGATTTCAACAGATGCTTCGCGTGGGCAGCAACCCGTTTTATCCGGTGTAGAACCAGGTTACAATTGGCAAAGATAAACAACTTGTATCATGCATAAAGATACATAATGAAATGACAGACGTGAGTTAATGTGTTTATCAGGGCGATAACCAGATCCCTAGTTAGATGTTAGATCTGTAAATTTGCTTTCGCAAATTTTTTGTTCTTCCCTCGCCGGGATTCGAACTCATGCTACTGAGATATCGTGACACCAAATTGCCTGCACTGTATCCAATAAATCCAATAATGAGTCGACTGACATTTTCAACTACGAAGACTTATTTGTAGATCATTTCCTGTTGATCATTCTTGCAATAGTCTATTTTCCAATTCCGTAATTGACCCAGTAATCAGAAACCCATTTTGTGAGTTGTTTTCATTGGCAATGAAGAGCTAGAGGAAAGAGCAAATTTATGTGTGCATCATGTGTATACTATTAAAGATTTTCAAATCTTTTAATTACATCTAATCTTTTGTTAAGCTAAAAACTTTTCATAAATATAGTTATTTTTCATTAAAAATTGTATATATTTGTTTTAAAAAACACCTATATATCGATTTCAACAGATGCTTCGCGTGGGCAGCAACCCGTTTTATCCGGTGTAGAACCAGGTTACAATTGGCAAAGGAAACAACTTGTATCATGCATAAAGATACATAATGACATGACAGACGTGAGTTATTGTGTTTAGCAGGGCGATAACCAGATCCCTAGTCGTTATTAATATTTTAAAACTATAGATGATACTATAGGCATTGACCCACTGCATTATTTGTTGTATAGAAATAACATTATTTTACTATCAACATTTTCCAGGAGATCTACAAAAGAAACTTGATTTACTTAATCAATATTTTAATGACTGGTGTCAAGTTATGTAAGAACACCAACACAACAAAGGAAGGTAGAAAAGAGGAGGAAGATACCAAAAGGATATTCGAACTCCTAAGTCGAAGACAAACTTACAACGCCATGGCCACTAATTGACAAAATGACAAACAAAAGTATACTAAACACTACTTACAAAACTAAAGGCTGAGCTACACGAACCCACCATATACCGGGGGTGATCTCAGGTGCTCCGGAAGGATAATCAGATCATGCTCCACATGTGGCACCCGTCGTGTTTTTCATGTAAGTACAAACTCGGGGATGTCACATTCTAGGACGGGAAAGTGATTACGACGATAAGAACATTTCCGTTGTCATATTACATAACGGTCAACAAATTCTTAATGGCGTCAGTTAACTTTTCAAAGGAATGACTTCAATTTCACCATTTGGAACCCTTGGTTTAATAGCTTCCTTGTGACCAACAATCCTCTATCAAGGAAATGATGATAGGGAATTCAAGCTCCGGAGTATTGTATCAACTGGGAGAAATTTATATTATATAAACATATGAAGGCGCTGCTGGAATGTTAATATATAGAAAAGGAAAGTTTACAATAGGGAAGCTTAGACATATCAACCAAGTGTAGTAATGTTGGACTTAACTGATGTGTAAATAGATACAATTATCTTGGTTTTCATTTCTGTCCACCAGGCTCATTTTCCTTTACATAAGAAAAACTTTATAAAAAAAGTTACAAAGGCCTACTTCAAAATGTATAAATATCTGTTCTCATTGAATCCTCCTGCTCAAAGTTTTTTAAAACAACGAGAACTCGATTAGTAATTCTTCACCGAGTTGACATCCCTACTTAAAACTAGTGTTCATACGTTTGATTATACAGTTAAACCTAATATTTTCATTATGGTTGTGATGCGTGAGGAATGTTTAACACTTTTACATCTTTTAGCAACGACCTGTTGACTTTTAAAGAATCATTGCATATGAAATTCTGTAAATACATTCTTGGTGTCCAATTGAAAGAACAAATACAACTGTTTTGTCTGAACTTCAACAATTTCAACAATTTGAAAGCTATGATGGTACTGTAGTTAATCAGTTAATGTTTCACTGCCTTTCAACAATGCCCGCGAAGGCTTTTATCTGATAGCAGGAAACCTGCATGGTGTACATGTTGTGCCACTATAAATGTCATACTAAAAATAATTAACTCTGCAAAACCAGCGAACAAGCAAACCTTGAATGGAAGTTTGTTATAAAATGTCTTTTAAAAACAACAACAACAAACAAACTGCATTTTGCTCTGTTTAAAATTGACTTTTGAAAAAAAAATATCTGTAATTCATAGTGTTGATATCAGAAAAAATGTAAAAGGGTAGATATCAAAGTATTGCTTAACCTAGATGCTGCAGTTGTGTAGTTGAAGATGAATTACACTTTCTTCAGCATTGTATTTCACTCACTAATGAAAGAAGTATTAACTATTATTGTGTGCTAGGAAATAGTGTGCTTACTTTGATTAGTTGATACCAAAGATCAGCTTACTAGTATTTGGTCAATTGAATATGACAATAAGGATATCTTGCTTAAGGCGAAGTATACGTAATTGCGCGCCTCTAGCGGAATTTGGGATAAACAACGTGCATCGTTAGTTACGCGAGTTATCTCCCCTACTCAAAGAAAGGAAAAATGGGCACTTGAAAGACAAATGACTTCGTGTGGTCTATCATGAATCAAAACTGTGACAAGTATTCCTGTGCCATCTCAAAACTTCAAAGAAATTATCAGAATGACTCCAACATCTTCAATCAGAAATCTGAGTATCCTCTTGTGAGTTAGTCTGACTCTATTGCCACTGTTTTTGTTTTAGACAGGCAGGAACAGGTACACAATACGACTCAGTGTTTATTTAAACAGAAAGTAAAAACGCCTAAACAACAAAACTATAACCAAATAAACAAATAAACCAGTGACAGTTCTGCTTCTAGTCGTATCAAACTCGTTAAAATCAAACCAAAATTGACCCTCAATATTTTTTGAAAAACAATAGTTTTTAATGAAATTCACAGTGTAGCGTAAAATTGTAGGTAACGAATAATTATATTGCATGTGAATTTGTGTGTTGAACTAGAAAGACGTTGGCATGTTCCGTTTTTTATGCAAATTGAAAATTTAAGGATGATTTCATTTATGTTAAAAGTATAAAAGATACAAAGGGGTTATCGACCACTACGGCACTATAGTGCAACATTTATAAGTCCTTATAACATTTATAAGTCGAAGAACATAGCCAAAAAAGACAATCAGATTCCATCCACAAAACATTACACAGAAACTTAGAATTGAGCACTATCACATTTATCTCGGAATAAGTAAAATATATGTCATCCAAATCTCAGTTCTCAATGTGCAGAAAATAAACAGGTGTCTTCTATTCCGTCCGCAATTTTTGGGGAAAGTAGAATCTAAATTTAGAACCATGGTTGAAACTGTATGATAAAAATAGAACATGTTGTTTTTACTTTATCAAATTCTAATTTGGAAGGGATTGCAAAATTTGTATTCTTTTGTTGTGCTTTAAGTTATTATTCAGATGAAGTGAATACAATTTTGAAGTACAATTTTTCTTCTCAAGTCTCAATTGAAGATTATGATAGAATAGAGTATAAGAGTATAAGGTAGGGGAAGAAGGGGGAAGGGCGAAGAAAATAATGTTACAATGTCGGGGCCTTTTATAACAGAATATACGGTATGGATTTTTCTTATTGTTGAAGGCTGTATGGTTGCTTATCTAATAATTGCTTACATCCACTTCATTCAGTAAGGTAGCTGGGGTGTCTAAATGTTCGACGATAGATTATTCGTAAACTTCTGTAAAAGACTTTTCAGTCAATGTAATTTCAAATTTCACTATAAAAACTTGGGATCACGGACCTTATTTTTCCGTCATAATACATTGAAATTAAGTTTGGGGTATTTCATTTTGTTTATATAGGGGAAACTTTTAAGTAGTAGGGGTCACGGGCCTTACTTTCTTGAAAAAATTCCCAACAATGTTTAATATACTTGACGACACTAAATTTGTCGATAGTTAAGTCTTTAAATTTCAAGTTTTAGGTATTTTGTTGTATATTGAATGATATTTGGTAAAATATTTTTAAAACAAAAGAGAATTTGAACCATGACCAGAACGGACTCACAGAAAAAAAAACCATTTGATCTACCGATAGTTGTCTCTTTTGCAATCATACCACATCTCCTTATTTTTATATGATATAAAAAAAAACTTGAATGGCAATATACACAAGTTAAACTCGTATAGCATTACATTATGAACAATCACCTTGCATTGCACTAGGAACAATTTCTAGCATCATACTGATACATTCTCATAACATCGCCCTTGTACATGCATTACATCCGTAAATTTATAGCATTACATCAGTACATTTATAGCATATCACTATACACAAAGCTTTTGAATTACACTATACAATGCAATAGCTGCATTACAATATACACAATGCTAAGGCATAACACTGGGAATGATCTGTGCTACGGGAAGTTATATAAAAAAACTCCGATCTGTTTTATTTGGCTGAAATTCATATGCGGGTTCTTCTTTTGACCTTATTACAGCCATACAAATTCTCAAGATAATATTCAGATGCAGTTTTCTTATTTTTTGGGAGTCGTACATGTTGATATTTAACAAAAAGGGACAAGAAATTATTTCCTTTGTTACTGAAACTCCATCAAACATTACATCATGCTTTGTCGTGTAGTTGAAGAAAAAGGGAAAGCGATTGAGACAGGAACTTTTAAAATAAAATTGCAGAGTTGTGTCACATGCACGTGTGTGAACCTGACAAAAATAATGGGTTTTGCAAGCAATACCTCAATAGCATCGGAAATGGTGAGGATTAAAAGATGCAGAAAATTATATTTACTTCTTTCAAATACGAACATCCAGAAATAAGATTTAAAAAAAGACTTCTATACGCGACCTCAATATTATAACCGAATTTTTTAATATATATATTTTTTTTTAGGTTTTCTTACATATATTTCGATGTGTCCCGTGCTGTCTATCATTTGTTGTTTAGTTTTATATGTATTGTCTATCATTTGTTGTTTCGAATATATTGGTCTTTTTTTGGGCAATGTATGACAAATAGTTGAAAAACCTCGCCCGTAATTATAAATAATTTAATTCATTGACCGCTCCCGACATGTGTAACTTTAATGCATATTTTAGCGGCGATCGATGTCTTTCAAAATTACTGCACTTTTCTTGTATCTCTGGTGCTTTCGACTGGAGAACCGTCGCACACAAGCATCGCACAAGTTGGCACTTAGAGGCGGGTGGGGAGCAAGAAGGTGAACTGTGGTTTATTTTTATCAATAGTACCGCATAAGTCGACGCTAGGGGCCGTCTTGACCTTGTTGTATGGTATGAATGATTCGTTAATTGTTGACGACCCTACATCAACTGTCAAGATGAAGAACAGGAATAAAAGCCCTGTTCATTGATAATTCTTTTTCTATACATTGTGTGCGATTTTGTCCCATGTACATTTACTCCCTATCCTTTTATTTTTTATCTATCGAATCATTCGGTCAACGCTGTGCTAACCGGGGCAATTTCAAACTCGATATTTGATTCATAATTATTAGAACAATACAAACATTGCCAAAAAGATGTGGAACCCTGTCTTATTTAGAAAAGATGGAGTCTATAAAGTAACTTTATTTCACTTGCAGTATATTTATTTGCCAATTTTTTTTTTTTTTTTTGGCAGCAGAAATATCCTTGAAAATTAGTCAGTTTATTTCCTTATCAATTCGATTACGCTTGAGCATTTGCAAAAATTAGGAAAAATGGGTTATACACACGATTTTTGTTACGACACTGTACGGTATAATAGCGTTATATATTAGAATTTATGACGACGTTACAGTAGACATCAATAACGTCGCCGAATATTTTTTTTATTTTTTCCGCTAAAAATGAAACTTCCAGACGATATAGCTTGAAAACTAGCACGGTTGCTAAGGACTTTCTTTGCACCAATGGATTCATCGTTCATTTTTGAATCACATTTCGATTTTTAAAAAAATTCTGTGGACCAACGAATTAGAAAATCTTGATAAAGTAAAAATATCTGCCGATTTTTATGATTTTCCCTATATATCCTTTGTATTTTTGGCGTATCATGCTGTTAATTTCAACAGCTTGTATCTGAAAAACGAAAACGGTTACCCCCTTTTTTTATTTTATTTTCTGATGTATTTTTACAAGCAGAATCCACATGTAAAATTTTTAAAAAATCTGTGGAGTAGTTGATTACGTACACTTCGCCTTAAAATGTAAACTTTCATAAAAAAAATCATGAAAAATCTCTAAATTTAACTATGACTGTTTTTTTTCTGCTTTTTTATTTAGCTTTGGAGAAATTTGTAATAACAGCTACATCAGTATCATTATTTGTCTGGGGTTTTGTGGGGTATTTTGTTGTTTGTTTGTTTACCGCTGCTCTACGATGGTTACATTAACTTGCGAGTGGGAGAGACGATCACGGGGAGGCACTGAATTATTTGGGTTACCAAGAGAGGGTTATAGCAATAAATTTGTAATCAAGAGTCTATATGTAAATATAAAATCGTAAAATCAGGGATTTTTTAAATTTTTATGAAATATTCAGAGTATTTTGTAGTTGTAGCAGTTTCTTAACATCCATGATATTATTAGGAATTTTATCAAATCGCTTAGTATATTTCTTGGGATTTTGAGCAATCTCGAATAAATTGCGCCGTTTAAAACATATAAATGTCATGAACGTATTAGAAATGTATTTTTTTCTATAGTGCCTTACAAGATTTTTTGAGGTAGACGAAATTGACCTTCAAACGATCGTATTGAATTTTGAAGTCCGAAAATAGGCAGATCGGACATATTTGGTTTTTTTTACTGACTACTTTTGTTTTGGTTTAATTGTAATTATAACATTATGATAAGACTGAAAAATGTTTTTTTTTTTTTTTTAAATAGTTTTACCTGGCGTAGCCGTGCGTAAAATGTATTTCTGCATTTCTCTTCGAAAAATGACTTGTTTAATGGAATAAAACGTAGGATTTGTAAAATATATCCTTTTTCTCGGGTATAGGCTATTAAACAATAAATTATCTACTCTTTATGTGGAAAATTTTGTGAAAATATAAGTGTCAATTCTTACCTTTAATACCTTTAGTTTCATTGATAAAAATAATATGGACTCGTCCACTGTCTAGTTTGAAGGTCATTTATTAGTTACTGTACACGTGTGCAATTATAATTAAGATTTAAGAGAACATTTTTTTCTAATATATTTTGTTGTACATTTTCAGCTTAATAAATTTTAAAAATCTATATAATAATAAATAAGGCACCGACTGTTCATCTTTTTTGTTACATTCATATGCACGTTCTAGTTTTAAAGGTAAACTAATAGACCTTTTCAATAACTCTCGACACCGACTAATGACACCTACAGTTTACAGGTAAAATGAAGGGGTCGTCTCAAAACTAAAAATCATTCATGAATAGTATTACTTTTACACCTTCGATTTATCGTTTTACACTATTTTGACGAAAGAACATTTTTCTAACAAATATGAACTATATCTCTCTCTTTTGTATAGCATTCTTATTACATGTAGTTATGCGACATTTTACGTTGAATTTATTAAACCTTCAAGTAAATAATTACTGCAATCAATTCACATATCTGCCTTTTTTTCTTCTTAAATTTCATGATTATGTGAGTATTTAGATAAGCGAGTCTGTCAACACAGATTGTTCCACATGCCAATTGCGATTAATTCGCTTTTGTAATGCTATTTATGAGATTTGATGAAGGAACATTGTAACAGGACTACCGTACGTCCCCTCGAGTTGTGTTTCTCAACCGATCTTCACGTCACTTGTTGCACACATTCAATTTTGAGAGGGGTAAAAGCCTATTTGTTTAAAGGTCAAAAGAAAAGGCCACATCGATAATTAAGTTACGAGAGACTACTCCGCTTTAAGATACCATGTTAAAATTGAGATGTTTCCTTAATGAACTGGAAACATTAACGGCATCATTTTTTTCTGCGCCACATGCGCATTTTTACAATTAATGTCTCTTCAGTAATGCGTATGGTATTTATATCCCAACAGAGCTTGTTGTCATTGCAGTGCCTTTTTGACAGCGCCGAACTGATTGACCGTTATAGGTTGTCCGTGTCCCGAAAGACGTGAACATACCTTTTCCCCTGTCGTAGATTCCTTTCCTTTCCTTTCCCTGTTCCTGAAAAATGACCTTCGTGTGTCTTGCAAGAAGCGAGAAATGCTTACCCTTCCCCTTTTCAAGACATAGCTTTGGTTTTCTACTCTTTTCTATTTTTTCCATGCATAAAGGTTTTTAAATTTCATCTCTGACCATACATATGGGAGATTTAAGATCCCAATTATACTAGTGAAACCCCGCCGCATGTTTTATGCGCCTGAAACAATTCATAAACAAGTTGGTCATTGCAATTGGTAAGTTTTTGTCACAATAGAATATTTAGTTTACAATTTGATATTTTGACATCATGCTTCGCTCTCATATTTATTTCCTTTTTATTCGATCAAAGATAGTAACTTTGTTTCATTTTTTTGGTGGGGGGGGGGGGGGGGGTGGATATTGGGGTCTTTAACCAAAATGCAGACTATGCGGTAACTGAATGTCTGTTTTATATGTTGTATTGTGTGGTTTTTTCCTACTGCAGAAGTCATAAAAATAGCAAGAGAACGAAAAAAAAAGCTTACGATTTGAATCTGAATCTGAATCAGAAGAGACACCAAGGGCCTTTAAAAATCTTGGTATCTATTTTGTTATGAGTACCATTGAGACATTGGAAGCCAAAATTAACAGACATTGTAGAAACATGTACCGCCCTAGTCAACAGATATAAAACATTGATTAATTAAACATCTACTACAAAAATATAGGTATTTTTTTTTTCATTTTTCAACACGACGTCTAAAAGAAATGAAACATTGAAGTCCTTCCTTTTCTTCATAGTCAATTCACAAATAAATTTAGTTTTGATAAACAAATACCTAATAAACAAAATAAGGTACGGTACACAACAATTGCTTATATACACGTCATGTTGGATAGCGGTCTCATTGGCAATCAAAATAATCATATGCGATCAATAATAATTTTTTCAATTTTATTTTTGAGACGACCCCTCATATCTCACCTGTCGTAGTCGTTCTCAACTGTAGGTGTAGACAATTGTTGAAAAGGTCTATTAATAATAACTTAATCCAATCAAATTGCGTAAGATTCAATAACAATGACCGGTCCACGTCATAATAAGTGATAGGGGTAAACTGGGTAGGGAGAAAATGACAGATATTTTAAGTTCATTTTTGTGTAATAACGAATAAAAATTTGTCAACCAAAAGTGTTGCTAAGAGTTCAAAAACATGTCGTTCTGTATTGGTATAGTTTAAGTATCTTTCACTTGCGTATTTAAGGCAATAGAAATTTTGGGTTTCAAAAGTTTACATAATTATTGACTTTATACAGAAAATACGCCCTTTTAAAACATTTATTGATTGACAAATAATACATGGATACAAAATAAAATCATTTCTAAACATTGCAAAAAATTTCATTCTGATTGGTATAGTTGTATTGTCATAAAGTGCGTTAAAATGAACCGTGGTATAACAAACATCGAATTCCCTCACAAAACGTTTTTAAACACTATAATCGAGAATACATGTGTAACATGCTTGAAATGTCTTTAACCGACATTACTAGTTAAAACTTCTATAAAAAGAGTGATTATGAATAAGCGAGTGTTTACAGTTACAAATTTGAAAAATAAAACAACCACAATAAAAAAACCTGGTCAGATAGTATAAACTGCTTTGTATTCGGCACAAAACTTGGGAAGGGCTCGGTACAACCTCGCCCTTTCCCAGTTACTCAGCCTCATACAAAAAAGTTTTGATTTTTCTGACATCGACCTAATATTGTATATTTACTAGCAGACATGAATCAACCTACCCCCCCCCCCCCCCCCCCCTAATAACATACATATAAACCCAACACAATTTATACTTTAACTTACTTTTATTTATTTAAGATACAGTGACCCGTGTTGAAGGCTTGATCATTGTATTTAATACACTGATTAAGCATTCAAAAGAAAGAAAATTAATTAAAATTTTAACAGAATATATGGCGATCTTGTGTGCTTCCATGCGATTTAAATAGATTCAGATAAATACAGCATCAAAGTAATTAAGTCTAGTTTCAGGTATTTTACAAAATTCCTTATTATCTACAAATTCTGACACTGTAATCTTTCATCACCTGCTCTTGGTGACTCCTACATCTGGATAACTAAAATAATTTGTTCATTTCCAACAGCCACGAGGAGAACTAAACTTGTTACCAAATGGATAAGTACAATGAATACATGTTTTATGGTGTCTTCCTCCTATTCCCACTTTTTAAAAATCACTATTCCTTCTATTCCCACATGCAAATAACAATAGATGTTTTGATAAATAATTTGTTTTTATAACAACCAAGGTTAATTAAAAATTCACCTAAGATTTACCTGTATTTTTAAAAAGAAAACATCTTTCTTACACTGTTTAATAAAATTGAGAATGGAATTAAGTATAATATTATTTTAAACAAAAATTAATTTAATACACTTTTTATTAGTAATACTTGAAAATAAAGAATAAGTCAGATAAATAGAAGTAAGATTAAATAATCATTGAATTTTTCATTTTAAAAATTTGTCATCCGAACAAATAAATTGATGATAGATAATTTTAAAACAAACTTTCCCATCTTGCAAGATTTTCATGTACAACAAACGCAAGAAGAACCTAATAGTTTTACCAAAAACTATTGATGAAATCAACATAGATGGTATTTGGGCACGTACTACCAAAGGTGACCCATTCCTGCTAACAGACGACAACACAGTTGGACGTATGTTAATCTTCAGTACTCAAAATAATCTAACACACTTAGCAGCTGAAAATATCATATATGGTGATGGTACATTGTACTCCTGTCCGAGCCTATTCTTCCAACTTTACACATTTCACGCAATGGTTGACGGCGCAATGTATCCACTGGTACACAGTTTACTTCCAGCCAAGAGCGAACTAGTATACACAAGGTTCCTGACTTTACTCAAAGATGTATGCCACCAACACCAACTACAACTTCAGCCTACCACTATCTTCCTGGACTATGAAGTCGCCATCCGAAATGCATAATATTCTGTATTTCCTGGCTTCAACGCAAAAGTTTTTTCCACTACACACAATGCATCTGGAGAAAAGCACAAGAAACAGGGATTCAGGTTCCATACAAGAAAGACAACAACCTTCACCAACTAGTACGCTGTGCTGCTGTCCTTTCACATGTACCTTCTGCTGAGGTCGAAGATGTGTGGTTTAATGCCCTAACATACATAGATCAGATTGATACTAACATCAACTACACGTCCTTTACAGACTATGTAACAACATACTGGGTCGAACAGAACAGTACCCTTTGGGACCATTACACAGTACAGGGACCGAGAACTACACATCTAGAGGGATGGCACAGCAAGCTGAAGGAACATGTCCAGGACCCACATCCAAACATCTTTAAACTCATATATAAATCTAATGAAACACGAGGAAGCTTTCAACGCCCTGACCATGATCAGAATGCAACCGGTGGGAAGAGAGTGGCCCAAAAACGAAAGTATGTCGAAATCAACAACAGATTAGAAGAGCTTAAAGTTAAACACCACAACCAGAAAGTCATAGCAGTACAGTTTGGTGATGCAGCCTCCCACCTTCTTCACGTTGAATAGATGATTAAACTTTAATAGACTTATATACAGTGAATTTTTAATGTGTGTGCTACAATGTAGGATTTGTTTTAGTGCTGTTAACTTGTATTGTTTGTTTCATATTATAATGCTTGCTTGAATCAATTGTTAAATTTGTGTTATAAAAGAAAAAAAAAAATTTACTTATATTTGTTTCCATTTCTTTCATATTTATTTTAATTAAAAACACAGAATTCATACACACACAAAAATAACCAATACCTATCCAAAAAAACAGTTGTCAATTAAAAGTTGATTAAATAATGTTTATACAGTATACATTTGTAATCCTTTGTTTGCACAAGTTTTCCCCCTATTCCCATATGAAATTTTAACTTTTCCTACCAGATTTATAAAAAGTGGGAATAGGAGGAATGAAGCGTATGTATGTATATGTGAAAATGAATATATACATATAATCGGGGTTGTTTTGGTTTTTTTTTAAGATTTCTTCTATAATGGATATGATGCTGCTTTTGGAGCATTATGATAGTCAACACACACTAAATTGTTATATATTGTTATATTATTTCAGATTATTATATTAATAATTCATTCAGCTTTTTCTTTTCATTTTTATAAATTGTTGTATTTGCTAATAACAATGGCTCCTTTAATTATAAATCCTATCTTTATTGTCATATAAACATAATTATTTTGTGACAAGAACAAAAACAAACATAATGTAGCAAAGAAATAACAATTTTATAATAAATGAACACATGGGAAAAATGTATAAGATTTCTGCCCTCAATGACTGTTTTGGAAATAAAAAGATATATTATCTTATAAGAATAAATCTATTGTATTTTATCTGACATTGATTTAATATATCTACTCACATATACTGTTAGTGCATGTCAAATATATATCTGTCCTACCTTAACTGTAGGTTTACAACACACTGAAAGGTAACGTGTTACACCTTCTTCTCATGTAACACTGAGGAGTGCACACGGCTAATGAGATGGAAATTTTAACAATGTTGTATTAATATGAGGCAGGCATTACCTGTGAAAGGGGACGAATTCTATATATTTTTTTTTTTTTAATTCAAACATATTTTAAGTTCTTAATCTGTTAAAAAAGAAACGGAAATACCGTAACGTTTCCGATTTTGGTTCTGTTGTTAGGAATTTTAGTTGTGACGTTATTTTAATTATGACGTCATATTCAATGTAAACAAAGAAACGCTATCATCAGGTAACGTTTTTTCATATCAAAGAATAATTAGAAATGAAATTGTTATTGTGTTCCTTCCTATAGTTTACTGGACTGATAAATATATATTTCACTCAAAGTCTCATGACAAACGAGACCGGAAGAAGGAAGTAGATTTCTGCGCAAATGCGGGAATTAAAAAAAGTTACAAAAAAAAAAGTTAACGATTTTGAGTTCATTAGTACAATGAAAATTTCGGGAAATTTTCCCGATTTTTTTTTTTTTTTTTTTTTTTTTTTATTGCTTTTTCTACTGTAATAGGGGACTTCGTCCCCTTATTATCAATATTGGCTAGCCCTTGATAATCATATCGTAGTAAATATTCACCGAGTCGGTGACAAATCTGTACATGTTATCTGGATGTGGATATGTAGATATAGAAAAATATCAGCCCGCGAGCCAGAATATGAAGCTAAATGTCGAGTGAGCTTCATATTCTGTCGAGGGGCTGATATTTTTCAATATCTATACAATCCACATTCAGATAACATTTTTATCATCTTTCAAAGCAATGTTTTTTATCAAAATTTCCTTTTTCAATAATTTCGCGGGAATTGTTTTTACCAGAGTGTCTCTGTTATTACTAGGCAACACACGTCATCAAAATATTAAACCGCGGATACACCTTGTGGCCAAAATACGTAGGGTAAAATATTCTCATTAACCAGAGGAAGAAAAATGTTTCGTGTACATGATAATGCATATATGAGAGTATAATATTTGAAGATGATACAAAAAAAAAAGAAATATTAAAGATTATATTGGAAGATCGTAGTATTTCATATCACCAGAAGAAGAAAATTTCTACTCGCTGACTGCTGAACAGCATACGCTTCATAAAAAAAATCTAGAAACGCATCAAAATGCTGTTTGTTTTCAAGACTAAAAGTACACATATATATTCAAGTAGTCGTAATTCGTAAAGGAGAAGTTAATTTGAGAAAGACAGATGTTGGTAAATTGTCCTTCTTGTGTGTAAATAGTTATTATTTAAAATGAAATGTTTAATCTAGAGTGTATAATATATATATATGTGCATTTAATTATCCTCGATGATTGGAAGTTCGTTACCCTAACTCGAAACGGAAGAAAAAAATCACAACCTTGGAGCAAATATTATCCACTGTGGATGTAAATATTCTTTACTTATTTGCAAACAGTCTGATACATTTAATTGATGAATAGCTTCAGAAACATGGTCAATCTTTCTATGTTTCATATTGTGACCCGATTCCGTAAAATGAGTAGACACTGGC
Source organism: Mytilus californianus (assembly GCF_021869535.1). Classification (NCBI taxonomy): domain Eukaryota; kingdom Metazoa; phylum Mollusca; class Bivalvia; order Mytilida; family Mytilidae; genus Mytilus; species Mytilus californianus. Next base: position 20,667,160 of record NW_026262701.1, read on the forward strand.
ATGCTTGTAAGTTCGTGACCTTTGTCTTTGGCGGTGGCTTTTGCGCATGTGCAACAATATATAGGTCAGGCCTATTGTATTATGTAATTGAACATTACAGAATAAATCTGAGATCAAATAACAAATGAATATCTCGAAAAAAAAAAGAGAAATTGGGACATACTAACTTTTTATTCTCCCATCAAAGATTATTCTAATTTTTACTCGTGACTTTCAATGGTCAATTGGAAAGTCCAGAATTAAACACTTTAAACACGTTAAATATAACTATAACGATGTCACAATGTCATTAATGCATCAAATTATTTTTTCATACAATTTGCATCCAATGGCATAGGATTAAATTACTTTTACGAGCCAATATTCGGCAGGTTTTGTTTTCATCAAAATATATCAAATCATTTACTGATCTTAAAAAATCCGCTCACATACAGACTTTTAAAAATAATACTCTTGGCCTTCAAAAAGGAATAAGAGGCCACATGACCTAAAACGAAATTCTAGGAGAGGAATAAAACAGTAGTAGTGGAAATAGACGTTTAAACAAATAATATGCTAGAACATACACAGCTTCTCTTTTTCAAGCCGATATTAGTGAAAATGCATTGAAAAATATTCGGTTAATTTTTTTGAAGTAGCACGTTGCCGATGATAAATATTTTTGCATGACGTCACGAATAAAGTGGAAATCCCCAAATGTCACGAACTTGCAATCATCGACGATAATCAATTTTTATTATAAGTTTTACTGTGAATTTAAATGTTTTTAATGATTTAAACTGCCACCCCCGCATTTTTTGGGTCATTTTTTCTTCAACTGAAACGACTCTGTTTCCTCCAAAAAGTCATATCAAATGACAATGATATATAAATTAACAAAGGACTACTAGCAGTTACTGACATGCCAGCTCCAGACCTCAATTAAACTGATTGAAAGATTATGTCTTCATCATATGAAAATCAAGCACAATCCCTCCCGTTAGGGGTTTAGTATCATAAACATATTTTGCAGTAACTGGTTTGGACATTTTTCTCTGAGACAAAAATGATTATTGGATTCAAAATCAACACAATGAATAAATTAAACTTAAAACATTAAATAAACTAGACTCTAAATATTCTAAATATGTAGCTATTGACGAGTTTTTAATGACAGAAATGGTATCTCTTTCTTGATAACGCAAGTATCTGGGGCTTCGCCCCATCAACCCCATACCAGGAGGTCATCTGCCCTGGACCCGCTTTGGTCCCTCAGACGCCTCGCCGAGTATCGGGCGTACACTTACAAATGGCCTAGCTACGCCACTGTGGACTCAAATTATAAAAAAGCCTAAACCAATTTGAGTCCACAGTTATTTTGTTTAAATCATGAACTTGCGCATATTGTGGCAATATTGGAATTAAGAGTAATTAATTAGCTCCCTTTTAAGTTTAAGCATATTTACATTTTATATAATTACTATTGTTTACATGAAAACTTTCACCTGTGTTTATGTACACAATAACTGTACTCCTTTTCTAAACCGGTTATTAATAGTTAAAGGTAAGATTGTGTTGGTTAAATTGCAAATCTTATTTTAAGAAAGTACCATTTGTTAAGTCATTTTGTTATTAATTATATACTGAATTCACATTTAATACTTTGTCCAGAATTCATACTTTCCTCGAAGGTAATTATCAGTTGTCATTACAGCCATGCTGTTTACTATTACTGTTCTGGACCACTTCGTCTATTAAATGTGTTGGCACTAATTAGGGTTTAAACGTTAGGACTTGGGACTAAAATGGTTCAAATGGTACAATTTAAAAGCCCTACTTAAAGTAATACATTTTTCCCCTTTATTTAACTTCTGTATTGTTGTACAACTTACTGTCATAATATAAGAATATTTATTGTGTATTTTGGTATGAAATAAATATGATAATTTAGGTATTATTTCTTTAAGACTTCCCTTCCTAGAATGCTGGCTTATACTTGTCATAATCATTTCCCGGTCAAGTATTAGCTTTGTCCTCCCAGAGAATTGTCCGTTATGTCGGTTGTTGTAGACACTTGTCCCCTAGTGTGACAAGGTGTCCAGGGCAGAACTGGTCTTCATTGTTTATGTAAAGAACCTGGGTTTATTTGGTTATTTCGTGACTGCGCTAGCATTAAGTAAGAAGGTATCCAGAAAACGTTACTTTTACTTGAATGTCAGATCAGTCCGTTCACATTTTGGTGCCGTGACCATACAAATTGCCCTTAAACATTTCTGTTATTTTGTAAAATGGCATATTCAATGGATTATGCAAGCGGTATAAGCCAGCAAGATAAAGCAAAAATTGAGCATTCTGATAGATTTTCAGATAAAGATGAAATTAAGTATAGACATGAAAAAGATTTCAATTTTAGTACTCCATTAAAATCATTTGTTACTTTATCTGAAACCTATGATGATTCAGTAAGGGATAAATCTATATTGAAACATCCAGATTATAAAGTAGATAGAAAATTTACTCCAAAAAGATACCAAGAGCCACATTTTAGTAGGAGACCAAGCTATGAATTGTATGATGATAGGGATAGATTAAATAAGAACCAAGGATCAGATTATCTCCCAAACAAGAGATATGTTGATAAGGATACATTTTCAGAGGACTATCAACCCTTAAATAGGTATTCAACTGAAAAATACCCCAGTTATGATTTAAATAGGCATGAAGGGGTTAAGCACACATCTTTTCTTGATAACTTGCCAAACCCTGTTACCTTACATGAAAAACGTATAGTAAGAAGAGAAAAAGAGCCTCAATCATTTGATGGCAAAACTATCGACTGGCAAGACTATTTGGTTCATTTTGAACAAGTTGCAGAATGGAATGAATGGAATGATTTAGAAAGAGCTAAACAAATTGTTATGAGTCTAAGAGGTCCTGCTCAGAAAATTTTGAGTACTTTAAGTAAACAAGACCTTGGAAATTATAATAAAATTAAAGAAAGTTTAAATAATAGATTTAATCCTAGAGAAAGAGAAGCCGCATATGTTTGCGAATTTGAAGCAAGGAGACATTCTAAAGATGAAACTGTTTCTGAGTATGGTCAAGCTTTAAGAAGGCTAGGTTACTTGGCTTTTCCAAATGAAAAACAAGATTCTGAAATGATGGAAAAAGTTCTTATAAATAAATTCATTAGAGGATTAAATAACTTGGATTTACAAAAGCATGTCCAGTTCCAACGTGCAAAAACGTTGGATTCTGCAATTTCATACGCAATTGAATATGAAGCATTTATCAATCCTCAAAATAATATGAGAAAGCCAATGCTAACTAGCAATGAAGTCCCCATTCAAGCAATTAAGGATAATAAAAAGGAAAGTACAGAGTTATTAACTCTTGATCAAGTTGCTAAACTAATTGATGAAAAATTAAGTCAACTTAAACATGTTAATACAGAATCTGAAAATAGGAACGGATATTATCAAAATAGGCCTCCTAGTTTAATAATAGGGGCAGAGGAAGGTATTATAGGAATCAAAATAGCTCGACTGACAGAGTCTGCTATAAATGTAATGAGATAGGACACATTCAGTACTATTGTCCATTGAACAATCAGGGAAACGATTAAAAGCTGATTTAGAGGCCAATACTTCAGCTGTTAAAAATTTAGAAAGGCCACAAACCAAAATTGAAAGTTTGATATCAGATCCAATTAAGAGAGTCCAAATAAATTTAGTAAATCAAAATTGTCTTTTTGCCTTTTGCAAAATTGATGAAATTGATGTTAAATTTCTTGTTGATACTGGATCACCAGTTTCTTTGATTTCTTTTGATACTTTTGAGAAATTAAAACTAAGTTCTCAGTTGATTAGCCTAGATAGTATATTAACAACTGCCAATGGCAATGTTTTAAGTGTTAAAGGCAAATGTATTTTGAATATAGCAATAGGTCCTTTATTAGTTAAACAAGAAGTTATTGTAGCTGATATAAAAGGGTCATCTGGGATCTTAGGAATGAATTTCTTTGAACAAAATGAAATTGATATTCAAATTAAAAGCCAATGCTTAAGTATCAATGGTCAGAGTATTCCTCTTTTTAAAGAAAGTAGTTCCCAGTGTTCACGAATTCAGATAGCTAGGCAAGTTTCAATTCCTGCAAATAGTGAAATGATTATTGAAGCTTCTAAAAGAGATTCATTTGTAGATGGTATTGGCATTATTGAACCATTAGAATGGGTGAAAAGTAAAGGTCTTTTGGTGGCAAAAAGCCTAGTTGATACAGAAAATACAATTTACCTAGCTATCATGAATTTGAATTCAAAATCAGTTAAACTTAAACAAGGTGAACAGATTGCACACTTGATGACAATTGAACAAGTTTTTGATGAGGATAATGCTGAGTCACAAACAGATTCAAAATCTAATGACATATCAGAACAAGTTAATACTTTAAAAGATAATGAATTCCCCGAGCATTTAAAATCTATGTTAGATAAAGTATCATCAGACTTAAAAGATGAAGAGAAGCAAAAACTGTCTTCACTTATCCATGAGTATAAAGATATATTCGTTGGTCCTGATGGTTCTCTTGGGCGAACTGATAGAGTAAAACACTATATAGATACAGGTGATTCAAAACCTGTAAAGATATCCCCACGAAGAGTAGCTTTGAAACAGAGGGATGTACTTGAAGAAGAATTGAAAAAAATGATTGACAAAAATTTGATTGAACCCAGTTGTAGTCCATGGGCAGCACCAGTGTGCCTTGTGAAGAAAAGGGACGGGTCTATTCGATTCTGTGTGGACTTTAGGAAATTAAATGAAAGAACTGTAAAAGACGCCTACCCTTTACCACGTATTGATGACACTCTTGATACCTTGAGCGGCGGAAAGTGGTTCTCATGCGTTGATTTAGCCAGTGGTTATTTTCAGGTAGAGGTTGCTGAAGAAGACAAATACAAAACTGCTTTTTCGACACATAAAGGCTTGTATCAGTTTCTTGTAATGCCGATGGGTTTATGCAACTCTCCCGCTACATTTAGCCGGCTCATGAACCAGGTTTTGGGTGGTTTACAATGGCATCGTTGTCTCTGCTATTTGGATGACGTCATAATTTATGGAAAAGACTTTGAAACAGCTTTTGATAATTTGAAAACCGTATTTCAGTGTTTTAGAGAAGCAAATCTTAAACTGAAACCGAGTAAATGCTCGTTTTTTCAAACAGAAGTCAAATTTTTGGGACACATTATCTCTGCAGAAGGCATTAAATGCGATTCAGAAAAGATTCAATCCGTTCAGAATTGGCACACACCATCAAATGTCAAAGAGTTACGAAGTTTTTTAGGCTTTGCGGGTTATTACCGCCGTTTCATACCAGATTTTGCAACTATCGCTCATCCTCTGACACAGCTAACTCAAAAGAATAAATCATTTATATGGGATGATAAATGTAAAATCGCGTTTGAGACTTTAAAAGAATGCTTAACAACTGCACCAACATTATCATTTCCAAGTGAAGATGGCGCTTACATACTAGATACAGATGCTAGTCAAACAGGAGTCGGGGCTGTTCTTTCGCAAATCCAGAATGGTGAGGAACATGTCATTGCGTATTCCAGCCGGACTTTAAACAGAGCACAAAAACAGTATTGTACTACAAAGCGTGAACTGCTCGCGGTCATTATTTTTTTGTGCCAATTCAGACATTATTTATATGGCCAAAAATTTACTTTACGTACTGATCATGCGTCGCTCAAGTGGCTCAAAAATTTCAAAAACCCGGAAGGTATGATCGCAAGATGGATTTCTATCATAGACACCTACGACATGGAAATTCAACACCGCAAGGGTTCATTGCATACAAACGCAGATGGTTTATCTCGCACACCAAAACGGAAATGTAAACGAAGCAATTGTCCTGAATGTACCGAAATGAAAACAGATATAGAATATTTTGAAAATGTCAAAACTACGGATTGTATTGATGACTTGAATACCGTCAAGGATGGCCATGCCTCCTGCTTAAGTATTCAATCAGTTATCAATGACACGGAAACTGACGGCGACACTGATAGCGTCAGAGGTTGTCTTGCGACCCATTTAGCTATCAGACCGGTCAATGTCAATACAGAAGAACTTAGTTTTGACATAACATCAAACTGGCTCAGTTATTGGTCGAATTCGCAATTAAGAGAAATGCAAGAGAATGACCAAAATATAAGTTTTATATTGAACAATTTGTTACAATCTGATGAAAAACCCAAAAAGTCCGAAATTCAAAACAAATCAAAAGAAACAAAAATTCTTTATGGGTTATGGGAATCCTTGACCATTCAGAATAACCTGTTATGTAAATTTTTTGAAAGAGAAAATCAGGGGCTTGTTTATCAATTTGTAGCTCCGGAACAGATACGAAATTTCATTTTTCAACAGTTACATTGTACAAAATATTCAGCTCATTTTGGAAGAGACAAAACTTTAGATCTCATAAAGAAAAGATTTTATTGGCCAAATATGTCAGATTCTATAAAGTTATGGATTAATAGTTGTGATATTTGTGCTAAAGGGAAACCTGGACCAGGGAAAGGGAAATCACCTTTGAAATCCAGTGTTTCTACATATCCTTTGGACAGAATAGCAATTGACATCATAGGTCCTTTGCCCATTACTACGGGTGGAAATGAATACATTATGGTAGTGGAAGATTATTTCACTAAATGGACAGAATCTTATGCAATACCAAATCACCAAGCTCTTACAGTAGCTGACAAACTTGTTACAGAATTCATTTGCAGATTTGGTTGTCCATTCCAAATTCATACAGATCAAGGCCGAGAATTTGAATCTGGCCTATTTGCCGCCATTTGTGACAAATTAGGAATTGACAAAACTCGAACATGTCCATACAGACCCCAGTCTGACGGAATGGTTGAACGTTTCAATCAAACTTTACAATCAATTCTACGTTTATTTGTTAATGAACATAGAAATGATTGGGACGATCACATTCCATTTATTAACATGGCATACAGAGCCACTCAACATGCAAGCACAAAATGTTCTCCAAATCTCTTGATGTTTGGACATGAATTAAGATGTCCAATTGATGTTATGTTTGGCTTACCTCAAGGATATAAAAGTATACCTTGTCCAATTGCATATGTTGAGTGGGTTCAAGGAGCTCTTAGAAATGCATTTCAGTTAGCACATACACAATCTGGTTTAAGTGCAAATAGACAAAAAGAAAATTATGATAAAAACTTGAAAATAAGAAGTTTTGAGGAAAACTCATTTGTTTGGAGATGGTATCCTCCAGAAGCAAATAAGAAACTTGGATTAGGCTGGACCGGTCCATACAAAGTTACTAAGAAAATCACTGATTTGACATACAGATTACAAAAAGACACAAGTACTAAACAATTAGTCGTACATGTAGATCATTTGAAGCCATACCAAGCTGCACATACTCCAACTATACAAGAGCATATCGTTACACCACACGAAAATGTACAAACGTTAACTCCACCAGTGACAACTCGCTTTGGTCGTGTTATTAAACCAAGACAAATATTTACTCTATAATTTTGTTTTATTGTTTCGCTCATTTACTTTTAGTACTTGTCTACATTACTGTTTGTGATGTTGTGAAAGGGCCCACACGGCATCATAAATGGTATTGTTAGAAGGTATGCATATGTACATAATTTTTGTGTTTGTTTATAATATATACAGGAATAATGAATATTTTTTTTCTTTACTGTAGATTTTTGCAGATTGAATTCAGTGAATTACTGTGAAAAGATTTATTGAAAATAGGCAAATTTATATGTTTATTAATTATGTATTTTCAGAATGGAGTTGCAATTACATGTATGTGATAATGAGTATAAAAGTTTTCAAAATGATCACTTGAGAGATTTATGGCCAGCTGTGGGAGCATTTTGTAACATAGAAGAATGTGGAAAAAACCAATTCTTCCGCTCATTTAACGAGTACAAGTCACACTTTGGAGGTGTACATAAAGAAAAGTTGACCTTATATACCTGCCAGATATGTGATTTGTCTAGAAGGAAATTACAGGTACTGAAGAAACATCTCGTTAAGGACCATAAATGCTCTGAAGATAAATATAGATGTATAGAGGTTGCCAATAAAAATTTCATTGACCCGAAGGATGTTTTGCCTTATCGAGTGGGAGACGTAAAGGAACGGGAAGAAGCAAAACAATTGAGGGAGAAAGTTGAGGAAAGGAAGCGAAAAGCCAAGGAAGAGGCTCAAGAAACCCGTAAACAATATGTTGAGAAGGGAAAAAAAACAAAATTAGAGGACAAATACTATAATTCAAGGGACGAACATTTGAAGTTTAATTTCGTGAAGAATACACTGACAAGGACAATAATAAAAGCGAAGAAACATTGACATTAGGTGACCAATATTTGTTTATATTCCATATTTTGATACATATTTTTTTTAATATTTTGATACATATTTTGAATTTTCGTATACATATTTATTGAACATTTTTGAGATATTTTTTTTTTATATACAGGTTACATTACGTTTACATATTTCTTCATTATTTTTTTTTTTTAGATAAAATGATGACATTTGATCTTTAAGTGGGGAGGAATGTGGCAATATTGGAATTAAGAGTAATTTATTAGCTCCCTTTTAAGTTTAAGCATATTTACATTTTATATAATTACTATTGTTTACATGAAAACTTTCACCTGTGTTTATGTACACAATAACTGTACTCCTTTTCTAAACCGGTTATTAATAGTTAAAGGTAAGATTGTGTTGGTTAAATTGCAAATCTTATTTTAAGAAAGTACCATTTTTTAAGTCATTTTGTTATTAATTATATACTGAATTCACATTTAATACATTGTCCAGAATTCATACTTTCCTCGAAGGTAATTATCAGTTGTCATTACAGCCATGCTGTTTACTATTACTGTTCTGGACCACTTCGTCTATTAAATGTGTTGGCACTAATTAGGGTTTAAACGTTAGGACTTGGGACTAAAATGGTTCAAATGGTACAATTTAAAAGCCCTACTTAAAGTAATACATTTTCCCCCTTTATTTAACTTCTGTATTGTTGTACAACTTACTGTCATAATATAAGAATATTTATTGTGTATTTTGGTATGAAATAAATATGATAATTTAGGTATTATTTCTTTAAGACTTCCCTTCCTAGAATGCTGGCTTATACTTGTCATAATCATTTCCCGGTCAAGTATTAGCTTTGTCCTCCCAGAGAATTGTCCGTTATGTCGGTTGTTGTAGACACTTGTCCCCTAGTGTGACAAGGTGTCCAGGGCAGAACTGGTCTTCATTGTTTATGTAAAGAACCTGGGTTTATTTGGTTATTTCGTGACTGCGCTAGCATTAAGTAAGAAGGTATCCAGAAAACGTTACTTTTACTTGAATGTCAGATCAGTCCGTTCACAATAAATAAGAACGAAAAAGATTCGATTTCATATTTTCCTTCTTCGATTTAAACAAAATAAATAACTATGCATATTAAAAGTACTTCATAGCAGTTTATGATTGCTAAGTCAACAATTATGTTTTAGATCACAAGTCATAAGTAAGTCACACTTCATGTAAGTATGAAAATGCTTTGAATAAGAGTGATTAAAATGCAAATCTGAAAGAGATTGTTTTAAGTTCAAAGGACAACCCTTTTGCCGGATTCCTTGATTCATCACAAAAAAAAATGATATTCCCAACAATGAATGCGTTTTGTTTTAGTCATCGTAAGGTGGTGCACAGACAGTATAAAATTTCCTTACCTTAGGTTTTAGTTAACGTCAAACATTTTACTCAAATAGAATAATTAATCCAGTCAAATTTACTACAGTTGAACTCGCCATTGCTTTTTTAAACAAACACACTAAATGACACTAAATATGTGTACATTCTGTTCGGATGCATGTTGACATTGATGTGTAAAACCAAAAAACTACAATGTCAAAAAATGTCTTTCTTTTGGAATTTAGTTAAAACGGGGTTTCAGTAATAGTTATACACCGAGGGATAGGTGTGTCTGGATAAGAAACACCGTCGGCCGGAGACGGAGGCCGGAGGGGTTTCTTATCCAGACACGCCGTATCCCGAGGTGTATAACTAACTTACACCCCATTCGAAACTATATTTGTAAATATTGATTATTAAATGAAAAAAACACGATAGCATATTTATTGACAATATCAAACCATGATTTATAAGAAAAACTTTTTTTTTTACATGAAACCCCACTAGTAACCTTTCTTTGGGTATCTTCGTTTTAACTTTGACAAGTGAGTATATTTTACAAATGTCAAAAGTTGTTTTGCATATTCCCGTTAAATCCATGTGCTAATATGGATCAGCAGGTCAAGGTTGAATGTTTCGTGTATACACCTTATCGCTATTTAGTCCAATCCGGAAAAAACAGTCATTTAGACAACTTCCTGTTTGGGTCAACAGGCCGCAAACAAAGGTCGGCATCAGTAACGAGCTGAGGGAGGGAAAAATTTAGAAAGCGATCAATAGTAAACTTTGATAGATTATGATCCACTTTTTCCAAACTCAAATTAAAGTCAAAAAAATATTGTGTTTGAAGTATTTACGATGTTTTAAACAGGTCTCATTAAAAAGTATCATGCATGGTGCATTGTTTAAACAGGGTCCCAGATAGCGTCAACTGGATGAAAAAGTTGTGTAATTTTAGAACTTATCCGGAATGGAATAAATAGCGATTAGGTGTATTCTTATTACAAACAAAAAAAATACATCATGCTCCTGGTATACAGTTGTCAATATGGACGGGTATAAGACGGACGACATTTTGAGTCAAGCGTTGGATTTGGTAGAAGAGACTACAGATAAAGGCAATGGTATAACCCAAAGTACTTACCTGTATCAGTTTAATAAAGGTAATCATAACTGTATTTTATATTTTACGATTTTATCAAAAACAAAAGCCCCCCCCCCCCCCCTCTTCTCGAGAATAAACAAACATTCATATTCGAACATACTAAGGGATAGGTGTGTCTGCATTAGAAACCCGACTACCAGACACGCTCAACATACAATATTTAATATAGAGGAACTCCCTTTAAGGGCAATCAGGGGCTGATCCAGCCGGGGGTTCCCAACTCAAGAGAAAAAGGGGGTGGGGGTTCCAACCATTCAAATGCATTGATCTTTTAAATAAAAGTCGGGTCCAACCCGCGGAACCCCCAACCCCGGATCGGCCACTTGGTAACCAGGGGGGGAGTTAGAATCCCAATTTTTTTTTAAAGATCAATGCTGTAGAATAGAGACATATGACTGGGATAAAAAAAAATTACCTTCGAGCAAAAGAGTATTTAAAGGATTATTTTTGTATTCCATATACTAAGATGCTTATTGGAATTTCCTAAAATGTGTTGTTTTTTTTAATATCATGAAACAATTTGTAGTGAACACTATTAGTAATTTCTTATGTTCATGCTATTTAAAAAATAATCAATTTCTATTGTTAGAGGACGACCGTTTGATATTCTGGGGGGGGGGGGGGGGGGGGCCAGGAGGATTTTGAAAATAAATAACTCAGCCTTCATAATCACAAAAATAAATGGTTTGTTCTGTGGTAGTTTGAAAATAAATTACCTGACTTGCAATGTATTGAAAATAAATAACTCAGCAGGTCTAATCGAAAGTATGAGATGGCACCAGATTCTTCATAAATTCATCTTTTTTCAACAAAAAAAATCGGGAAACACTTCCCATATCTTTTAATAATAAAAGTATAAATATTATTTAAATATACTTGAAATGTCAGAAAATTGGTTTCATTTAACTTGAGGTTAATTGTCTCAGGAACACTTACCTCACTTTTATTAAATCAGGGCCGTAACTACATTGAGACAAATGCCTCATGTAGGAAATTTCAAAACCAAACGATTGTCTCCATATCAAATTGTGTTCACCGTGAGTGCCTTGCAAGAAGCAAGTTCTGTTCTCCCTCAGACGTAGCCCCTGATTTTTCGGGATCAATGTTTCTTATTTATTTGTCTTTTGTTCATTGATTGCCCTTCTGTATTCTGTTAGTGTTGCATTCATTTTGTAATTTAGTAATTTTATTATTAACTTGATCATGAGTTTAAAAAAACACAGCAGCCACAGACTTAACTATGTGAATTACATTTTTGCTTTATCATGCATATTTGTCTTTTGATGTTGTCCCTAGAAACTTAAGTCTTACACTGAATCTATAACGTGATTTTGCTTTGAGACCAAAATATTTTCAAAAAATTATTAAAACAGAACTTGCATTTTCAGTTTAAGAAAGGGTCTG